>NC_053022.1:231750779-232067605 GCF_003073215.2 Triticum urartu
TAGTGCAAGTGGGAGACTGAAGGAAATATGCCCTAGAGGCAATAATAAATTTATTATTTATTTCCTTATTTCATGATAAATGTTTATTATTCATGCTAGAATTGTGTTAACCGGAAACATAATACATGTGTGAATACATAAACAAACAGAGTGTCACTAGTATGCCTCTACTTGACTAGCTCGTTAATCAAAGATGGTTATGTTTCCTAACCATAGACAAAGAGTTGTTATTTGATTAATGAGGTCACATCATTAGTTGAATGATCTGATTGACATGACCCATTCCATTAGCTTAGCACCCGATCGTTTAGTATGTTGCTATTGCTTTCTTCATGACTTATACATGTTCCTATGACTATGAGATTATGCAACTCCCGTTTGCCGGAGGAACACTTTGGGTGCTACAAAACGTCACAACGTAACTGGGTGATTATAAAGGAGCATTACAGGTGTCTCCAAAGGTAGATGTTGGGTTGGCGTATTTCGAGATTAGGATTTGTCACTCCGATTGTCGGAGAGGTATCTCTGGGCCCTCTCGGTAATGCACATCACATAAGCCTTGCAAGCATTGCAACTAATGAGTTAGTTGCGAGATGATGTATTACGGAACGAGTAAAGAGACTTGCCGGTAACGAGATTGAACTAGGTATGGGATACCGACGATCGAATCTCGGGCAAGTAACATACCGATGACAAAGGGAACAACGTATGTTGTTATGCGGTCTGACCGATAAAGATCTTCGTAGAATATGTAGGAGCCAATATGGGCATCCAGGTCCCGCTATTGGTTATTGACCGGAGACGTGTCTCGGTCATGTCTACATTGTTCTCGAACCGTAGGGTCCGCACGCTTAAGGTTTCGATGACAGTTATATTATGAGTTTATGAGTTTTGATGTACCGAAGGAGTTCGGAGTCCCAGATGAGATTGGGGACATGACGAGGAGTCTCGAAATGGTCGAGACATAAAAATCGATATATTGGACGACTATATTCGGACATCGGAAAGGTTCCGAGTGATCCAAGTATTTTTCGGAGTACCGGGGAGTATATGGGCCTTATTGGGCTTTAGGGGAAAGAGATAGGAGAGGTTGGGCGCCCCCCCAAGGCCTAGTCCGAATTGGACTAGGGGGAAGGGCTGCACCCCCTCCTTCCTTCTCTCCTCTTTTCCCTTGCCTTGACTCCTACTCCTAATACATGGAAGGACTCCTAGTTGGACTAGGAAAGGGGGAATCCTACTCCCGGTGGGAGTAGGACTCCCCTAGGGCGTGCCATAGAGAGGGCCGGCCCTCCCCTCCTCCACTCCTTTATATACGGGGGCAGGGGGCACCCCATAGACACACAAGTTGATCTTCGTGATCGTTCCTTAGCCGTGTGCGGTGCCCCCCTCCACCATATTCCACCTCGGTCATATTGTAGCGGTGCTTAGGCGAAGCCCTGCGACGACAGAACATCAAGATCGTCACCACGCCGTCGTGCTGACGGAACTCCTCCCCGACGCTTTGCTAGATCGGAGCCCGAGGATCGTCATCGAGCTGAACATGTGCTAGAACTCGGAGGTGCCGTAGTTTCGGTGCTTGATCGGTCGAGCCGTGGAGACGTACGACTACATCAACCAAGTTAACGCTTCCGTTATCGATCTACAAGGGTACGTAGATCACACTCTCCCCCTCTTGTTGCTATGCATCACCATGATCTTGCGTGTGCGTAGGAATTTTTTTGAAATTACTGCGTTCCCCAGCAATGTCGATCTTGTATGCATTGTTGTTGTAGCGTGCAAGCACCTTGAATGGTCCATCCGCGCGTGGTCGAAGTTTGGACTTGCGTTCTTGGGGAAAGCGGTCCTTGCGAAGGTGTAGCCACACGAGGTCTCTAATGTTGAATATCATAGGGTGCTTGTTGACGTTGAGCTTGGTCGCAAGGCGTTGTACTTGGCGCTCGATGGTGTTTCTTGTATCTGCATGCACCTTCTTGAGATGGGTCGCTCGTTGCGGGGACCCCGACTCATAAGTCATGATCACCGAATGCACGTGTACAATGATCCCAGAGATCAATGCTCACTGAACACACAGAAGCTGAATAACAAGAGTCTTACGTCCATACATACCGTCTTACATAAATTATGACCGTTATGGTCGAGTCTTGAGTATAACTTCGCAACGGAAATCTTCGTCGATAACTTGGACCCATGCCATCTACCTTAACCCTACATGCATTCTGACTGGAAAGCGTCCTAGCTCGCATTTTCGTCACCGAAGTATTCTTCATCATATCCTGTTCTTTCATGCCTGGCCAATAAAATAACCAGTGGTAAGCCAATGAGTACTTTGAATGTACTCGCAAGCAACCCAAGGGTGATAACATAATAATTATGCAAGGCTCTGTTGCTAATTTGGCATTTTTCGGAAAGCTAGTTTTTCTCATGCAAGTATGATCATCATTTATCTAGGACATGAATGTGTCTGCAACAAGTATCAGGAGGTTACAGACATCAACATCGAGAAAGAGTTATGAACAACTCATGCTCAAGCTCACTGTGACTTTCTCACGAATCACATCAACAGATTTACCAAACCGTGTTGTTTTCCGGAAACTTATTGACATAGTCTAAGCAGCACCACCCAACTGTCCTTGACCGCGGACATGGCTATTCGAATAGTTTTATACTCTGTAGAGGTTGCACACTTTACCCACAAGATCCGGGGAACTTCCATGTCATCCACGACCCGCGGTACCTCAAGTACCCGGGGTAAGCACCCGATCACTATCTTTCCCTAGACAACACTAACATAGAGTCCACTTGATTGGTAGTAACCCCCGTGACCAACATTTCACAACTTAAAATTGTGGAGCCTCGCTCCCATGTTTGTCACGTACCACTGGCACGGGGTACCAACGGTGTGTCCGGTGCCCCATAAAAATGTTCTTGGCCACCCTACCTGGCACGACCCTGTCCCAAGAGAGCGCAACAACAACTCGCCCGTCACTAGTAATGCAGGCTCCAAGCTAGTATCGGCCTAGGTAATCAATAATGCCCTTTCCCATATAAGGGTAGCGTGGTTGCGCATGTAAGGTTGGGACGGTCGACAAATCTTAAATCTAATCCGTCTCTGTAAACAACACTTTTATCAAGCCTCGGTACACTACTTCTCCAACAAGTAGTGACCTAGTTCATCATCATCTCCCAGGGGCATCAGTGGCACCCACTAGGGCTGTTTGCAAGTATGTCAAACCACACTTGTTTCTTTCCATGCATAGCCCTGACACCTTTTGCGTAGCCAACTACTATAGCATATTTCTATAATCCATCAACACAACTCTAAACAAGGATAGAGTCATGAACAATGCAAGTATCAACGGGTATGCAACAGAGGCAAGCCCAGCAAGGTTGCCATTCAAGAACCATCATGCACTTGATGAAATAGTGAAAATGTTCTCTTGATATAAAAGGGTTCAACATGGTGAAAGGGTTGCTTGCCTGGTTCATCAGAGTCTTCAAATCTTCTGGTCCATCTCCGAGTATTTCGTCTACTTCGTCAACTAATGTCGGAAACAATCATAGTAAGCAACACAACAAGGCAGAAAATAAAAGTGCTCTCAAAATATTAATTTGACTTTTCTAGGACATCTCTGGTTATATGAAAAATAACCAGAGTGGTTTCTTTGGGATTGGGTCAGTGGATATTCCTGAACATTTCAATATGATGGAATCAAGGGATTTGTGGATTTGCAAGAAGTGTACAGAAATATATTTTTGAAAAATGAGCAAAGGCACCCATTTAACAAACCATGATTTTAGAAGTATCTAGGAGTTGGTTTCACTGGATTTGGAGTTCAAATGATTTTCCTATGAATTTGCAAAGTTGACAAATATGAAGAAATGGCTCATTATTTTGTGTGGTACATAAAGTATTAAGAAAAATGTTCATAAACTAAGTTATGAACTTAGAAGCATCTAGGAATTTGAATCATGGCATTTGGATCAATTTTGAGCTCTCTGTGATTTTCTAAAGTTCATCATAGAAATAGGAAAATATGGTTTTTCAAAATATGTGTGAAGAAAAGTTTCCTGGAAAAATGTGCAAACAACACCATGTGATAGATCATGAATTTATGAACTACTACAAATTTGAATCATCAAATTTGGAGCTCTGTTGAATTATCTATGGATTTTTGAAGTTGACTGGAAAAAGAAAAAGGAAATAAGGCTTTAACCTTATCCTGCGCACGGGGTGACAGATAGACCGTGGGCCGGCCCAGCGGTTCAGCCACGCGGACGACAGGGCGACGTCGAAGGCGCCTTCGCGCAGTACGCTTCTACGTGGGGTAAGTGGATCCGTTGGAGCCGTATCCACTTAAACAGACGGGCCCGCCTGCTAGGTCGCTGACGTGCGGGCCCCAGCAGCAGGTCGTCTTCCACCTCCCGCGCGCGCTCTCGCCGCGGGGAGGAGTAGCTCCCGCCGGCGATTGCCAGGGCTACAGAGCGCCCCCGGCGACGTTCTTCCCACCGGCGTGACCAGCGCAGAGAGGCGCTTCCAGCCACTGGTCACACGCATGCCGGGGAGGACCTGGTCAAGGAGAGCACCGTCCGTGGCGGACGTGGCCGGCGGCGATGGCGGGCACGGCGCTCCGGCCGTCGGGAGGAGTAACCAGAGTGCGGGGGAGCTCCGCGGGGGCAGTAGAGATGCAAAGTAACCCATAGGTGGGGAGTAGGGGGCCCGGATGACGAGAATTTAGGCGGTGGTTGGTGGCTCGGCTCCGGCCATGGATGAGGTTGGAGGGCGCGAGGAGGGGAGTAGGTTGGTCCAGGGGATGCACGGGAGGGAGAGAGAGAGCCAAATGGGTAGAGAGAGAGCTCGGGGATGGCCTTAAGTAGCCGACCCGTGGCTCACCGTGGACGCGGCGCACGGGTGGCCGCGGTAACGACTCGGGAGGCCAGGAGAGAGGGCGAGGGGCTGTCTACGGCGTTCATGGGAGTTGAGTGGGGCGCCAGGAAGAGAGAGGAGGAGCGGGGCGAGCTGCACGCGGCTACAGGAACTACGCGAGCATTGGCCGAGCCGGGCGGCTCTGGGCTTGCGCCGCAGGAGGTGAGAAAGAGGGGGAGAGGAGGGGGCCTTCACGGCTGTCGTGTTGCGGACGTCGAGGACCTCGACTGGCGTGAGGGGGAGGCTCGAGGTGGTCGGGGACGCGGCTTCAACGGTCGGGAGCGCGATGACGTGCTCTAGAGCGCATCTTTGGCCGGCATCTGTGGCTTTTCCGCGCGCACTCGCGCGTCCACTAGTGTCTAGTGGCTGCAGGGGGGAGTAAACAAAGTGGAAATGGCATTGGATGCCTTGGGGAGCCAGTAGAAGAGAGGAGGGGTAGAGAGAGAGAGAGTGAAAATGCTGTTGTCCAAAGAAGAAAAGTGGATCCCTGCCCCCTTCATCATTGCCTCTCGGGCAGGGAAGAACACCAGAGGTAGAGGGGGACTAGGAGAGGTTGTGGGAAGAAGTTCAGCTCATGGAGATTAGTGGAAATGACCAAAACATGCATTTTAAGTTTCTGCCAGAAGGTGTTTGATGTAGGTTTGGGCAAGAAAATGGACTTCCCTTGTCATGAGGCTTGACAGGGTCAAATGGACTGAGAAAATAAGAGGTTCCACCAAGATTGAGTTCATTTGGGCAAAGTAGCCAATGTAACTTTGGTAAACCCTAGAAATCAATAGAAATGACTTTTCCAAGATTTAGTCATGCAAATCTATTCTCCTTGATGCACCACTTGGTGTAGTGTCATCATTTGAGGATTTGAACATGTCCACAAAAATCCAGACCAAAAGGACACACTTGGCAATGTAGAGTTGTTTAAATTTGGTTCTGGACAGAAAGGGTTTTAGAATACTTTTATCATGATATCCTTCTCTCCAACTTGTGCCATTTTGCCTAGATGCATTATTACACCATTTGAGCATGTGCACCAAGTTTGAGAGCATTTGTACATGTTTGGCAGTGCAAAGTTGTTCAAACTTGAAAAAGGACAGAAATGGTTTTGAGAGGGTTTGGTGGGGCTATATTGTTCTCCATGACATGAGACTTTGTAGGATCCTCAAGTAGGTCATTTTGGATATGCTAGAATTTTCCTGTATTTAATGGAGAATATTTTCTTTGTAAACATTTCAAAAGCTTGAAATGTCCAGAAATAGTTTTTGAGGGATTTGACCAATAATTTGAACATGACCATGTGTTGAAACTCTTATATATGGACAATATATGTCCACTGAGATTCCCTAAATTTTCTCAAATATTTTTGAAACATTAAAATAATTTTAACCTATTAAAGACCATTTCTGGCCTTAAGAAAAAGCCTTTAAATAAAATAGGAAAATAACTTTTAAAATATTTTTTGTGGTTTATGGGAGCCCTATATCTAATAGGAGTCAAATATAATTTTTAAAAGATTTTTCACACTCTTAATTAAGTACTTGTAGTTCAAGTCTCAATTCAGGGGTTTTTGGAACACCTAATTTAGAAAATACTTATTGGCCAAAATATTTTT
The DNA here is from genome assembly GCF_003073215.2 of Triticum urartu. Taxonomy (NCBI): domain Eukaryota; kingdom Viridiplantae; phylum Streptophyta; class Magnoliopsida; order Poales; family Poaceae; genus Triticum; species Triticum urartu. The sequence goes on from NC_053022.1 coordinate 231,757,310, forward strand.
GCAAGAAATTGTTTTTGTGTCCTACACACATGGCATGATCATGGGGCAAGGTTTTGGATCAAGGATAAGGAGTATAAGAGTTGGAGGATATATTTGATTTTTAGAGCACTTGCAACCAACACACAAAAAATCAAATCAAGCAAGGACCTAAACACTCAAAAGTTTTTGACAAACCACATTTTATCATGATTTATTAGCTTAAGTGTTGTGGCATGAAAATCAGGGTGTGACACTCGTGCACTTACGTCCAAATTGATGCACTCTTGGAGTGGTAGAGGGAGAATATCCAATGGTGACAAAGGGTTGAATCCGTAGACGACCTCGAACCGGGGACTTGCCGGTTGTTGAGTGTCTTGCACGGTTGTAGGCGAACTCGGTGATAGGTAGGCACTCCTCCCACTCTTTGATGTTCTTCTTGATGAGAACTCGAAGTAAAGTGGAGAGTGTGCGGTTGGTAACTTTCGTTTGGCCGTCGGTTTTAGGATGGTAAGCCGTGGAGAAGAGTAGCTTGATTCCGAGCTTGGCGCATATGGTCTTCCAAAAGTAGCTAAGGAACTTGACGTCGCGGTCCGAGATGATAGTCTTTGGCACTCCATGTAGACGCAATATTTCCCTACAAAAGAGATTAGCAACATGTAAAGCATCGTCTATCTTGTTGCAAGGAATAAAATGTGCCATTTTTGAGAAACAGTCCACAACGACAAATATTTAATCTTTCCCATTTTGAGTCCTAGGCAAACCAAGTACAAAGTGCATGCTAATGTCTTCCTATGGTTGGTATGGAATTGGTAGAGGCATATAGAGGCCATGAGATTGAGCTTTGGACTTAGCTTTGCGACATGTAGAGCATCGGTTGGTGAAACGATTGACATCCCGAAACATCTTGGGCCAAAAGTAGTTCTTAGAGAGCGTGGCGAACGTCTTGTCGCATCCGAAATGTCCCATTAATCCTCCTCCATGAGATTCCTGCAAAAGCAACAAACGAAGAGAAGACTCGGGGGTGCAAAGTTTGTTAGCTCGCCTAAGATATCCATCTTTGATGTAATAGCATTCCCAAGATGTATGCGATAAAAACTTGGCATAATGAGTAGCAAAAGTTGCATCATGCTCATACAAGTCTTTGATATGCTTGAAGCCAATCACATCTAACTCAAGTTGTGTAACAAGCATGCATATGCGGGAAAGAGCATCCACTACGATGTTTTCTTTACCCTTGATGTACTTCATGACATAAGGAAAAGACTCAGTAAATTCACTCCATTTAGCATGATGCTTGTTCAACTTGGTTTGACCCTTAAGATACTTGAGAGTCTCATGATCGGTGTGAATGACAAACTCATGGGGACGGAGGAAATGTTCCCATTCATGCAAAACATGGACTAAAGCATATAGCTCTTTGTCATAGATGGGGTAATTGAGTTGCGCTCCAAAAAGTTTCTCACTAAAGTAAGCTATGGGGCGCTTTTCTTGCGTTAACGCACCTCCTATGCCATTACCACTAGCATCGCAATGAATCTCAAAAGGCTTGTCGAAGTTGGGTAAAGCAAGCACGGGAGCATGAGTAAGCAAATTCTTAAGCTCATTGAATGCGGTATCTTGGGATGGTCCCCAAAGAAAAGGCGCATTCTTCTTGCTCAAATCATGCAAAGGCGAAGCAATGGTGCTAAAATCCTTCACAAAGCAATGATAGAAATCCGCAAGGCCAAGAAAACTATGCACTTGATGCAAGTTGGTTGGTTTTGGCCAAGTCTTAATAGCATTGATCTTGGACTCATCAACATGAACACCCTTGGAGTAAACTACAAAACCCAAGAAAATGAGCTTATCAACACCAAAAAGGCATTTCTCCATATTAGCATAGAGGCACTCTTTTCTAAGAGTTTGCAAAACGGTGCAGACATGGGTGACATGCTCTTTGATAGATTTGCTAAACACAAGAATGTCATCAAAGTAAACCACAACAAATATACCAATGTAAGGGTGAAAGACATGATTCATAAGGCGCATAAAAGTTCCCGGTGCTTCCGAAAGACCCATAGGCATGACTAGCCACTCATACAAGCCAAACTTGGTTTTGAAAGCGGTTTTCCATTCATCACCCTCTTGTATGCAGATTTGATAGTAACCACTCTTAAGATCAATTTTAGAAAAGATAGTGGCACCGCTAAGCTCATCAAGCATATCGTCTAGGCGTGGAATGGGATACCTATATCGAACGGTGATAGCATTGGTAGGTCTACAATCAGAGCACATGCGAAAGCTACCGTCACATGTTGGCACAAGAATGACCGGGACGGCACAAGGACTCAAACTTTCACGCACATGTCCATGGTCTATGAGATGCTTTACTTGCCTTTGTATTTCTTTGGTTTCTTCGGGATTGACGCGGTAGGGAGCTTTGTTCGGAAGCGGTTCTATGGGGATGAGGTCGATGCGGTGCTCAATGGCTCGTAATGGAGGTAGTCCTGGAGGTAGCTCGTCGGGGAAAACATCTTGAAATTCCTGCAAAACAGAAGACAACACTAGAGGAAGAGTTTGAGAAGTGTTACTTTGTGGTGCATTGTTCTTGCACACGAGGACGTAGTGTAGGACACTAGATGGGTTCTCACACACTCCTCTTATCTCTCTTTTGGTGGCAAATAGGACTAGGTTCTTCTTTTCGCTCATCGTGGAGGTGTTCGATTTGGGCTTGTGGCGCTCACTCTCATTTTGGTGGCTCTCTCTCTCACTATGATCTCCACGATGGGTGGCTTGCTTGTCGGCGATCACTTGACTTGGCGACATTGGACAGAGGACGTACTCCTTGCCCTTCATCTTGAAGATGTAGTGGTTCGTTCGGCCGTTGTGGACGACTCCTCTATCGAATTGCCATGGCCGTCCAAGGAGAAGATGACAAACAGTCATTGGAATGATGTCGCACTCCAACGTGTCTTCGTAGGCACCGATTTTGAAGGATACTTGTACTCGGTGCTCGACTTGGATGGTGTCGGAGTCACTAAGCCATTGCACTTTGTATGGATGTGGATGCTTCGTCTTGGGCAATTGGAGCTTGGTGCAAAGTTCTTCGCTTGCGAGATTATGACAACTCCCTCCGTCGATGATGACCTTGACGGATCGTCCATTGATGTCGGCCTTGGTGTGGAATATGTGGCATCATTGGTCTTCTTCTTGGTGATGTTGGAGGGTCAAGACTTTGGAGACAACAAGTGCGGGACTTGAGTCTTCATCGCAAAAGACTTGTTCTTCTTCATTGTTTACTTGGCGGTGCATGGCAACTTGCTCAAGGGCTTCCATTTCGCCGTCACTCATGGAGTCATAAGTGCCATCATCGTTGAAGACCATGGTTCGCTTGTTGGTGCACTCGTAGGACTTGTGGCCTCGGCCTCCGCAAGTGAAACACTTGAAGGAACTCGTCTTGACGGTCTCATCGGTTGGGGTTGATGATGATGAAGCTATCGGCTTGAAGTTGCTCGTAGTAGGATGGCTTGTAGTTGGCGAAGCTTTCCTGGAACTCGACTTGTCGATGTTGGTAGTAGAAGGCTTTGTAGTCGGTGTTGGAGTCATTGACTCTTGGGTGTTGGAGAAGCCGTAGGACTTGGATGAGAACTTGGCATACTTGAAATCATCTTGCACTTGGCATTCCACTTTGGTAGCTTGGTGCACTACCTCGATGAGATTTGAGTATGGTTGGAAGTCGGCGATCTTCTTGATGGGATGATTGAGTCCATTCAAGATACGTGCCATTGTTTGCTCATCATCTTCCGTGACATTGGCTTGTATCATTGCAATCTCCATCTCCTTGTAGTACTCTTGAACGCTCTTTGTTCCTTGCTTGAGTTGTTGGAGTTTCTTGAACAGGTCGCGGTTGTAGTAGGTAGGTACGAAGCATGCTCTCATGACAACCTTCATTTGCGCCCAAGTAGTGATGGGTGGTTCACCTCTTGCCTCACGGCGCTCGATGACTTGTTCCCACAAAATGAGGACATAGTCTTGGAACTCAAGGGATGCCATTGCGATCTTCATCTCTTCTTCATAATTGTGCAAACGAAAGATCTTGTCAACTTTCAATGCCCATGAAAGGTACTCTTCGGGATCGTTGCTTCCGTTGAACTTGGGCATGGTGAACTTGAGTTTGCCATAGCGTTGCTCTTCATTGTGTTGGGGTCGAGGATGATGACGCCCATGTTGTTGATGATTGTTCAGCTCGTGGTGCTCTTGGCACGGAGGGTTGTCAACCTCTTGTTGCTCTTGTCGTGGAGGATCTCCATTGTCTTCATGATCTTGAGGAACTTGTTGTTCTTGACGTGCTTCTGGAGGAGCCGGTCGAGCTCGAGGAGGGACTTTACAGTGCACGCGAGCTTGATAAATTCTCTTGCGGACTTCTTCGCGAAGTGCTTCGGCATGTTCACGAGCTTGTCGGCCTCGGTCGGCTACGGCTCGACTTGAATCGCGTAGAGCTTGTTGTGCCTCAAGTGCTTGAGCGTCATGGAGTTGTTGTTCTTGACGTTGTGCCTCGGCATCTTGAGCATTTTGGTGTAGACGCGCTCGCTCTTCCTCTTCATGTTGTCGTTGTCGTTGCCGTTCTCGTGCTAGCACAAAGGCCTCTTGAGTTTGACGTTGACGGTGCTATTGCGAGTCGGTGTCGCGTAGAGGATTGAGGCTTGCTTGACGCTCGTTGCGTGCGGCATGACGAAGAGTGTTCGATGTCGGTGTACTTGAGCTGGAGAGGGTGAAGTCGGAGTGGCGGCTTGAAGGGCTCCTTCTCGAAGTGGAAGAAGAGCGGTTGAGCAACAAAGCGCAAATCTTGTCCATCCTTGCGCCATTCTCTTGCTTGTGATCGTCGATCTTGTGGTCGAAGTAGTCCCTTGTATGTTGCTTGGAAAGTCGCAAGTCGGCGACAAGGTTGTCGATGCATTCACTCATGGCTTGTTGCTCTTGATGCAAAGCACGTTGTGCACCAAAGAGGTGACTCTTGGTGATGAAGGAGTTCATGTCGTCGTCTTGCTCCATGAAGAGTGGGTTGGTAGAAGTACTTGGCCTATCCATCATTCCAAGACAAATGTGAGTGGTAGAAAGAGAAGAACGAGTACCAAATGTACCTTGACCGAAGTTGAAAGTGGATCGAGGACCACTCAAATGTAGAAGAAGGAAATAGCACAATTGGTACTAGCTCTTGTCGGTTTCTCACACCTACACAAGTAAAAGCTTTTGGTGGAGCTTGGTTAGGATGGTGGCACAAAATTTGATGCAATTGTAAGTGAGCTTCAATAATGTTGGAAAAGATTCGCAAGATGCAATGTAACAAGTAGACCAAGCATATAAGGTACACGGAAACACACACGCAAAAAGATAAGTGGGGTGGTGCAACCAAGGGTGAGCCAAAATGTGGAATCCACAAAAATGCTCTTGTTGCACAACACTAGAGAGATGCTAGCACGATTGCACAATAGTCGGATAAAAAAACTTGTGGACAACATACTTAGCAAAAATGCAAAGACTTCTATCCCAAGTATGCTCTATGCAAGGTGTTGCTATGATACGATCCAAGATGATCAAGTATGACAATCTTAATGTTGTATGATGCTATGGTTCTTGCTTAAAAGCTCTATGCTCATCTTTCCTTTTTGCTTGAAAACTTGTTTGGCTCATTGATGTTTGAGCTCTTTTCTCATGCAATGCTTGACAAACCGATATAGCAAGTGAGTATGCGATGACAACTTTGTGACACAAGATATGATACCAATATATGCAACAATGATATATGGATGATATGAGAAGTATGATCACTAATGTGCACAAGTCTCGTTGCCGGCAATACTCAATGGCTAGTCTTGATGGGTAAGCAATGCAAAGGAGTAAGGCTATAATGGCTATCAATGTAATGGCAAGAGTGATATGTCCAATACCAAGATGAGGTTACCGGTCTTGCTTCCGGTATGGTGTCAAAATGGTGGCACGAATACCAAGGTGTAGTCGAGGTGGTCGTTGTTGATGACGATGTAGGACGACAGTGATGATGTAGGACGCGTCTGTGGCGAAGATGAGCGGCGGTGATGTCGATGTCGAATCATACCTAGATAGCCGAAACACAAAAGGATACGGTACCGCAACTCAAATTCTCAAACCTCGAAGTAGCAAATGTGTCGGAGAGCGAAACGGTCCAAAAATAGTTGGGTTATGTGGAAGTATATATGGTATATGGTGGGCACCGGAAACAAAATTTGGTGAAAAATGGATGGAAATGGGGCGGTGGATGGAGATGTTGCTGCTAGGGGTCGGATGTCCGGGTGGAAGACCGGATGTCCGGGGGCCGGATGTCTGGGCTTGACGGGCCGGATGTCCGGGCTCTGGATCCGGGGACGAACGGGATGAACACCGCATGGAGAGGTCAAATCCGGGTGAAATTCGGAGGAATTTGTGGATGGAAATTGGGGGAAAATGGATGGGAAGCTAGATCCACTCAAAACAAAGCAAATCCACAGATCCAAACCAACAAAATCTCAACACACCAACAAATCACAAAAAAAATTGGGGCTATTTTTGGTGGGGAATGTTCAAATTAGGACGAAAAACAACAAAACATGGCTAGAAACACAACGGGGAGGCTCCGAAATCGTGATCAACGTGGCTCATGATACCAAGATGATGTAGGGTGGAACCCTAATCAGCCGATCTTTCACGAAAGGAGCGGATCCCGCGAAGAACACGAGGAACACGAGGGGAAACGGGGGAAAACACAAGGGAAAACATGGGAGGAAACACTAAACCAACAAGAAATAGTCACACATATGCTAGATCCTCGAGTACATGGAACGATACATGGTACACGATCAACTAGGGATGATACACGGTAACCGGTCTTCTCCGTGAGGAGGTCTTGATGTTCTTCCCTAAAGAGGGGTCTTGAATCCGCTTGGGGGATCATCTCCGGTGGAGGCTCGAATCTCCATGGAGAAGGTAACCAAGTGGATGAGCAAAGCTCTCACACAATCATGAGCTAAACCTTTGATAACCCTAGAAAGTTGGGCGAGGTGGAGCATATATAGTCTAGGGGGGAGAAGGGATACACGGGCCTCGGCCCTTCACTGTGCGCAAACAGGGGAGGCCGGATGTCCGGGCTGGTCGGGCCGAATGTCCGGGCTTTCAGGCGACGCCGGATGTCCGGGCTGGGGAGGCCGGATGTCTGGGCTGGAGTGGTGGCATTTGTTGCTCATAATGAGTTGTGTTAGATGACAATGTCTGAATCTTTTTCCTTTGCAGTGGTTGCCAAAGCAGTTTACTCAAGATTACCTCTCAAACTACATGATTGGTGGGCATGCAAATGCTAAAGTATTTCTACCAAAAACACGATGATTATCTAGATGTTTTCATGAAGACCGTGAAGGATGGGCGGTCGACCATCACAAGGGGTTGGACTAGAGTCGTGCGTGCCTTCTACATGGAGGAGGGCACAACATGGGCATTCTGCTTCACCTTGTTCAGCAACCAGAATATATTTCGCCTCCTTCTTTACCATTTTTAATAGCACAAGTATACAACTGTGGTTCATCCTTCTTTATTTGGTTCTTATGTAATTCTTGAACATATGTACCTATGAATCTAATAATGCATTGGTTGTTTGAACTTGATTGATATGAATAAAGATGTAGCATACATTCAAATTCAAATTCAAATCCGGTACAATTTGAAATAGCAGCAATTAAATTATGGTGAAATTACGCTCTCCAGGTTGTTACGGCACACACGGTTGGTAAAACACAAATGTTTGCGATATACACCATAATTCGAGATGGTTCACAAAGAAGAAACGTGTGCAAGCATGCACACAGTTGCCATTTCCAAAGCGTGTGCGATGTGAGACAATGTCACAAACGGTGCGGGCAAACTAAACGTTTGTGTTAGTGGCCTTATCATACACGACTCGCAACCATGAACTGTTTCTGATGAAGTATGCATCGTAAACGTTGCACCACAGAATAGCGTGTGCGATAGTTGTCGTGTACGACGATGTTACGACGGTCCGATGTTTCATAATCCTGTCCGACACTCGTACGATGATTAGCTAATATTCTTAACAGTGAGCCATTTGTGATGGGCCGCGCATCATACAAGTTCTATAATAGTGAGCCGTTTGTGATGGGCCGTGCATCGTAAACGTAGCACCAAAGAATACCGACTACGATGGCGATGCTAGTAGAAACGAGTAGGAGTGGTGTAGGGTCCCTATCCCCGTCAGTTTCTGGGTCGTGTGGGAAGGACCCCACTATCGCCCACACTCACTTGACGACGGTTCCAAATGCCATGGAGGAAAGGGGTTAAAAACCGTTTGTTTTGGACCGACGTGCACCAGTGTGATCCGGATGCCCCAACGGCGGCTGAGGTATGCGCGGGGCCGGGCCCTGCCAATGCAGAACGCTAAGGCCTACTATCACATCTCATTCCTGAGGGTTGTTTGCACGTCAAGGGGGAATCGTGGACATCGCGACTCAGGAGCCTAACTGGTCACGTAGCACCTCACTCCTTGGTCTCGTCCTGGTGATCCAGATGATCCAACAGCGGCTGAGGTATGCATGGGGCCGGGCCCTACCGACGCAGAATGCTAAAAGCAAACAGAAAGGAGATCGTAGAACCCTAGAAAATTACTACAAAACATATTGTTTCTTAAGAGTACCAAGCACAAGTTCTTACACCTCCACAAGGCACGTAAAATGTTGCAGGACTTGAATATAGGGGAGCGCAGCCATCAAGCTTCTTCTTCAGCCTTGGACACCACCATCGCCCTCTTGGGGAGCCGCGTCGTCGATGATGTCGCCGCCATCCTTGCCGCTAGCCGTGGTCGCGGGGTCGATGGCGAGGAACTTATGCAGTAGGGCCTCCACCTGACCCTTCACGGCCTCGGCAGCAGCATTATAGGATTTGGGGTCCATGGGCTCGAGCAAGGCAACGAGGTCGAAGCTGGTTTCCCAGAGATAAAGGTGGTTGAAGAGGCGTATCATGGCCGAGGTAGAAAGCACGCGGGCCTCCCCCTCCACCATGGGGCCCACTCCGACGACGATGCACTTGAGCGCCGTGACGAGCTTGAGGAGCAGCTTGGTGGGGCTGTCCTCCGGAGTCACGAGCGGATCCTTGTAGCCACTCCGTAGAGATCCTGCAGCGCCTTGCGAGACCTCAACTCAAGGGAGTCAAAGGCGGCATGCCCCACGGCGGTCGCCTTCTCAGTAGCGGCGAGGAGCTTGTCCTTGGTCTCCAGCCGAGCTTTGTCCTCGGAGACAAGCTTGGCGTGGGCCGCCTCCACCTCCTCATTCAGCTTATGCAGGTGAGTGTGCTTTGTGGCCTATTCTCGGTCTGGCAAACCTGGGTGGCCTGCTTGTCGCGGAGGGTCCTCAGCTCAGCCTCCGCCTCACGTCAGCACTCTTTGGCGGCCTTGGCTTCTTGCAACGCCATGTCGTGAGCGGCTGCGGCTAGGCCGGTCACCTTCCGACCTTGAGTCCGCCACGGCTTGGGCCCAGACCGCCCTAACGGACGCGTCATCCTGGAGCCAATCTAAGACTAGCTCTAGGCGCCCCGACGCCCAGCGCTAGTCGGGCCCCTGAAGATCGCCCCAAAGCTGGTCCAGCGCGGAGAAGGCCTCCTCTAAGGCACTAGGCACGGTAGAAGAACCTTGGGCCGTCGACATGATAGCTGGGGGAGGAGACGGCGCCGAAGTCAAGACCGGCAAAGCAGTAGCAGCGGAGAGGGTCGGGGGCTCCGGAGCCCTAGGGTCCTTAGCAGGCGCGCTAAGGGCGAGCGCCTCAGGAGTCGCCTCAGCTACATGGACCGTCTTCTCCTGAGGATGGGCTCTAGAACCTTGGGAGGGAAACCTCACTGCAGGGGCACGGGAGGCATCCTCGTCCTTTTGCGCCGGAGTCATTGCGACCGCGGCAAGTCGCTGGGCCTCGACGGCTCCGGCGTCCTCCTTCTTCCTCTTCACCGCCGACATCAGGCTGGCATCAAGATGGAGACATTGAGTACCGTGTCAGGATCCAAGAGCAAGGGTTAGGAGATACACTTACTAAACCCCGGTGACATACTCCCTCTTCCTACACAGGAGCGCGAGCTTCCCAGGCACGGGCGTCGTCACGCTCTCAGGGACGGACAAGGGCGCGGGCGGCTCTGCGACAATGGCAGACGGCGACGAGGCGAATCCGCTGCCTATGGGAATTAGCACCGACCTATCCTTCTTTGGGATCCCCTGCCTCAGCCTCTTCCGGGGGGTGCCACCGGACCTTGTGGTGACCCCGGTGGAGAGCAGCGACTCCCTGACTGGGTGCTCGCTGGCGTCATCATCATTGGAGAAGGTCCGGAGGAGCTCGCTCTGCCACGGGGGAGAGGTCTCTTCAACCTCCCCCAGTGTCGCCTCCGACTCTGCCTTCTCCTCCTCGGGCTCGCCAGAGGACATGGCACCGGGGAGCCGGGGGGCAGGGAAGGCTTCAGCGGAATGAGCCCACACTCATTGAAGGTGGACATGGCAGCGACCACCTTCTCTCCGTCGGTGCGGCGGTACATCAGGAGATGGGAGTCCGGGGGGCAACCATGGTCCTTGCCGAGCAAGGTGTGCACGACCTTGCTCAGCTCCTCATCGGGCAAGTTGTCCAGACGTAGCTGGAGGTCGTCTTCCGCGCCCTTGAATCTCCAGATGGGGCGCGAATGCGTCTGGAGCGGAGCCAGGCACTGCATTAGGAACTCCTTGACGATCATGGCCCCCGTCATCTTCTCCGACTTTGGGTCCTCCACGTTTAGGTCAGCCGTCATCCTCTCCAGCAACAACTCCGCCTAGGGGCCGGTGAGCTTCTCATGAGCCCATCCTTCCAAGGGAGTTGGTGGCGCGGTCAGCAGCTCCAACCGGGCATGGGAGCGCTTGGCGTCCATGAAAATCCACTTTTTCTAGAAGACCTCCACCTTCTTCCTGGCCCGAGAGATCGCGTTGCTGCCATTCACCGTGATGAACCGGCGCACCCCGAGCACTGGCCGCCGCTTATCCAGAGGTAGAAGAAGTGGCAGAACAGCGCAGCGGAGGGCATCACCCCCACGAACTCTTCACAGTAGAAGGCAAAGATCGACGGGAGGAGGATGGAGTTGGGATGAAGATCGAGGGCGTGGAGCCCGTAATGGCGGAGGATGGCATAGAAGAAACTGTAGAAAGGGGGAACCAACCCAGCAAGGATGCTGTGTAGGAAGAAGGGGTAGAAGGTGTTACCCATGGCTTCTAGCTTGGTGGAGCCAACCTGGAGCGCCGTCTCTCCCCCTCATTGCCGTCTCTCGCCGTCAGCAGGAGCACGGTGGCGAGGTGCTTCTCTTCTGTGATGGTGGACGCGCTCAGGGCCGGCTCGAACCAAGAAGCCAGGCGCGTAGATGAAGCCGAAGGTTTCTCCTTATCAGTGGCCATCAGCGGCAAGCTTAGGGGAAGGATTCAGCGGATCCGGAGGCGCTTGGTGGAGAGGAAGAAAGGGATCTGGAGCAAGATGAAGGAAAGGCAATGAAGGCTCCGCACCAAGCACCAGTCTTTTGGTCATCCTGGGATAGTTGCCGAGGCCACGTGGGGGAGCGGAGACTCCCACATCCCATCAATCGCCATGCGTCAACCAAGGCCGTAGGCAGTTAGGTCTCGCGGCGCTTCGCACTTACCCTTTGGCTTCGCCTGAAGCCAAGTTCGAGCGCGCCTAGGTCCCGGGGGCTACTGTCGGCGTTCTGGGAACGAGGGTCCCCAGACTTGCCTGCCTGCGGACCATGGTGTGGCTCCATCGACGGCCCGGGAAGGCCCACCTTCAACATCAACAACCGAAGACCCTCGCGAGGGGCCAAGCCTCGCGAGGCGGAGGACACCAAGTCCTCCACGAGGAGCGGTCTCCTCAGGCCGGCTCCTGAGGATCGGAGATTTCTTTGCAAGCCTCACCTCACGAGGTTCAGATGATGTGAGCCATGACGACCAAGGCCTGGCGGGCGCCAGCGGGCGCAGTGTACCAGTTTCCTCTTGGGTGCTATGGAGGCACGCGCAGGCGCAGAGTCCCGAGGAATCAGCCAGAGTTTTCCATTCCGGTGCAACAAGACCAAGACTGCTAGGACGGCAGGATGGAGGTCATCGCCGAGCCCACCACGGTGTCACAACCAGAGGATTTTGCAGGTGAAGACTACTTTTGTCAGGATAGCATGTACTAGTTGTCTTCCTTTGAATTTGGCCGTTGTGGGTTCCCTTCCCTCCTTGCATTTGGGAAGAGTACCAAGGCCACTATAAATAGGACTTAGGCACCAGCATTGAACCGGGACCGACGGACCGACCGGAGGAAATCCATCCCATCCTCACACTCACCAGCTCACTCGAGCTCAAGAACACTCCTCCTCCTGAGGTTGTTCTCCTAGTGTACTAGTACGTCCTCAGCCCCTCGATGCCAATCCACCACAAAGTAGGAGTAGGGTTTTACACCGCAAGGTGGCCCCAACCTGGGTACACTGTTGTGTCTCGTTTCCTTCTTGTTCATTGAGCTACGCCATGAGCTTGGCGAGTAGGCAGACTGGGGAGGATGAGTTCTTCTCATGTACCCCAGAGTTCGAACCTCTCAAGGGTCTGTGGAACCCGAAATCCGACAACCTTGTTGTTGAAGATGTCGATGTAGGCGAATTCACGGGAAGTAGGTGAAGATGCCATACGTCCAAAGGCGAAGATGGCTTAAGAACACTTAGCAAAGATGCCGAAGTGGTGGTTGTAGCCATAGCTCTGTCTTGGAGGTGCTCATCTCGCGGTCTTCTCTTGTGCTCATGAAGTTTGGCCATAGCTTGATGTAGAGCTTGTTGGTACTTGTAGGTTTACGCTTGTCGAGCAGCTTCATGTTGATGATGTCATTGCCGTGCTTGAGCTCTTAGTAGATGTCGTTCGTCGTCGTCGTGCACATGATGCTTGGAGGTGACTTGCCCTTCATGATGATGTGGGTCACGAATGTGATGGTGGTCGCCATGGAGATGTGGACGTGGACGACTTGTACTTGCATCACATGGGCGCTCCGAAGATGACCGACTTGCTCGTCGTCGCCTTGAGTATGATGAAGGGGAAGAACGGTTGACCAACAAGGTCTGAATCTCCTCCATCTTTGCATCTTGCTCCTCCTTTTTTGCGGAAAGCTTATTGTCGAAGTAGTCCCTTCTCCTTACTTCAGAATGTCGTAAGTCGGTCATGATGTTCTCGATGACTTGCATTGCTCATTGTAGTCCTAAATGGGGAGTTTTGGTGTTGTAGTTGTTCGCGTCGTCGTTGTTGTCGAAGACCGGGGATGAAATGCCTTGCCTATCCATCACAAGACTCGAGAAAATGTGAGTGGGAGAAAGAGAGGAACTAGACCAAATGTACCTCAACCAATGTTGAAGATGGATCAATGATCACTCAATAATGTAACAAGGAAATAACACAATTGGTACCGGATCTTGTTAATTCTCACACCTACACAAGTAAAGCTTATGGAGTAGCTTGGTGAGGATAGTGGCACAAAAATTTGATGGAAAATGTTAATAAGAGTCAATAATGTTGGAAAAGATTCACAAACTCTCAAGTGAAACAAGTAGACCAATAGCAATATGTGACACACAGAAACACACACCTGGATAGATAAATGGGGCAGTGCAACCAAGGAATGAGCACAAAATGTGGAGTCCACGGAAAACGCTCATGTTTCACAACTCAAGAGATATGCTATCACGATTGCTCAATAGGCGGATACGACACTTGTGCACAACCTATAAGATGCAAAATGTATGAGCTTTCTATCCTAAGTATGCTATGTGTATGATGTTCCCGGTGTTCTTCTCAAGATGATCAGATATGACAATCTTATGTGCAATGTGCTATGATGCTATGGCTATTGCTTACAAGCTCTTTTCTCTCTTTTTCTTTTGCTTAAAAGCTTATTCTTTGTTTTGATATGGCCACTATGCGAAATGCACAAACCAAGATAGAAATTGCGTATATGCGGGAACAATCTTGTGACACAAGAGATGATATGATACCAGGATGATACCAATATGATATGGTATTTATCCAATGGAAGGTGTAGATCGATGATCACTAATGTGCACAAGTAACGGTGCTGGCAATACTCAATGACTAGTCTCAATAGGCAAGTGACGCAAAATGGGCTAGGGGTTATCAATGCAATGCCAAGAATGTACAATGATGGGATACCACGATACCACGATGATATAGAGGTTACTGTCTTGCTTACGGTTAGGGTGTCAAAATGGTGAAGATGGTCGATGTTGAATCCTTGGCGAAGTTGAGCGGCGGTGTTGTCGGTCTCAAACTGTTCCTAGTTAGCCAAAACACCCTAGGAAATGGAAAAACCGCAAACTCAAAATCTCCAAAGGCAAATGTCAAATGGTGGTAGCGGACATGCGGTGGTGGTGTCGGAGATGGCAATGCAGAAGTGGTGGTGGTGCTTGATGAAGAAGCAACTGTCCCTTAGTAGCCGAAACACCTTAGGAGACTCAAATCATTACTCAAGCAACCACAAATGCTATATAGAGCGAAATGGGTTAGGTTGTGGAAAGCTATGGTGGTAATGCGGATGATATGGTGGAGGTCCTAGGCAAAGAGGCCAAAATATCAAACTTTTTATGGAGTCAAATGATGTTGGCAGCTATCTAGATGGATGGGGATGTCCATAGCTACTCAATGAGCTAAAGAACGAGAAAATCGAACTCCGGATGTGGATGTTATGGGCAAAACGGTGAAGTGTTGTCAGCTGACCTGGGGGGTCGTGCGCACGGGGGTGGAGGCCCGTGGGCACGGGGTCCCGTGTGCATGGTAAAGGCCCATGGGCATGGGGTGTCTAGATACTTTTCGAGGGACCATGCGCACGGGGTCTGGGGTCCGTGGGCACAGGGTGGGCGGAGATTTCGCGCTTTTGGGGCGGAAATTGAAGATTTCTAGGGCAAAATTGGAGAGATTTCATGGATGGAAGGTGGGGAAAAGATGGGGGAAAGCTGGATCCACTTGAAACCAAGCAAATCCATGGATCAAATCCAACAAATCACAAAAAATTTGGATCTATTTTTGGTGGGGATTTTCGAAATTGGGGAAGAACACAACAAAATTAGGCTAGAAAGTGGGGGTAGGGGCTCCAATTTCGTGAGAAACCATGGCTCATGATACCAAGATGTTGTGGGTGGAACTCTAAGTGGAGATCTTTCATGAATTGGAGGGGAAATCCCGAAGAACACAAGAGAGGGAAAACACTCGAATTAACTAGATCTAATCACACATATGCTAGATCCAAGAACACACAAGAGGTCACAATGATCCAAGGACAACAAAGGAAAGATACAAGGTAACTAGTTCATCCAAATCCTATGAGGAAAGAGGTCTTGATGATAGTATTCTCCAAGAGTAGGGCTTGAATCCACAAGGGGATCTTCTCCAAAGGAGGTCTTGAACTCCAATGGAGTGGTCTCTCTTTCTCTCTCTCTCTCTCTCAAGAGGAGGAGTGGTACAAGGAGCAAAGCTCACATATGTGTATCAACTACTTTGCTTCCCCTAACAAATGACCTAAGGACAAAATATATAGGTATGTGGAGGAAGGGGACGAAGTGGAGGCCCAACAGGTGGCTCTCGGCCGTCCATCCGGATGAGCCCGTGCGCACGGGGTATCTAGGAACTCTCTGGATAGGCCGTGCGCACGGGGTCTCCTGAACTGTGCTGCTTCTTCCTCCTTCTCGCCTCCGTCTTCCCTAGGGTCTTCCCGTCCTTCTCCTTGGACTTGGCGAGCTTCCTTCTTTTGTGTGTTCTCCTCGTGGATGGTGTAGTTGTACTCTTCCTCTTGGGCTTCTCCTCGAAGAATGTGTAGCTCCGCTCACACCTATGTATGCACACGAGAGAGGGGTCAAGTAGTATACCATCCTCGAAGGGGGCAAGTGGACACATGTAAAGGAGGTGATTCACCTTTGTATGCATGAAGTAGAAGTCACACGCGTCACTTGGTGAAGTTGCTCTTGACATTGTGATGTCCATAGGATGCTCCGCATCAAATATTCTAAGTGATGGACAAGAAATCACAGTAAAGCAGTGGTGATCTATTTGCTTGCTGAGATAAATAACTTGAGCAGATACGAAAGAGTACCGCCTGATGAGGACATCAATACCATTGTTACACCCACAACCCCTGTTGCTATACATACTGGACCAATTACTAGAGCTCGTGCACGCAAATTAAATTATCAGGTACTTTTGTTTCTTGGTAATGATTCTAATGTTCATGAGAATATGATGCTGCCTAAATTGGATACATTTGTTTTGCTTACAAATGAAGGGCCTAGCTTGGAGAAGGATGAAAACATTGGAGCAAGAACAAACATGGAGATGATGGAATGCGCAAGGGAAACAAGAATGGAGTTTCAAGTGATGATTTCAGGACTTTAAAGTCACCATAATGAGTGCACGAAGCCTTGGACGAAATATACAAGATGCCACTTCATAATTTTCGTCCAGAGGCTATTCTAGGTGTTGCGTCACCTTATTATTGGGCCAGGCCCATGTATTTTTGAAATACTTAAGTATAGGCAGTTTTTACAGTCCGTATGTGTGGGGAAACAAGAGTTAGGGTTGGTTTCGGACCCCTTCTCCAAGGGCCCTGAAATTCCCCCCTCTCTCCTCCATATATACAGCCCTTAGGGTATCATTTAGACGTTGGGTTTTGTTTAGATCAAAAGTTTGCCATAGTTGCAACTTTGCGTACTTTGTATGTGTTCAACGACCAGACCAAGACGTCACAGAACCCCACCTTGATCAATAAAGATTTCCTCTTATATTCGCAATAACCAGATTGCAATCTTAGTTTCTTGCTTGTTCTTCGTTTGCCTGCAGGAAAACAGACCTTCGTGGTCAGGTTGATCGTGCTCTGGCGTGGTCAATAACCTCTCAGAGTTGGTTTAGCGATTGCTAAGGCGCGACGTCCTCGCACGATCGTAGTAGGTTCGTCGGCTTCCTCCAAAATGATAGCCACCATCTCATCGAAAGACAGGACACCTTTGCCTCTATTAAGTTGTATCAGATTTTCAGGTTTCTCAGTGAGATTTTACAGTTTTTCTAGTTTAGATCGAGTATGTTCCTCATACCTACTGTCCACGAAAAAGCCAACAAAAAAAATTAGGGTTAGTTCATCATATACGAACCAATCTAAGCCTTTGCATAATCTTTTTAGGGTTTTGCATTGTTGAATTTGCGGTTGCATCGTCGTGTCTAGTTGCTGGTCTTAGTGTCCAGTCCTTTAGAGTTTTGAGTGCTGTTCACAATTTGTCACGCCGCTGCCATATACCACCATCATCGTCACCGCTGCCATATACCACCATCGTCATCACCGCTGCCATATACCACATATCCTTCGCCATCACGATAATCCGAGTCCGCCTCCATCACCAATTCGCCACCATTCTGAGTTCCACCGCCCTACTTATATCCGCCACCAGTCCGAGTTTCCACCAGATTCATTTCCGCCACCAGTCCTAGTCCGTGTCTAGTATTTGTTGCTTTGTTTTCGATTTCCAGATCACGCCATACTCCGAGTCGTGACAGAGTAGGACTCCCGAGATTCCGAGTACCCGCAGTAGAATAAATAGTTCTAGTTTAAAAAAAAACTAAGTCTGGAAAATTCTGGCTAGGCAGTTTTTAGACCATTTGTAGATTTTTTCGAAAAAATTTGTTGTGGAGGAAAAAAAGAGGAAAAAAGTGCAAAAAAAGTAAAAAAAAGAAAAAAAATTCAGAGTGTGCTCCTCCCTTGTTTACATGCAGCGTCATGATTTTGTTAGTGTTCTAGGCTCGCGTCTCTAGCACGGTCTAGCCTAGGACCATCACAGTACCGTCGTTGAGCATTTATTCAACTTTGCATCTCTGAATTGATTATTGCTGACGCTTTTTGCTACCATATTATAAGCCTTCCTAGCTCCACATACATCTACGTCGTGCGTTTAACTCTCCCTGGTAATCTTTCTATCCAAGCTTTGAGAGTTTTGACTACGACGGTTGCCGATCACCGCTTGCTGTTGGGTAAGAACTGGTAAGAATTTGAGATTTGCTTGACGGATTTGTGACACCCACCACCACCTCTTGTTATTAGTCTGTAGGATCATATTCTTGTGTGTTTCTATTGCTGCTAACCATGGCAGGATCACAAGCCGACGAGATTGACTAGGAGAGCATGACGAATAAGGAGTTGCATGATAAATTTCAGCAAATGATGAGTGGACAGGTGCAAGATGTGCTAAACATATTTGAAGATGCCATGGAGAAGATAGATGGCTTGGAGAAGACATTCGAAACAAAGCTCGATAGCAAGTTTAATGAATTGCACGTGCGTCTTCCACCACCACCACCGGACGCACCTAACGCACCTCTACAACAACAACAACAACAACAACTACCTCCACGTCACGAAACAGCCCTCCGCCGAGCGAGCCGTCTCCCTCTTGCGCCTGGCCAAACTGTTGGTGCTGTTGTTGATACTTCTGTGGCTCCTGCTGCTGATGCGAGGAGGATGATTTTGCAGGAGATTACAAGGATGAGGTTGATCAAAATCAGAACTACATGCAACCACCAGCACCACAACCACCAGGTCGTCCACATGCAAATAATGGCAATGGTAGGGCCCCCCTCAGGTACGAGATCATGACCATCTCCCTAAACTGAAATTGAATATTCCACCATTTGAGGGTAGATATGTTCCTGATATATATCTTACTTGGGAGTTAGAAACTGAACAATGATTTACATGTTTACAATATCCTGAGGAGAGACGTGTTCTTACTGCTGTTTGTGCTTTCACTAGCTTTGCATGTGTTTGGTGGTCTGAACATTGTAGATTATATCCTATTCCAGCTACTTGGGCTGCTTTGAAAACTGCTATGCGTACTCGTTGGGTTCCACCATATTATCAACGTGAATTAATTCAAAAATTGCAGCGTTTAAGACAAGGTGTAACGCCCTGATAATTTGGCTACAGTAAAACTCTCCTAATGATGCCGTGACATCTGCGATTACTGTTACTAATCTCGGGATAATTCGAAACCGCGTCAAATTCTAACTTAAATTTAAAGTCGACAATAAAAGTTTTCAAATATTAAAAATAAAATGTTTGGGCTATGTCTATTATTGCATCGGTAATTGTGGTGAAGTAAACACATTTTTATAAAATGCCTAACTGCTTTTAAATGAATTAAAACAGAAAAGAAATAGTAAGGGAAAATACAAAAAAGAAAAGCTAAACAAACAAACAAAGAAGAAAAAAAAACCCTGGGCTTCGGCCCGGCAGGCCGCAAGCCCCCCCCCCGCGCTGGGCCTCAGCCCGGCTGGCCATCCAACCAGGCCGGCCCACCTAACCCTCCATAACCCCCCACCGTGACCTAACCCTATCCCACGACCCCCACTCTCCCCCGCACGTCTCTCCCTCTCCCTCCCAGTGCCGCCACACACCCAGCGCCCCAGCGCTCGGCGCCCCCATCCCATCGCCCCGTCGGCCTCATCCCGACCCCGCCGCCTCTCCCCGGCGACCGCGCCGCCCCACTCCTCGACGCCGGCGCCTCGCCTCGTTACCGACCCTGAAGCCGCCGGATCGAGCCGCGCCCCGCCGCCTGGACACCGCCGCCCCAAGTCACCGCCACCCGCCGCCGGCGGCCTCGACACCGCCGCCCGTCGCTCGCTACCTCGTCTCCTCGAGCCCACTGCCGCCCCCTACGCTCCGCTGTGAGCCCCTCACCGATTCCCCCTCGTCCCCTTCGTCCCCGTCGTCGTAGGTGGTCGCACGCGGCGTTGGCCACCATGGCTGCGCTCCGGCAGTCCCCCATCCGCGCGTTGGCCTCGCCTTCCCCGGCTGCAGCCACTAGCCTCCCCGTCGCGATCCCGCCTACGCCTGCACCTGCCCCTGTACGCCCAGCCGCTGCTGCTCGCCGATCCGCATGCTGCCCTGCTCGCCGCTCGCGGCCACCACCGCCACCGCCACTGCCACGCCGCCTCTGGTCTCGCCCCTCGCTCGCCGGCCTCATCGGCGCGGCCAGTTCCTCCCCTGGCCACACCATGGCCATAGTTGGCCCCTGTGTGTGTGTGTGTGTCACAGCCAGGGCGTGGCCTTGTGCCACTGACCACAGGGGCCCACCCCCTGTTTAGAACGAAATTGATAATAAATATAATTAATCAATCAATTAATTAGCTAATTAGTAAAATTAACTTAATTAACTTTGTTTAATTTTACCTAATTAACTTGGTTATTTAATTAAAACTGTTAATTGGTTGTTAGACTATGACAGAACGGGCCCACACGTCATGGTTGACTTTGGTCAACTCTGTTGACCTGCTGATGTCATGCTAACACTCTACTGACGTCTTTTTTCCTTTTCTTTTAATATTAATTTTAGAAAATGTTTAAAACTTTGAAAAATCATAATAAATAATCCGTAACTCGGATAAAAAAGTTTTCTACATGAAAGTTGCTCAGAACGACGAGACGAATCCGGATACGTGGTCTGTTCGTCCTCCACGCATCCCTAGCATAGCGAACACGCAACTTTCCCCCTCCGTTTCATCTGTCCGAAAACGCGAAACACCGGGGATACTTTCCCGGATGTTTCCCCCCTTCACCGGTATCACCTCATACCGCGATAGGGCACCCCTAGCACCGATACTTGTCATGTCATACAACGTCATGCATTTGTTTGCATTATATTTATTGTTTCTTCCCCCTCTTCTCTCGCTAGACATCGAGACTGACGCCGCTGCTACCCAGTACGACTATGGAGTTGACGACCCTTCTCTCTTGCCAGAGCAACCAGGCAAGCCCCCGCCCCTTTTGATCAGCAGATATCGCCTACTCTCCTCTATACTGCTTGCATTAGAGTAGTGTAGCATGTTACTGTTTTCGTTATTCCTATCCTGATGCATAGCCTGTCCTTGCTACTACTGTTGATACCTTTACCTGCAATCCTACTTGCTTAGTATAGGATGCTAGTATTTCCATCTGTGGCCCTACATTCTTGTCCGTCTGCTGTGCTATACTATCGGGCCGTGATCACTCGGGAGGTGATCACGGGTATATACTATTTACTTTATACATGATACATGTGGTGATTAAAGACGGGTCGGCTCGTAGGAGCACCCGCGAGTGGATCTTTGAGGCGAAGCGACAGGGAAGGTTCCGACCACCTAGGAGAGAGGTGGGCCTGGCCCTGGTCGGCGTTCGCGGATACTTAACACGCTTAACGAGATCTGGGTATTTGATCTGAGTTTGGCCATTTGGTCTATACGCACTAACCATCTACGCGGGAGTAGTTATGGGTATCCCGGCGTCGTGGTATCAGCCGAAGCCTTCGTGACGTCAGCGACTGAGTGGCGCGCGTCGAATTGGAACGTAAGCCTGCTCTTGTATTAAGGGGGCTAGTTCTGCTTCCGGCCGCGTTCGCAATGTGCAGGTGTGCTAAGGGCGATGGGCCCAGACCCCTGTGCGCTTAGGTTTAGACCGGCGTGCTGACCTCTCTGTTGTGCCTAGGTGGGGCTGCGACGTGTTGATCTTTCGCGGCCGGGCATGACCCCGAAAAGTGTGTCCGGCCAAATGGGATCAAGCGTGTTGGGGTATGTGGTGCACCCCTGCAGGGAAGTTAATCTATTCGAATAGCCGTGATCTTCGGTAACAGGACGACTTGGAGTTGTACCTTGACCTTATGACAACTAGAATCGGATACTTAATAAAACACACCCTTCCAAGTGCCAGATACAACCGGTGATCGCTCTCTCACAGGGCGACGAGGGGAGGATCATCGGTTAGGATTATGTTATACGATGCTACTTGATGCTACTTGGTGAACTTACCATCTACTCTCTTCTACTTGCTGCAAGGTGGAGGCTGCCAGAAGCGTAGTCTTCGAAAGGACTAGCTACCCCCTCTTATTCTGGCTTTCTACAGTTCAGTCCACCGATATGGCCCTTTACACATCTACCCATGCATATGTAGTGTAGCTCCTTGCTTGCGAGTACTTTGGATGAGTACTCACGGTTGCTTTCTCCCTCTTTTCCCCTATCCCTTCTACCTGGTTGTCGCAACCAGATGTTGGAGCCCAGGAGCCAGATGCCACCTTCGACGACGACTCCTACTACACCGGAGGTGCCTACTACTACGTGATGCCCGCTGACGACGACCAGGAGTAGTTAGGAGGATCCCAGGCAGGAGGCCTACGCCTCTTTCGATTTGTATCCCAGTTTGTGCTAGCCTTCTTAAGGCAAACTTGTTTAACTTATGTCTGTACTCAGATATTGTTGCTTCCGCTGACTCGTCTATGATCGAGCTCTTGTATTCGAGCCCTCGGGGCCCCTGGCTTGTAATATGATGCTTGTATGACTTTTTTTATTTGTAGAGTTGTGTTGTGATATCTTCCCGTGAGTCCCTGATCTTGATCGTACACGTTTGCGTGTATGATTAGTGTACGATTAAATCGGGGGCGTCACACAAGGAAAACATTCTGTAGAAGAATATCATCAGGAATTACAAACTGGCATGATTAGATGTGGTATTGTTGAGGGGAATGAAGCTATGCTTGCACGTTTTATGGGTGGATTAAATAGAGAGATTCAGACCATTCTAGAGTATAAGGAGCATAATAATATCACTCGTTTATTCCATCTTGCTTGTAAAGCTGAACGTGAAGTGCAGGATCGACAGGCATTGGCGCGAACTAACTTTTCTGCAGGTAGATCTTCACCACGTGCATCTTCTACTTCCACTACACCAGCACCACCATCAGGTGCCACCTCCAGCCGTGATACAAGAAAGCAGTCACAACCAGCACTATCTGCCAAGAGCACACCTGCCGGGCCTGCGCAGAGCTCTTGTTCTTCCATGGCATCAATAGGGCACGCAAGTGATATTATTTGTCGTTGTTGTAAGGGAAGAGGACATTTTGCGAGAGAATGCAAATCTCATTGTGTGATGATTGCTACTGAGGATGGTGGGTATGAGTCCGCTAGTGACTATGATGAGGAGACTTTGACTCTTATTACACATGAAGAACACGGTGGAGATGATTCTGATCATGAGACGCAATACATGGCTGCTGAAGATGTTGACATGTATGAATGTTTAGTTGCTCAACGTGTTTTGAGTGTGCAGATTACACAAGCTGAGCAAAATCAGAGGCATAATTTGTTCCATACAAAGGGAGTTGTGAAGGTACGTTCTGTTCACGTCATCATAGATGGAGGGAGCTGCAGCAACTTGGCTAGCATGGAGATGGTGGAGAAGCTATCTCTCACCACAAAACCACATCCACATCCTTACTACATCCAATTGTTTAACAACAGCGACAAGGTTAAGGTAACACGTACTGTTCATGTGCATTTTAGTATCTCTACATATGCTAATTATGTTGATTGTGATGTGGTACCTATGCAAGCATGTTCCTTATTACTTGGTAGACCATGGCAATTTGATAAAAATTCTGTACACCATGGTGGAAACAATCAGTATACTCTTGTTCATAAGGATAAATATATTACTTTGCTTCCTATGACTCCTAATTCCATTTTGAAAGATGATATTAATAGAGCTAATAAAGCAAAACAGGAGAAAAACAAGAGTGAAAATCAGATTGTGGCAAAAGAATTTGAGCAACACATGAAGCCTAATGATAAACCATCTAATGTTGCTTCTGAAATTAAATTGAAAACTGCATGTTTACTTGCCACCAAATCTGATATTAATGATCTAGATTTTAGCAAATCTGTTTGCTATGATTTTGTGTGCAAAGAGGCATTATTTTCATTCGAGGATGTGGCTTCCTCTTTCCTCCTGTTGTTACTAACATTTTGCAGGAGTTCGCTGACGTCTTTCCACAAGACGTGCCACCGGGATTACCACCTATTCGTGGGATTGAGCATCAGATTGACTTAATTGACGGTGCTTCACTACCCAACCGTGCACCATACCGTACCAATCCAGAGGAGACGAAGGAGATTATGCGTCAAGTCCAGGAGCTGGTCGACAAAGGTTATATTCGCGAATCCCTTAGTCCTTGTGTTGTTCCTATTATTCTAGTGCCGAAAAAGGATGGTACATCGCGTATGTGTGTTGATTGTAGAGGCATTAATAATATTACTATTCCTTATCGTCATCCTATTCCTAGGCTAGATGATATGCTTGATGAATTGAGTGGCTCTACAATATTCTCCAAAGTTGATTTGCGTAGTGGATACCATCAAATTCGTATGAAATTGGGAGATGAATGGAAAACTACATTTAAAACTAAGTTTGGTTTATATGAGTGGTTAGTCATGCCTTTTGGGTTAACTAATGCAGCTACTACTTTCATGAGGTTAATGAACGAAGTTTTACGTGCTTTCATTGGACGATTTGTGGTAGACTATTTTGATGATATACTGATTTATAGAAAATCTTTGGAAGAACATTTGAAACATTTATGTGCTATTTTTATTGCTCTACGGGATGCACGTTTGTTTGGTAACCTTGGGAAGTGCACCTTTTGCACCGACCGAGTATCTTTTCTTGGCTATGTTGTTACTCCACAAGGAATTGAAGTTTATAAAGCCAAGATTGAAGCTATTGAGAGTTGGCCGCAGCCAAAAACAGTCACACAAGTGAGGAGTTTCCTTGGCCCCGCTAGTTTATATAGGTGTTTTGTGAGAGATTTCAGCACCATTGTTGCACCTCTCAACGAGCTTACAAAGAAGGATGTGCCTTTTGTTTGGGGTACCGCATAGGAAGAAGCCTTCACAGTATTGAAAGATAAGTTGACACATGCTCCTTTACTCCAACTTCCTGATTTTAATAAGACTTTTGAGCTTGTATGTGATGCTAGTGGAATTGGATTAGGAGGTGTGTTATTACAAGATGGCAAACCTGTTGCCTACTTTTCTAAAAAATTGAGTGGGCCTAGTCTGAACTATTCTACTTATGATAATGAATTATATGCTCTTGTTCGGACCTTAGAAACATGGTAACATTATTTAGGGCCCAAGGAATTCGTTATACATTCTGATCACGAATCTTTGAAACACATTAAAAGTCAAGCAAAACTGAACCATAGACATGCTAAATGGGTTGAATTCATTGAGACTTTCCCTTATGTCATTAAACACAAGAAGGGTAATGAAATATTATTGTTGATGCATTGTCTCGTCGTTATACTATGCTTTCATAACTTGACTTTAAAATATTTGGTTTGGAGACCATCAAAGATCAATATGTGCATGTTGCTGATTTTAAAGATGTATTGCAGAATTGTAAGGAAGGGAGAACTTGGAACAAGTTCATTCTTAACGATGGATTTGTGTTTCGTGCTAACAAGCTATGCATTCCAGCTAGCTCTGTTAGTCTTTTGTTGTTGCAGGAGGCGCATGGAGGAGGATTAATGGGATAATTTTGTGTCAAGAAGAAGGAGGATATACTTGCTACACATTTCTTTTGGCCAAAGATGAGACGGGATGTTGAGCGTTTTGTTGCTCGCTGCACTACAAGTCAAAAAGCTAAGTCACGACTCAATCCTCATGGTTTATATATGCCTTTGCCTGTACCTAGTGTTCCTTGGGAGGACATATCTATGGACTTTGTTTTAGGTTTACCTCGAACAATAAAGGGGAGGGATATCATATTTGTTGTCATGGATAGATTTTCGAAAATGGCACACTTTATACCATGTTATAAAAGCGATGATGCTGTTAATGTTGCTGATTTGTTCTTTCATGAAATTATTCGCTTGCATGGTGTGCCAAATACTATTTTTTTAGATCATGATACTAAATTTCTTAGCCACTTTTGGAGATGTTTATGGGCTAAGTTGGGGACTAAACTTCTTTTTAGTACTACTTGTCACCCCCAAACTGATGGACAAACTGAAGTAGTCAATAGAACATTGTCTACTATGCTTAGGGCTGTTTTGAAGAATAATAAGAAAATGTGTTAAGAGTGCTTGCCTCATATTGAATTTGCTTATAATCGTTCATTGCATTCTACTACAAAGATGTGCCCTTTTGAAATTGTGTATGGTTTCCTACCACGTGCACCTATTGATTTGTTGCCTCTTCCATCTTCGGAGATGGTTAATTTTGATGCTAAAGAACGTGCTGAATTGATTTTAAAAATGCATGAGTTAACTAAGGAAAACATTGAGTGTATGAATGCTAAATATAAACTTGCTGGACATAAGGGTAGAAAACATGTTGTGTTTACACCTGGAGATCTTGTTTGGTTACATTTGCATAAGGATAGATTTCCTAATTTGCGCAAATCAAAGCTAATGCCATGTGCTGATGGTCCTCTTAAGGTGTTAGAGAAAATAAATGATAATGCATATAAACTTGAGCTGCCTGCATATTTTGGGGTTAGTCCCACTTTTAATATTGCAGATTCGAAGCCTTATTTGGGTGAGGAAGATGAGCTTCTGTCGAGGACGACTTCATTTCAAGAAGGGGAGGATGATGAGGACATGAATACCATTGTTACACCCACAGCCCCTGCTGCTATACATATTGGACCAATTACTAGAGCTCGCGCACGCCAATTAAATTATCAGGTACTTTTGTTTCTTGGTAATGATTCTAATGTTCATGAGAATATGATGCTGCCTAAATTGGATACATTTGTTTTGCTTACAAATGAAGGGACTAGCATGGAGAAGGATGAATATTGGAGCAAGAACAAGCATGGAGATGATGGCATGTGCAAGGGAAACAAGAATGGAGTTTCAAGTGATGATTTCAGGACTTTAAAGCCACCATAATGAGTGCGTGAAGCCTTGGACGGAATATACAAGATTCCACTTCATAATTTTCGTCCAGAGGCTATTCTAGGTGTTGCGTCACCTTATTATTGGGCCAGGCCCATGTATTTTCGAAATACTTAAGTATAGGCAGGTTTTAGAGTCCGTATGTGTGGGGAAACAAGAGTTAGGGTTGGTTTCGGACCCCTTCTCCAAGGGCCATGAAATTCCCCCGTCTCTCCTCCATATATACAGCCCTTAGGGCATCGTTTAGACTTTGGGTTTTGTTTAGATCAAAAGTTCGCCATAGCTGCAACTTCACGTACTTCATTTGTGTTCAACGACCAGACCAAGACATCACAGAATCCCACCTTGATCAATAAAGATTTCCTCTTATATTCGCAATATCCAGATTGAAACCTTAGTTTCTTTCTTGTTCTACATTTTCCTGCAGGAAAACATACCTTCGTGGTCAGGTTGATCGTGCTCCAGCGTGGTCAATAACCTCTCGGAGTTGGTTTAGCGATTGCTAAGGTGCGACATCCTCGCACGATCGTAGTCGGTTCGTCAAAGTCCACTTTCTCCAAAACGATAGCCACCATCTCATTGAAAGACGGGACACCTTTGCCTCTATCACCGCCTCTGGTGTGGCGCTTTGTAAGCATCTGCTGAGGCGTTGAGGGTGATGCGGTTGCGATGGCTGTTGGCGGCGTGGAAGAAGATCTAGGAGGGCAGACGGTGGCGGCGAGTGAAATATCCCACTGTGGTGGATGAGACGGTCGTACGAGTAGCCTCGGCAAGGTGGACGACGGCGCGGATGAAGCGGGAGGATGCGATGCAAGGATCCTGGTCTGAAGCCATGGATGAGAGAGGTCGACCTCTTTTAATGACGAAGGTGTCGGGGTATCAGCTCTGGCATGGTGGACGAGGACGACGGTGGATGGGGTGGCGGATGGAGCAGACTGCGGTGGAGAGGGTATTTTGGCGCCCACGGAGTACGAATGGGGAAATGGAGGCAGAGAGGTAGGGGCACCATGTCTTCAGGGCGCGCTTGTCTCAAATGCGAGGAAATTTACAAACTTAGCCCCCATTTAAAATTTCCTACATCACATCAATATTAGTTAGTTGGGGGTAGCACAGTAATCTCGCATACACCAAATATTTGCCGATGGAGATTTCGGCCCAAGAGAGTTTGTTTTTGCGCCCACCTTGTATGAATAGGGGAGGGAGGTGAGAGGCGATTTCGGCCGAGGAGAAACTGTGTTTTGGCGCTCACCGTGTATGAATCTAGGGAGGTGAGAGGAAAATGCGGTTATGTCATGTTTGAGTGAAATTACAAGCTTACCCCTATCGAAACCTATAGAAATCGAGTCGATAGGCTTTGCGTGTCAGGGATAGGCAGTAATTTCCATCTTGCGGATTTTGGTTTCGGCCATTTATTGCGAGTTTCCCAGCTTCATTCAATTTTTTGCAGAGAAAGAGTGCACGTTTACCGTGCCAACTCAATTCGAATCCAGTTTGTATTTTTTTTTCATGCAGGATCCATTTTGTATTCGAATACAAATCTATATACATCATTTTTTATATATACTTTGAAAAGCACAACACCCTTTATACATAAATATGGTTTACAAATGGCATGATCTCAGAATCATAAGGCTGGATGCATCTTAATTTGGATTTTCAAATATTTGAAACCACTTTAGGTTGAAATCCAATGTATGCATTCCTTGCTAACTGTCTTCAATTAATGTGTGTTTCATGCGGTTTTTTTACTTCTCAAACATGTATAATGTGTTTGACACAAGTAACATGTAGTGTAATCCAATTTAGACATTAACTGCATATAAACCATGCATTGTCTCTAATTAAAGAATCTATGGATCACTAATATTGATAAACTATATAACATTACACGTGTCCCCAAATTCAAATGAATATGCATGTTTGATTGACCAATTTTCGTTATGATATTATCGATGTCGTGATCTCTAGTTTAAATATTTGAATGCACTCTAATACAAATATTCGTCTCATATAGCTAGCACTCATGCTTATATCTCTCTCTAGACCTATACGCCTTCATCATCTCTCGGGTATCTCCCGTGCTACTTGTATGTCGACAATGATCTTTTATCGTCGTAACACACTGATGGTACTCTCTCCCTCAACCTTCACTCTATCTCCCTCTAATTATATCTCGCTCCCTTCTATGTGTCTCTAAATATGATTCTCCCTATGAAATCTCTTTCTCTCATACAAACACAAACTTGGTCTCCCGGGGTCTCATTTCTCTCTACTATTCCCCTGTGTGCCACTCACACACCCCTCTCACATAGACAAGTCTTGCGCTCCTTAGGTATGAGAAGCTACGACTCGCCCTTTTAAATATTTCTTTCTCACACACAAACACAAAATCTGTCTCCCAAGGTCTCCTATCTCTCCACAATTCCCTAGTATGTCGCTCACACACACTCTCTCTCCATAGGGATATCTCGTGTTCCCTGGTATGCCTCTCTAGCTATCACTCTCCTTGTGAAATATCTTTCTCTCTCACAAACACAAAACTCCGTCTGTCAGGATCTCATTTATCTCTGATATTTGTTTGCATGTGACTCACATGCACCCTCTCTCTATCTCTCTCATGCCCACACAGATAACTCAGCCTTCTGGTCCACTTGACTCTTATCTCTAACACACACACACACACTAGCTATTCGATCTCCCTCTAGCTAGCGTATTTATCTGTTTCTCCATCAACCTTCTTTCTCGCCCTCACTCTTGCTTCCTATCATGCACACTATATATGTTTCTTTCTACATGCAGTCAAGCGCCCACATAACTCACCCCTCTGAACCACTCGACGGTCATCTCTAACACACAAACTAGTCGATGCCCCTCTAGCTAGAATCTCTATCTCTCTATCTATCTGCAGTTTCTCTGTCAACGTTTCTTTCTTGCACACACTCTTGCTTGCTATCACGCACACTATATCTGTCTCTCTATACATGCATCTATAGGTCGATCTCTTTTGCACAATTGTTGTGTCTCGCTCTCTCTGCTCTCCATCCCATGCCACTATCTCTTAAAGACAAAAACACATGCTCAATTATCGGGCCTTCTTCCCTCCACGCTCACATGCATGCATATTGTCATACCAATCCGTCTCTCCCATACCGCTGATCTTATGACTTATGTCTTCTTTCTTTTATCTTGATTATGCACGCGCGCACATACACACATCCCACGTATACATGTATACCTCTCGCACATGCACATTCAAGGTCTCCTATGTCTCCATACATAGTTAATTACCCTCACCCTCACCCCAGATCGAATCGTTCTCTTCTTGTGTGCACATGACTTCTGCCTGGATGGGTCTCTTCTCTAAAACACACACTCACACTTAACAATCTCCTTCTAGCCACCCCCTCTCTCACTCCTCCCCTATATCCTAGAAACTAATAAGACCATCGCTTCGTTTAATTCCCGCCTACATGCACCATCGATATATAGTAGTCTTCCTCAGTCTCTCTCGAACAAACACGTTATCTCGATGTCAACGCCTCTCACGCGCACATGCCTTCTCTTCCCTCTTTACGTGCCCATTCTCTCTTGCACCCCCCTCGTTGGTATCCTCTACCATACACATCACGTCTCTACAATGAAGCCACACATACTTAAATTACTTCTGCCACCGAAGACTCCGCTTCACACACACACACACACACTAAGACCCCATTTCACACACACATGCTCTAGGTGGAGGATTTGTTCCTACCATCATTCATCCAACCTTACCTGTATGATAAATAATCACCTTAATTTACTTATAAAACATGGACAAATTCCACTTTATTTTAGTAGTTAGCAAACTTCTCATAATTTTATAACGCAAATCACGAGCAGGAAGTGACATTTTTTACACAACCACGTTAACATGGCCACATAAATCACATGATAAAGGGCAATACCATTATACTTATATCTCTACTCCTACTAGCAAGATGCCCATGCGTTGCACGGAACATCAAAGATGCATTTGTATGAGTAGTTTATCTTGTGGGAGAAAAGGATGAACGAGGGAAGGCCTTATTTGCAAATGTGGAGAGGGGTGTGGGTATCTTTTTGTAAAATTGCCATAGTTTCCTTCCTATCCGCCAGATATATATTGGACGACCTATATTGCAGGATGGCAGGCACACCATCATTACCAACTATATTTTTATAAGAGAAGAGATAAAAGACTCAGTTGGTGATGATGGTGTGTCTGCCATCCATCATTTCTGATAATTAGATCTGCATCTTACGGCTGTGAGGTAAGTTGTCGCATTTTTGCAACAATAGCCCACTTCTCTGCTCCAATTTGTAGAAAACCCCTTATTATCTTATAAGCAACCACATCCCTCCCTCACCTCAGCAAAATAGCCTAAGAAATATGTTTTGAGCGAAAAGTAATA
This sequence comes from Triticum urartu, assembly GCF_003073215.2. Classification (NCBI taxonomy): domain Eukaryota; kingdom Viridiplantae; phylum Streptophyta; class Magnoliopsida; order Poales; family Poaceae; genus Triticum; species Triticum urartu. The sequence continues at coordinate 231,788,536 of NC_053022.1, forward strand.
TATTTTTAGTGGTATATATGTATATCAAAACAAGAGTGTTTTCTTTCAAGTTTGTGAACAAGTACTATTCTACTTTGGATCCGTTGTAACGCTCGGGCACATTGCTAGTCCCGATGCAAAAGGTGGAGTTCAAGTCCGAAGAGTAGAGTCACACACACGCACTCCCTCTCTCAGAATCTCACACATATACCAGTTACATGACGCCCCCTAAGCAGACCCATATGTTACAATTTGTGCACCTGCGGGTACGTATGATGGTGCGCATTTATTTAAGCTGGACGGGGAACCAAAGCAGTAGCTGTATTCATTCCCCTCCCATCATCTCTTCTCCGGTCGCGGTCGCTCGATAGTCATGGCTTGACCGAAGGTAACGACATACGTCATGCTCCCGCCAGAGCGTCGCTTTGATCTGGAGGCGTTGTGAAGCCTGGATTGCAGCCACCCTTCCTCCGGAGTCCAAACTAGCCGGAGCCGGACGAGGAGGCGTTGGAGGCGGAGCAGCACACGGAGCCGGAGGAGGAGAACGATGACGCAGAGCCGAAACAGGAGGATAACGACGCGGGCGGAGCGGAGCCAGAGGAGGATGATGATATCTATTATACTCAGACTTAAAGGGCTTTGAGTTTCATGCCACATTTATTTCACGGTGATAAGAGAAAGGAAATTTTAGTGGTCATGCATGCATCTTTTTATGCTAGCACACCTATATAAGGGTTGACCGGTCTCTTCCCGCAGACGTGCACGGGCGGTGGAATAGGAAGGTGAAGGGAAGCGGGTTGTGGAGTACGCCAGTTACAGCATGAGCTCCAAGGAACGCTCATGCCAAACAATGCATAGTAGTACAGTATAGTCCAGCAAAGTATGAATTGGCCTTTAGGTTGCGTGTGGATGACATGGCTGCAACATGTTGGCTGTAGTTCGACAGCCTACTGCTTCGCTTCGCATGGTTTGGTCATGCAAGTTTTGCATGCACGCATGTCACGCATGTACTTGTCGAAGGCATGCTCGGAAAAGGGTGACCAGGTTCGCTAGTCCGCGTTGGTCCATGCGCCCGAAAAACAACTAATCCCAGTCGTTGTAAATGTCATGCGGGCTTTAATTCTGGGCTAGTGGATGGATGCAAACGTGCCGTACAATGAACCGCCCGCCAGCTCCCTAATCTCTGTGTCTATCTATATCTATCTCTACTCTTATAAAAAAGAGTTGGTGATGATGGTGTGCCTGCCATCCTACAAAATATGTCGTCCAATTTATATCTGACGGATAGGAAGGAAATTATGGCAATTTTGCAAAAAGATACCCACACCCCTCTCCACATTTGTAGACAAGGCCTTCCCTCGTTCATCTTCGTCTCCCACGAGATAAACAACTCGTATAAATGCATCTTGATGTTCCGTGCAACGCATGTGCCTCTAGCTAGTCTCAAATATAAACTGCACTAGTGCGTGTCCACAGAACATCCTTTTCAAAGGGACAAAGCCGTGTAGTTACCATCTCCTCTCGTGTAAACGAGCTCCACAAGGGACAAGGCAGTTGGTCGCCATTGCCATGGATTCGCAAGGCGGTGGCGCTTCTCATTCTCGTCGAGCTTGGGAGATCTTGGACGATGATCCTTTGGGACAAATCATAAGTCGCTCCGATGTAACACCCCGGATGTAATTTTCCCAATGTGTACTCCAACTCTTGCCATTTCTGGCGTTAAGTTAATTTATTTTCTCGGGTTCAGGGTTTTGTCTCCGTGTGTTGTTATCGTTGTCATGCATCTCATATCATGTCATCATGTGCATTGCATTTGCATACGTGTTCATCTCATGCATTCGAGCATTTCCCCCGTTGTCCGTTTTGCATTCCGGCGCTTCGTTCTCCTTCGGTGGTCATTTCTAGCTTTCTTTCATGTGTGGGGATTAAACATTTCCGGATTGGACCGAGACTTGCCAAGTGGCCTTGGTTTACTACCGGTAGACCGCCTGTCAAGTTTCGTATCATTTGGACTTCGTTTGATACTCCAACGGTTAACCGAGGGACCGAAAAGGCCTCGTGTGTGTTGCAGCCCAACACCCCTCCAATTTGGCCCAAACCCACCTAAGCCTTCTCCATCATCTAGATCGTTCGATCACGATCGCGTGGCCGAAAACCGCACCTCATTTGGACTCTCCTAGCTCCCTCTATGCCTATTTAAAGACCCCCTCCGTTTTCTTCTTCTTCTCCTCCACGAAACCCTAAATATCGCCTCCGCGCCGGCCGGACACGTCCGTCCGGGCCGGACAAAGTCGCTGCAGCCAGCCACCGACCGCCACGTGGCCGCGGGACCGCATCGCCGCGCCGCCACCCGCGCGGGCCCGCCAGGCCCAGCGCCGGCCCCCGAGGGCCTGAGCCGCCGTTCCCCACGCCGCCGCCCTTCGCCTCCTCGCGCCCGAGCCGCCGCCCACCGCCGCCCGGCCGGAGCGCGCGCACCGCCGCCTCCAGCCTCCTCCGCCCGAGCTACCTCGCCACCCGGTGCGCACCACCCCGCCGCCCGGTGACCGCCGCCGTCCGGCGACCTCTCTGGCCGCCCGCCGCCATCTTCCTCGCCCCGGCCTCTTCCTCCCTCAACTCCGACGAAGATCCGGCCACCGTCCTCGCCATCTCCGGCGAGCAGCGCCACCGCCTCGGATTGCGTGCCCCGATCCATATATGGAATATCAGGCTTGACCCCGTTTTCCCCCCAAGTCCCTAATCCATGTGCTAATGTTCATCGCATCGTAACTTCGCATCCGTAGATCCGATTCATGCATATAGCATATCAAAATGTTCATCTCAGAGAGTACATCATTTCATTCCATTACATCATTTTCATTTGAGTTCATCTTGATGCCCGAAATGCTGTTAGAAGAGGGCTACTTGAGATAATTGTCAGATTTGCTACTCCATTTAGCTTTTTGTCATTTTTGCCATGATTATTGTGTGCATGATATGCCCTGATGCTCTACATATGTTTTGTTAAGGGTTTTGTCATCTTTCTAGAGGTGCAACCCATGTATTTTTGTGATGTGTGTGGTGACTAGTGCAAGCTTGCAAAGTGGTGCACTTGGTAATTCTGTTTTCAGGGACTTAGCATTTCCACCAAGTCCTTGAGCTGTTTATCTCATGATGCCATATGTTCATGTTATTTCCTAGTGATCCGTGCCTCTTTTGAGGATGATCAGTAAGGATGTTTTGTTAATATTGTAGTGCTCTATCCATCCATGTCTTTGTTTGCAATTATAGAGAACCCTAGATTGAGTCAATCGAGCTCTACTTTTGCTACTTTGTGAATCTAGGCAGATTGTCAACTTGTTTGCAATTTTGCCGATGATGTTGTAGTTGATCCGTGCATGCTATGCTATTGTTCTTGCCATGTCTAGCTTGAATTTTGTGTATTATTGATGGGTGTATTCTTAGATTATCATGACTTGCACCGTAGTGAGTGCATCGAGCTCGTAAAAATGCCTACTTGAGTTATGTTTCAGCATGTGCCAGTTTTCACTAAGTCTGAAAACTGATTATGTTTTTGCTATGTTCAGATGCTTGCAATTGTATTTTCTGATCCCTTTTGGCTCAAGGTCACTAAGGGAGTTTTGTTAAGCTCTTTGAGTAGCTCCATGCCATGCTTTACTTTGCCATGTTCAGTTCCTATAGCATGTAGTTTTGTTGCTCCGAAGAGTGCTACCTGATCTGAAATTCCAGACAAGTGTTAATTTCACTAAGTCTGAGATCTGTTTGCCATATGCATTTTTGCCATGCTTGTTTGAACCTGTTAATGGATGAATTGGCCGTAGCTCAGCGCTATACTTTTGTTAAGCATCTTGAATGCATCCCTTCCATGTATTTTGTTGTCAAGTTTGGATGCTGTAGCTTGTTCATCTCATTGCATTTAGATGGCTACTTGCTGTAAATCGCAGAACGTGGTCATATTTGAATTGCTTGCCATTTCCAAACCGTAACTCTGATTCCGGCATTCTTTATATCATTTTCAAGCGATTTCATCTCATCTTTCCAGTGGTACACTTGGATTCCCAAGTTGAGGCTAGGTTCTTGCATTTCCTGTCATATCTTGCATTTGCATCCCGCATCGCATCCCGCATAGCATATCATCTTTGCATCGTCTTGTTTGATCCTTGCACGTGGTTGATTGTGTCCTTGTTGCTTATTTGTCTTGTTTGGGTAGAGCCGGGAGACGAGTTTGCTAACGAGGAGCCCATTGAGTTTGCTTTCGAGGATCCAGTCAACTCTGACAACTGTGCAGGCAAGATGATCATACCATCGAAATCACTACTATCTTTGCTATGCTAGTTTGCTCGCTCTTTTGCTATGCCAATGCTACGATGCCTACCATTTGCTTTCAAGCCTCCCAAATTTCCATGTCAAACCTCTAACCCACCATGTCCTAGCAAACCGTTGATTGGCTATGTTACCGCTTTGCTCAGCCCCTCTTATAGCGTTGCTAGTTGCAGGTGAAGATCGAAGGCCGTTCCTTGTTGGAACATTTATTTACTTGTTGGGATATCATTATATTATCTTGTTATCTTAATGCATCTATATACTTGGTAAAGGGTGGAAGGCTCGGCCTCTCGCCTAGTGCTTTGTTCCACTCTTGCCGCCCTAGTTTCCGTCATATCGGTGTTATGTTCCCGGATTTTGCGTTCCTTACGCGGTTGGGTTATAATGGGAACCCCTTGATAGTCTGCCTTGAATAAAACTCCTCCAGCAATGCCCAGCCTTGGTTTTACCATTTGCCACCTAGCCTTTTCCCTTGGGTTTCGCGGACTCAAGGGTCATCTCATTTTAACCCCCCCGGGCCAGTGCTCCTCTGAGTGTTGGTCCAACCTAGAGCACCGTGCAGGGCCGTCCCTTGGCAACTTGGGTTACGTTGGCTCCCGTACGCTTAGCTTATGCGGTGTTCCCTGAGAACGATATATGTGCAGCTCCTATCGGGATTTGTCGGCACAGCGGGTGGTGTTGCTGGACTTGTTTTACCATTGTCGGAGTTGTCTTGAAGTACCGAGATACCGAGTCTGATCGGAACGTCTTGGGAGGAGGTCTATTCCTTCGTTGACCGTGAGAGCTTGTCATGGGCTAAGTTGGGACTCCCCTGCAGGGATTTGAACTTTCGAAAGCCGTGCCCGCGGTTATGGGCAGATGGGAATTTGTTAATGTCCGATTGTAGATAAGTTGAACCTTAACTTAATTAAAATGAATCAACTGAGTGTGTTACCGTGATGGCCTCTTCTCGGCGGAGTCCGGGAAGTGGACACGGTGTTGGAGTAATGTTTACGCAGGTTTCCCTCTAGTTTCTCGCTCGCGCTTTTGCCTCCTCTTCTTGCTCTCTTTTGCGAATAAGTTAGCCACCATATTTGCTAGTCGCTTGCTGCAGCTCCACTTATATTTACCTTGCCTTACCTATAAGCTTAAATAGTCTTGATCGCGAGGGTGCGAGATTGCTGAGTCCCTGTGGCTCACAGATTACTATTACACCAGATGCAGGGCCTGATGATTCCGCTCCAGGTGACGCGCTTGAGCTCAAGTGAGAGTTCGACGAAGACTCTCAATGTTACTATGTTTCCTTTCCTGATGATCAGTAGTGGTGCCTAGTTGGGGGTGAACAGGACCGTTGTCGCATGTTGGGTTCTCTTTTATTTTGGCGCCGTAGTCGGGCCATGAGTGTTTGAATGATGTAATGTTATTTATGTACTTGATTGACGTGGCGAGTGTAAGCCAACTATGTTATCTCCCCTTTATTATCTTATTACATGGGATGTTGTGAAGATTGCCTAACTTGCGACATATGCCTTCAATGCGATTATGCCTCTAAGTCATGCCTCGACACGTGGGAGATATAGTCGCATCGAGGGTGTTACAAGTTGGTAATCAGAGCCTTCCCCGACCTTAGGAGCCCCATTGCTTGATCGTTGTTAGCGGTCGAGTTGTGTCTAGAAAAATGTTTTGAGTCATTAGGAATTATATATCAGAGAGTTTAGGAATTCCTTTTACTTGCCTGTCTCCTCATCGCTCTGGTAAGGCATCCTGACGTAGAGTTTTGACTCTTCTCTTCTCAAATTTCACTAAATTTTTTTTAGGATCACGCGGGTATCTTGGAATCGTTCCAATGGTTTTATGATGAGAACATTGTCTTGGTGCCTCCTGTCAGGGGTTGTGTGGAAGTGTCCTGGGGAGTTGAGCTCTGAGGTGTTGTCATCATAATTTTATCGTTGCAGTTCTGGAATACCTGAGTTTAGTACGCCGACATCGAAAATCTCTTTTATGCAGTTCCTTGGTGAGATAACCTCGACGCCACCCAGTACTGGGGCGGGAGTTCGGGAGTATCGCCATAAGTTGTATAACGGATGCTTTTCGAAGGTTGAGGTAGATGGTTTCCGAAGGTTTCTTGGTTATGTGTTGAAGGATGGATACAGCTGGATGTAGGATTTGCTAGTTTGGGTGAGATATTATGCTTCCCCTGTATCCCCAACACCTGATTGCATAACCGGAAAGGTTAGGGAGTTTCATAGGTGGGAATTCTAGTAGCTCTAGTTCTTCTTCCACGGATATTGGTTTGAGATTGGGATTTCTTACCGATTATTCGTTCTTGATCCGTACCTTGTTGATTTATTTCTCTACCTTAATTCTACGTGGCTTCTCAATTTATGGATATGTGACCATTTCAAGAGGAATGCATTCGTTCTTTTTGTTCGGATGTGAAGACTATATGTTGCAATTTTCATTCCGTTGGATTCAGCTTCAATATTTGTCTATCAATGTGCTAATGGTGGGCAACCTCTTCAGGATGGCTCCTCCAACATGCATGACTCCGAATCCTGATCCGCCACCACCTCCACCTCCTCCGGAGGCATGGAAAGCTGTGATGGCCGCAACCAATGCAAACACACAGTTGATCATGCAAATTCTTCAAGAGCGCAATCAAGGCAACCAAGGGAATCAAGGCAACAATCAGAATCACTTCGCTACACTCAACCAGTTCCTTGCTAACGGGCCAAAGACTTTCAGCAATTGTGTTGAGGCAACCGATGCTGACGATTGGCTTGTGGATCTGTGCAAGCATTTCGAGTGCAGTAACGTCAGGCCTGAGGACTTTGTCAAGTTCGCTTCCTTCCAACTCAAAGATCAAGCTGCAGAATGGTTCCAGCAGTACAAGGACTCCAGAGGTGGACGTGTTATCACTTGGGATGAATTCCGTCAAGATTTCCGAGCTCATCATATTCCCCAGAGCGTGGTTGAAAGCAAGCGTGAGGAATTCCACAATCTAAAGCAAGGCTCTTTGTCTGTCTATGACTACAACAAGTTGTTCCAGAAGCTCACCCGCTTTGCCAAGCAGGACGTCCCTAATGAGAAGAGCATGATATACCAGTTCAGGGGTGGTCTCAGAGAATAAATTCAGCTAGCTCTTGTCCTCTTTGAGCCCTTGAGATACGATGAGTTCTACAACATGGCACTGAAGCAAGAGGCTGCTCAGTTGAGGTGTGATGCTTCCAAGAAGTGAGTCAGAGATGTTACTCCTTCTTCCTCTACTCAAGTGGCCAAGCAGTAGAAGTATTGGCTTCCTCCTCCTCCGTTCCGTCAGCCGTATCAACAGAAGAGCAAAGGTGGCAGTGGTTCTTCCCACCCCCCCAACCCTGGCTTTCAGAACAAGACTTCGTCTCAAGCTCCAAGATCGAGTGCTCCGTATCACCATCCGCTTTCAGAGGTCAAGTGCAACAAGTGCGAACAGAAGGGTCACTATGCCAACAAGTGTTTCAATTAGAGGCGTCTTCCTCCTCCTCCTCTTGTCAGATCGGCAAGTACAGCTGTGGTCAAGCATAACCCCAAGCACGCTAAGGTCAACTTGCTGAATGCAGCTCAGACAGAGGACTCGTCAGATGTCATCATGGGTAACTTCCCAGTTAACTCTATTCCCGCAAAAGTTCTTTTTGACACTGGTGCATCGCATTGTTTCATGTCAAGATCATTTGTTTCCAAGCATGACTTCGTTTCACAAATGTTGGGTAAACCTATGGGAGTGATTTCTCCGGCTAAGTCTATGAGGGCTACTTCAATAGTCCCAGATATTTCTATCATGATGGGTGATTTCAAGGTTCTGGCTTCCCCAATGGTTCTTGGTAACTCGGATATTGATCTTATTCTCGGAATGGATTGGCTTTCTAAGCACAAGGCTCAGCTTGATGGTGCAGCCAGGCAGATTCAATTGACTCATTTGTCTGAGGATGTAATTGTCTTTGCCGCTCGCGAATGACGATACCATCCGTCTGTTTTCTCTCAATGAGAAGGGTGAACTCGATGCCATCTCGCAAATTCCAGTCGTTTGCGATTATCAAGACGTCTTTCCAGAAGAGCTTCCAGGAATGCCTCCGCACCGGCCTGTTGAATTCGTCATTGATCTTGAGCCTGGTACGAAACCTGTGTGCAAACGTCCTTACAAGCTCGGACCTGAAGAGTTGAAGGAGCTGAAGAAGCAACTCGATATTCAAGAGAAAATGGGTCTCATCCAGCCTAGTTCTTCTCCGTGGGGTTGTGGTGTTCTTTTTGTGAAGAAGAAGGATGGAACGGACCGGCTTTGTGTTGATTACCGTCCATTGAACAAGAAGACCATCAAAAACAAATACTCACTTCCCAACATCAATGAGCTGTTGGAACAACTCAAAGGTGCCCAAGTATTCTCCAAGCTTGATCTCCATATGGGTTATCATCAGATTCGAATCCGTGAGCAAGATATTCCCAAGACGGCTTTCAGGACAAGCTATGGTTCATATGAATACACTGTCATGTCTTTTGGCCTCGTCAACGCTCCTTCGACTTTCTCTCGCATGATGAACTTCATCTTCAACGCCTACACCAATGACTTCGTTTTGGTCTATCTCGATGACATTCTGGTTTTCTCATAGAACAAGGAAGATCATGCCAAGCACTTGCGTTTGGTACTCGATAAGCTCAGGGAACATCAGTTCTACGCCAAGTTCTCCAAGTGAGAATTTTGGCTCGATGAGGTTCTTTATCTTGGTCATATCATCTCTGCCAAGGGCATTGCTGTGAGTCCTGAGAAGGTGTCTGCAATTGTGAATTGGGAACCTCCTCAGAACATGAAGCAACTCCGTAGCTTCCTCGGTCTCGCAAGTTATTGTCGAAGATTCGTTGAAAACTTTTCTAAGATCACGAAGCCTCTCTCAAATCTTCTCCAGAAGCACGTCAAGTACGTTTGGTCTCCGGAGTGTGACATTGCTTTCAACACTTTGAAAGAGAAATTGATTACTGCTCCAGTTCTGACTTCGCCTGATGAATCCAAACCGTACGAGGTCTTTTGTGATGCCTCTCTCCAAGGTCTTGGCGCAGTATTGATGCAAGAGAAGGAAGTTGTTGCTTATACCTCTCACCAATTGAAGCCTAATGAGAAAAACTACCCCACTCATGATCTCGAGTTGGCGGCAGTTGTGCATGCTCTTCTGACTTGGAGACATCTTCTATTGGGAAGAAAAGTGGACATTTTCACCGATCACAAGAGTCTCAAGTACATCTTCACTCAGCCTAATCTCAACCTCAGGCAAACTCAATGGGTCGAAATGATTCAAGAGTATAATCCGAGTATCGAGTATACTCCAGGCAAGGCCAATGTGATTGCTGACGCATTGAGCAGAAAGGCTTACTACAACAGTCTGATTCTCAAGCCTTATCAACCCGAGCTTTGTGAAGCTTTCCGCAAACTTAATCTGCAAGTTGTTCCTCAAGGTTTCCTCGCCAACCTTCAAGTCTCTCCTACCTTGGAAGACCAGATTCGCCAAGCCCAGCTTCTTGATGCTATGGTGAAAAAGGTGAAGATTGGGATTGCCAAGAGTCAACCCAAGTACAAGTGCTACCGCCTTGACGATAAGGACACTCTCTTCTTCGAGGATCGTATTGTTTTACCCAAAGGTGACCTCCGTAAAGTGATCATGAACGAGGCTCACAATTCTCTCCTCTCCATCCACCCTGGGAGCACGAAGATGTATCAGGACCTTAAGCAGGCTTATTGGTGGACTCGAATGAAGCGCGAGATTGCTCAATTCGTGAATGAATGCGATGTCTGCAGAAGAGTGAAGGCAGAACACCAAAGGCCAGCTGGTCTCCTCCAACCTCTTGCCATTCCAGAATGGAAGTTTGACCACATTGAGATGGACTTCGTGACTGGGTTTCCAAAGTCCAAGCGTGGCAACGATACTATACTCGTTGTCATCGACAAACTCACTAAAGTGGCTCATTTTATGCCTATCAAAGAGTAGATCACTGCAGCTCAATTGGCGGAACTCTATACCTCTCGTATTGTCTCTCTGCATGGTATTCCACAGGTGATCTCTTCAGACCATGGCAGCATCTTTACCTCCAAGTTTTGGGATTCTTTTCAGAAGGCCATGGGCACCAACATCCGCTTCAGCACAGCTTTCCATCCTCAAACTAGCGGTCAAGTCGAGCGTGTCAACCAGATTCTTGAAGATATGCTCAGGGCTTGTGTGATCTCCTACGGCATGAAGTGGGAGGATTGTCTTCCTTATGCTGAATTATCCTACAACAATAGTTTTCAAGCAAGTTCGGGCAAGGCCCCATTCGAAATTCTGTATGGCAGGAAGTGCCGTACCCCTCTCAACTGGTCTAAAACCGGTGAACGTCAGCTTTTGGGTAATGACTTAATCACAGAGGCAGAAGAAATGTGCAAAGTCATTCGTGATAACCTCAAAGCAGCCCAATCCCGTCTGAAGAGCTACTATGATAGTAAGCACCGTGATTTGGCTTTCGAGATTGGAGATCATGTTTACCTCCGCGTCTCTCCTATGAAAGGTACTCGTTGCTTCGGTATCAAAGGGAAGCTTGCCCTAGATACGTGGGACCTTTCAAGATTGTCAGCAAGAGAGGCGACCTCGCCTATCAACTCGAGCTTCCTTCAAACTTTGCAAATGTTCATGACGTGTTCCATGTCTCTCAGCTTCGAAAGTGCTTCAAGACTCCTGACCGCACCGTCAACTTCGAGGACGATAAGGACACTCTCTTCTTCGAGGATCGTATTGTTTTACCCAAAGGTGACCTCCGTAAAGTGATCATGAACGAGGCTCACAATTCTCTCCTCTCCATCCACCCTGGGAGCACGAAGATGTATCAGGACCTCAAGCAGGCTTATTGGTGGACTCGAATGAAGCGCAAGATTGCTCAATTCGTGAATGAATGTGATGTCTGCAGAAGAGTGAAGGCAGAACACCAAAGGCCAGCTGGTCTCCTCCAACCTCTTGCCATTCCAGAATGGAAGTTTGACCACATTGAGATGGACTTCGTGACTGGGTTTCCAAAGTCCAAACGTGGCAATGATGCTATATTCATTGTCATTGACAAACTCACTAAAGTGGCTCACTTTCTGCCTATCAAAGAGTCAATCACTGTAGCTCAATTGGCGGAACTCTATACCTCTGGGATTGTCTCTCTGCACGGTATCCCACAAGTGATCTCTTCAGACCGTGGCAGCATCTTTACCTCCAAATTTTGGGATTCTTTTCAGAAGGCCATGGGCACCAACATCTTCTTCAGCACAGATTTCCATCCGCAAACTAGCGGTCAAGTCGAGCGTGTCAACCAGATTCTTGAAGAGATGCTCAGGGCTTGTGTGATCTCCTTCGGCATGAAGTGGGAGGATTGTCTTCCATATGCTGAATTATCCTACAACAACAATTTTCAAGCAAGTTCGGGAAAGGCCCCATTTGAAATTCTATATGGCAGGAAGTGCCGTACCCTTCTCAACTGGTCTGAAACCGGTGAACGTCAGCTTCTCGGAAATGACTTAATCACAGAGGCAGAGGAAATGTGCAAAGTCATTCGAGATAACCTCAAAGCAGCCCAATCCCGCCAGAAGAGCTACTATGATAGTAAGCACCGTGATTTGGCTTTCGAGATCGGAGATCATGTTTACCTCCACGTCTCTCCAATGAAAGGTACTCATCGCTTTGGTATCAAAGGGAAGCTTGCCCCTAGATAGGTGGGACCTTTCAAGATTGTCAGCAAGAGAGGCGATCTCGCCTATCAACTCGAGCTTCCTTCAAACTTTGCAAATGTGCATGACGTGTTCCATGTCTCTCAGCTTCGAAAGTGCTTCAAGACTCCTGACCGCACCGTCAACTTCGAGGACATTGAGCTCCAAGAAGATCTCTCCTATCGTGAGCACCCCATTGCTATTCTCGAACAGTTTGAACGCAAGACTCGCAACAAGTCAATCAAATTCCTCAAAGTCAAGTGGTCACACCATTCCGACCGTGAAGCTACCTGGGAACGCGAGGATCACCTCCGTTCTGAGTACCCGACGTTCTTTCAGTCCTAGATCTCGGGACGAGATCCTTTCGTAGTGGTGGAGTGTTGTAACACCCCGGATATGATTTTCCCAATATGTACTTCAACTCTTGTCGTTTCCGGCCTTAAGTTATTTTATTTTCTCGGGTTCGGGTCTTTGCCTCCATGTGTTGTTGTCGTTGTCATGCATCTCATATCATGTCATCATGTGCATTGCATTTGCATACGTGTTTATCTCATGCATTCGAGCATTTTCCCCGTTGTCCGTTTTGCACTCCGGCGCTCCGTTCTCCGCCGGTGGTCGTTTCTACCTTTCTTTCGTGTGTGGGGATTAAACATTTCCGGATTGGATCGAGACTTGCCAAGCGGCCTTGGTTTACTACCGGTAGACCGCCTGTCATGTTTCGTACCATTTGGACTTCGTTTGATGCTCCAACGGTTAACCGAGGGACCGAAAAGGCCTCGTGTGTGTTGCAGCCCAACACCCCTCCAATTTGGCCCAAACCCACCTAAGCCTTCTCCTTCATCTAGATCGTTCGATCACGATCGCGTGGCCGAAAACCGCACCTCATTTGGACTCTCCTAGCTCCCTCTATGCCTATTTAAAGACCCCCTCCGTTTTCTTCTTCTTCTCCCCCACGAAACCCTAAATATCGCCTCCGCGCCGGCCGGACACGTCCGTCCGGGCCGGACAAAGTCGCCGCAGCCAGCCACCGACCGCCACGTGGCCGCGGGACCGCATCGCCGCGCCGCCACCCGCGCGGGCCCGCCAGGCCCAGCGCCGGCCCCCGAGGGCCCGAGCCACCGTTCCCCGTGCCGCCGTCCTTCGCCTCCTCGCGCCCAAGCCGCTGCCCGCCGCCGACCGGACGGAGCGTGCGCCCCGCCGCCTCCACCCGCCTCCGCCCGAGCCACCTCGCCGCCCGGTGCGCGCCGCCCCGCCACCCGGTGACCGCCGCCGTCCGGCGACCTCTCCGGCCGCCCGCCGCCCTCTTCCTCGCCCCGGCCTCTTCCTCCCTCAACTTCGGCAAAGATCCAGCCACCGTCCTCGCCATCTCCGGCGAGCAGCGCCGCCGCCTCGGTTTGCGTGCCCCGATCCAGATCTGGAATATTAGGGTTGACCCCGTTTTTTTCCCTAAGTCCCTAATCCATGTGCTAAGGTTCGTCGCATCGTAACTTTGCATCCGTAGCTCCGATTCATGCATATAGCATATCAAAATGTTCATCTCAAAGAGTACATCATTTCATTCCATTGCATCATTTTCATTTGAGTTCGTATTGATGCCCGAAATGCTGTTAGAAGAGGGCTACTTGAGATAATTGTCAGATTTGCTACTCCATTTAGCTTTTTGTTATTTTTGCCATGATTATTGTGTGCATGATATGCCCTGATGCTCTGCATATGTTTTGTTAAGGGTTTTGTCATCTTTCAAGAGGTGCAACCCATTTATTTTTGTGATGTGTGTGGTGACTAGTGCAAGCTTGAAAAGTGGTGCACTTGGTAATTCTGTTTTCAGGGACTTAGCATTTCCACTAAGTCCTTGAGCTGTTTATCTCATGATGCCATATGTTCATGTTGTTTCCTAGTGATCCGTGCCTCTTTTGAGGATGATCATTAAGGATGTTTTGTTAATCTTGTAGTGCTCTATCCATCCATGTCTTTTTTTGCAATTATGGAGCACCGTAACTTGAGTCAATCGAGCTCTACTTTTGCTACTTTGTGAATCTGGGCAGATTGTCAACTTGTTTGCAATTTTGCCGATGATGTTGTAGTTGATCCGTGCATGCTATGCTATTGTTCTTGCCATTTCTAGCTTGAATTTTGTGTATTCTTGATGGGTGTATTCTTAGCTTATCATGACTTGCACCATAGTGACTGCATCGAGCTCGTAAACATGCCTACTTGAGTTATGTTTCAGCATGTGCCAGTTTTCACCAAGTCTAAAAACTGATTATGTTTTTGCTATGTTCACATGCTTGCAATTGTATTTTCTGATCCCTTTTGGCTCAAGGTCACTAAGGGACTTTTGTTAATCTCTTTGAGTAGCTCCATTCCATGCTTTACTTTGCCATGTTCACTTCCTGTAGCATGTAGTTTTGTTGCTCCGAAGAGTGCTACCTGATGTGAAATTCCAGACAAGTGTTAATTTCACTAAGTCTGAGATCTGTTTGCCATATGCATTTTTGCCATGCTTGTTTGAACCTGTTAATGGATGAATTGGCCGTAGTTAAGTGCTAGACTTTTCTTAAGCATCTTGAATGCATCCCTGCCATGTATTTTGTTGTCATGTTTGGATGCTGTAGCTTGTTCATCTCATTGCATTTAGATGGCTACTTGCTGTAAATCGCAGAACGTGGTCATATTTGAATCGCTTGCCATTTCCAAACCGTAACTCCGATTCCGACGTTCTTTATATCGTTTTCAAGTGATTTCATCTCATCTTTCCAGTGGTACACTTGGATTCCCAAGTTGAGTCCAGGTTCTTGCATTTCCTGTCATATCTTGCATTTGCATCCCGCATCGCATCCCGCATAACATATCATCTTTGCATCGTCTTGTTTGATCCTTGCACGTGGTTGATTGTGTCCTTGTTGCTTGTTTGTCTTGTTTGGGTAGAGCCGGGAGACGAGTTTTCTAACAAGGAGCCCGTTGAGTTTGCTTTCGAGGATCTAGTCAACTCTGACAACTGTGCAGGCAAGATGATCATACCATCGAAATCACTACTATCTTTGCTATGCTAGTTTGCTCGCTCTTTTGCTATGCCAATGCTACGATGCCTACCATTTGCTTTCAAGCCTCCCAAATTTCCATGTCAAACCTCTAACCCACCATGTCCTAGCAAACCGTTGATTGGCTATGTTACCGCTTTGCTCAGCCCCTCTTATAGCGTTGCTAGTTGCAGGTGAAGATCGAAGGCCGTTCCTTGTTGGAACATTTATTTACTTGTTGGGATATCATTATATTATCTTGTTATCTTAATGCATCTATATACTTGGTAAAGGGTGGAAGGCTCGGCCTCTCGCCTAGTGTTTTGTTCCACTCTTGCCGCCCTAGTTTCCGTCATATCGGTGTTATGTTCCCGGATTTTGCGTTCCTTACGCGGTTGGGTTATAATGGGAACCCCTTGACAGTCCGCCTTGAATAAAACTCCTCCAGCAATGCCCAGCCTTGGTTTTACCATTTGCCACCTAGCCTTTTCCCTTGGCTTTCAAGGACTCAAGGGTCATCTTATTTTAACCCCTCCGGGCCAGTGCTCCTCTGAGTGTTGGTCCAACCTAGAGCACCGTGCGGGGCCGTCCCTTGGCAACTTGGGTTACGTTGGATCCCGTACACTTAGCTTATCTGGTGTGCCCTGAGAACGAGATATGTGCAGCTCCTATCAGGATTTGTTGGCACAGCGGGTGGTGTTGCTGGACTTGTTTTACCATTGTCGGAGTTGTCTTGAAGTACCGAGATACCGAGTCTGATCGGAACGTCTTGGGAGGAGGTCTATTCCTTCGTTGACCGTGAGAGCTTGTCATGGGCTAAGTTGGGACTCCCCTGCAGGGATTTGAACTTTCGAAAGCCGTGCCCGCGGTTATGGGCAGATGGGAATTTGTTAATGTCTGGTTGTAGATAACTTGAACCTTAACTTAATTAAAATGAATCAACTGAGTGTGTTACCGTGATGGCCTCTTCTCGGCGGAGTCCGGGAAGTGGAAACGGTGTTGGAGTAATGTTTGCGCAGGTTTCCCTCTAGTTTCTCGCTCGCGCTTTTGCCTCCTCTTCTTGCTCTCTTTTGCGAATAAGTTAGCCACCATATTTGCTAGTCGCTTGCTACAGCTCCACTTATATTTACCTTGCCTTACCTATAAGCTTAAATAGTCTTGATCGCGAGGGTGCGAGATTGCTGAGTCCCTGTGGCTCACAGATTACTATTACACCAGATGCAGGGCCTGATGATTCCGCTCCAGGTGACGCGCTTGAGCTCAAGTGAGAGTTCGACGAAGACTCTCAATGTTACTACGTTTGCTTTCCTGATGATCAGTAGTGGTGCCCAGTTGGGGGTGAACGGGACCGTTGTCGCATGTTGGGTTCTCTTTTATTTTGGCGCCATAGTCGGGCCATGAGTGTTTGAATGATGTAATGTTATTTATGTACTTGATTGACGTGGCGAGTGTAAGCCAACTATGTTATCTCCCCTTTATTATCTTATTACAGGGATGTTGTGAAGATTGCCTAACTTGCGACATATGCCTTCAATGCGATTATGCCTCTAAGTCGTGCCTGGACACATGGGAGATATAGTCGCATCGAGGGTGTTACATCCGACTTCCTCACATCCGCAAGACATGGTGGTACTTGTACCAAATATTTTAAGAGGGTGCATAAATATGGGTGGGAGAAGGCCATGCTAGTTGGTCTGCCATGCGTCCTCGAGGACAAGGATGTTTCCTTGGGGGTCTCTCTAGCATGGCATGGCTGTAGTTGCTAGTTGACGCCCCTTGATATGCCGATGTTGAGGGGCACTAGGATTTTGTCCGATGAGCAGGTAAGTGATGCATTTGATCATGTACTAAATGCATTATAAAGACTACTTCCATGTTCATTTCCTAATTCCCCCGCTGCACACTGTTTCACAAGTTAGGCTTGGTGCCAGTGGAGATTGGCTTGGATATGTATGGGAGGGTACCAACATCAATTTGCACAACATCTACAACGGTGACACCATTCCCGTAGAACCTTTGTCCAACATTGGGATCAGCCATGCAATGGGCCATCGCCTGAATTGGTACGATGGAACCACGGTGAGATTGAAGAAGATAGCAATCCCGAAAGCCCCGATAAGGTCATCCACCAACCAAAATTACACTCTCATCGTGGTGTTCGACATCGCAACTGCTTTCACGAACCCCGCACATGGCGGTCAAAGGTGGGCCATGCTATTTGCGGCCAATTTGTTGCGGTACTAGTACGAAGAAGTTGTGCTTTCTAATCGCATCTTCGCGGTGACAAACCAGGGCAGTTGTTTCGTATGGGACACATCCTATGGTATACTCCCTCTCTTCCAGTTTATTTGTTTTGAATTTTTTTTTGTTTTACAAGTTTCAAATTCAAATTTAGAGCTCCCCATCACATGATGAGATCACAATGTGCATTAAAATATTGTGTGCATGTAGTAGTTTTTAATTGGTCATTTTTATTGGTCACAAATGCATGTATTGCAAGTAACGTTTTTTACCACAATGTTTTAGGAAACTGAGTGCAATAATTTAGTAGTTTTGCAAACTACCAGTACTAACCTGAAACGGTACAAAATCAATACCACCAAAACGCCCGCATCTGACCGCCCTGGCCAACCGAAACCCCCTCCCTTGCCAGTGCGCGCTTCCTGCCTGAAACGATCATCGCCGCCCTAGAGCGTCAGTGCCGCATTAATGCCCAACCAGAGTGGAGGCAACCTCTCACTAGCGCCGGCTTTGAAGCAACACGACGGCCGAGAGAGCGCCGCTGCCCGGTGCACGCGACTGCTTCATGTCAAGGTTGGCCATAGTGGTAGTAACTTATCTAGTACATACACTCGGCAATAGCAGACATGGTGATGTGGCAGAGAATTAAAGAAAAGATAGGGGTCAAGCATCACAATAAATATGATCATCTATGCTACTACTCTATGATACTAGTATGCACTATAAAAGTAGAATATCATACACTAGTGTCATACACTAGTATATTATATATGATACTCCCCACTATGAGTAGCCTCAAATGAAACCACGGCCAGCCGTCGTCCATGCACCGCCCACATTATAGTTGCAACTTGTTTAGAGTAGGTTTTACTCTGGTTTGTATGAAAACTATAATGTAGCTCATCCGGTTTATATGAAAAGTTTTTGAAATGTAATGATTTTCATCCGGTTTCTATGAATTTTGCCTTCTTTGCACGATTATGCAGCGCAAAGTCATCCCCCGATCAAAATCAGATCGCCAATCGTGGACGTGCTCGGGACATTTTGTCTAACTTGGAACCTTGTAGCTTACGACACCCAGTTGGACGTACTATCTTAGTAGTCGTTACCCATGGTAACATTGAAGGGCGACATGGTGCCACGATCTATCACGATCGGACTCTTATCATGTACCCAGGTAACCCCTTCTCTCTAATCCAAGAGTAGTAGAGCCAGGAACTATCATATATCTTATTGCCATGTCATCTTATAACATTTCAGTACATGTCTCTTTGTACTCCAGGAGCAGGAGTAGTTCTTTCCTTCTTTTTTTATTGATTGCGATAGTCATGTATGTAACTTTATAATGCCAATGGTATAAACTATAAAGGACTTAACAATTTCAATTTTGTGTAGTACTAGATAGGTAGCCATAATCCCATCAAACAAAACTACTCCTACTTTAATTAATGTATATGGCCTAGGTAACACTCTCAAATTGTTTTTCTTCACCCGTGTTGCAGCTGGTCTATATGTACATTGCTTCCATTCCCTCTCATAGAAATAAGAAATATAAAGTATTTTATTTTAATCCGTATCCTCTGCTTACGTCACCATATTATACTGCATGGACCATAACCATGCATGTCAGCATGTATCCAGGTTTGAGATGCCAGGTGTACCAGATGGACGGCGGGGTGTTCGACCCTCGTGATGCTACCTGGGTGTGGATGAACACACTTGAAGTGTACTCGATTTTCATCAGGGAAAACTACCCCATAGTGCAAACGATGCCACCTTCCGTGCACGACACCGACGGCCTGCCGTTCATGAAGAATGGGTGCATTTTCATTGCGCACCGAGGGATTCATATCTTGAATGCCCCTATCCCTGATCTATGCCGCTTCAGTTTGGATGAGTCTCCATCATGGAGAGCCACACTAAGAAGCTGCGATGATATGGCGTTATGGATCATTCCATCTATGAAGAACACATGGGACTGGAACTATGAGATGGACATGTATCCATGGATGTACGAACCTGAGTAATGTAGCGATGTAAGTGAAGTAGAAAGGCACACATAGTATCAACATGCGTGGCATATAGGCATTTGTCTTACTACCACTAAATGTTGTACGTGCAATGCATGGTGATATTATGATGTACGTGCCTAAGTACTCTACTACTGTATTGTCGGATTTCGGGTTCCGCAGACCCTTGAGAGGTTCCAACTCTGGGGACCGTGCGAAGAACTCATCCTCCCCAGTGAGCCAACTCAATAATCTCATGGCCTAGCTCGACAAACCGAATGGAATGGAGACACGGCAGTTTACCCAGGTTCGGGGCACCTTGCAGTGTGAAACCCTACTCCCGTTTGTGGTGGATTGGCCACGATGGGCTGAGGATGAACTAGTAAAGTGGAGAACAACCTCAGGAGGAAGGGTGTTCTTGGGCTCGAGTGAGATGGTGAGGTAATCAGGGTCGAATCGGTCCCCCCTCTATGGTGGTGGCTATGTCCTATTTATAGTGGCCTTGGTCCACTTCCCAAATGAAGGCAGGAAGCGATCCCACAATGGTCAAATTTGAAGGGAGACAACTAGTAAATGCCATCCTGACAAAAGTGGTCTTCGCCTACAAAAGCCTCTAGCCGTGATGCCGTGGTGGATCGACGATGACCTCCGTCCTACCGTCCTGGCGGTCTTGGTCTTGTTGCACCGGAATGGAAACATTTGGCTGATTCCTCGGGACTCTGCGCCTGCGCCTGCATCCTTAGCACCAAAGAGGAAACTGGTACACTTCGCCTGTTGGCGCCCGCATGGCCTTGGTCATCATGGCTCATGTCATCCAAACCTAGCAAGGTGAGGCTTGCATAGGAATCTATGCTCCTTGGGAGCCAGCCTGGGAAGGCTGCTCCTCGTGGAGGTCTTGGTGTCATCCGCCTCGCGAGGCTTGGCCCCCCTCGAGGGTCTCGATTTGTTTGCTGCTAAAGCTAGGCCGTACCAGGCCATCGACGGGGCCACACCATGGGCCGCAGGTAGGCAAGTCTGGGTACCCCCGTTCCTAGAACGCCGACAGTAGCCCCCGGGCCCAAGGCACGCTCGAACTTGGCTTCGAGGCGATGTGAAAGGGGAAGTGCGGAGTGTTGCAGGCCCTAACCGCATGCTGCCTTGGTCGACACGTGGTGCTTGATGGGACATGGGTGCCACCACTTCCCCATGCAGCCTTGATATTCGCTGGGCTCGATGGCTGCCCGTTGCCAAGGCAGCTCCGCCTTCATTGCTTGCCGTGTTCACCCTTGGATCCTTCACCTTCCCGAGAAATAGCGGTTCGTTTCCCAGATTTGGCACCGGCGCCGGTCCTTCCTCGCTGCCGTGGCACCGCAATCGAAGAAGAAGGGGAAAACGTACGCTCCGATTGAATCCCAGCTAGTGTTTGAGCCTGCCCTTGAGCGGTCCATGATGGTCAACCAAGAGGGGCTGGCCAAGATCCGTCCGGCCCTCACCACCGATTCCAATGAGTGGAGGGCAACGGTGGTTTGGCCCGCTTCTCGGGCCATGGTTGATATGGAAGGCACTGAGATCCCCATCCATCTTCACGCCCTCTTGGATGGACTGATCCCCCTTTCTCCGATTTCTTCAACGCCATACTCTCGCATTACTAGGTCCAGGCGCTGCATCTGTATCCCCAATCCATCATCCTCCTCGCTGTCTTCACCTTCCTCTACAAGGCAATTGTGGGCATCACCCCTTCTGTGGCCCTGTTTCGCCTTTCCTCTTGCTTCACCTAGTCGATGCTCGCTAGTGCTCGGGTGTGTGTGGCATTCCAGGCCATTGTAGCGATAGCTGGCTCGGGCATTGACTTTGAGCTCTCGCAAGATGTAAGTGGATTCCGGAAGCGGTGGGTGTTGGTGGACGCCGGCGTGCTCAACACCTTGCTGCTGCTTCCGCAAACGCCGGCCATTCCTAGCTCTGGCTGGGAGCATGTTAAGCTCGTCGACCATCGGCTTGCCCATGTTTGACGCCGGCTGACTAGGTTGAAGAAGCTTGGGGTGACGGCACCGATGGTGGTGAAGGAGTTCAGTCGGTGGCGCATCGCCCCGCTTCGGCGCCATTCTCGCCAAATGTGGGCCTTCACTGGCAGCGAGGATCGCATGAGGCTCCAGGTTCTTACACTTCCTTCCAAGACGCTGTGCTTGGTGCTCGAGCTTCTGACGGGCGACCTAGTGCCAGCCGCGCTGCCGAAGGAGGGCTGCCTCCTGTACCAATGCTCGAACAAGGAGGACTTCGTGAAGCAGATGCCCCTTTTTGATGAATGGGGGCTGCGCCCGATAGGCCTCGTAGGGCCTCGCGAGAACCCCATCTTGGTGGCTCCCTTGCCCGTCGACCCTGCGACGCGTGCCCCAGACATGGATGCAGGGGGGTGAACGCCGCGAGGTACCGATCGGCAATTGCTAGGGAGCTGGCATCGAAAGGTGCTCCCGAAAAAGTCACTCCTGAGGCTTTGGCAAGCGCTCCTGAGGTGGCCGCTGGAGAGCTAGTGCAGCCCAACACTCCTAGGGTGACAGACCCTGAAGCCCTAGCGAGCGGTCCTGAGGTGGCGGCTGGAGAGCTAGTGCGGCCTCGCGCTCCTGAGACGGTAGCCCCGGAGGCTTCGCCAAGTGCCCCAGCTGCCGACAGCCACGACCAGGACCACGTCCGGCTTCGCCCGAATCTTCAAGCACTCCGCAAGAGGATAGGGCCTCCGAGTTGCAGTGGTGACGCCTACTAGCCATTGAAGCAGAGGAGATATGTGGCTAGACGAGTAAGTACCTTATCCTTGTGACTTCCCGTGTGTTGCGTCCTTCCCAGACAATGGCTCCTCAGGGTTCCTTCGGCCGAGGTGGCAAGGACTCCCGAGAAGCGACCCCCACAAGTCCTTGGCTCGCTCCTGACGTCAAGCCCCCACATCAGATTCCCGTTCAAGGCACGGGGCCGGTCCAAGAGGCGGACGTGCCAATGAGGGGCTGTGAGCCTGTGTTTCCAGCATCCTTGCTTCGCAGCCCGGCCTAGGGTGTATAAGGCTGGCCGAGGGCTCTTCCATTGGTCGCCGCCGGTGGCTGGGTGACCCCAGCATCAGCTTCGACCTCGAGCAGCGAGGCTGTGCTGCCCAGCACCTTCACCGAGGCCTGGAGGGTGACAAGGAAGGTGCAAGCCTCCAGCCCCCTGCCAGGAGCAGGCGAGCCACTCCGAGCCCATCCGGCAGCCCCCGACACGACAGAAGGGCTCGGCCACGTGCTGGAGCTCGCACGCGGGTGCAGCGCCGTCCGCCATGAGCTTTTCTAGGAGGTGATGGGAGCTCTAAGCTGGATTGGAGAAGAGCTTGCCGACGTCGACGCCCGGCTTGAAACGGAGGACCTTCGCCTGGCGCATAAGTGGCGCCAGTTGAAGGTCGCCATCAACCTCGGGCATCTTCAGCATGAGCGCGCTAGTGCAAGCACCACGGTGTCCCTTGCAACTTCTCACGAGGCTTGTGCCCGCGCCCTAGAGGAAGCCAGGGCTACCGACCATTATCGTGAGGAAGCCGAGGAGCAAGAGTGAGAACTCCAAGCCTCGAACGCCGCCCTTGAGCAGTAGACCCAAGTGCGTAGGACCGCCGTGGCCGCATCGCTACACGAGGGACCTTCTGAGGAAGAAGAGATCCAGAAATGCGAGGAGATGTTGGCGTTGGAAGACTTGGAGTGCAGCCTGGAGCTTGAGTGACTGGAGGTGAGGGAGTGCCAGGTGGCCACGGCTGAGGACGCTGTTGCCGCATGGGAGGCACATATCTAGGAGGAGGTCGACCGGAGGGTGGCAAAGGCTCATGTGGCCTTCGCCGATGAGTACCGCCTGAAGTTGGAGCTCGTGGAAGCTGAGGTTGAGGGCAGGACCGCCGCCCTCAGGACAAAGCTGGACGAGGCGGAGCAGCGCGAGAGGGCCGCCAAGGAAGCCCAGACTTCTGCCCAGGCTGACTTGGCCTCCACTCGTGCCGACCTGGTCTCACTCCAGCAGCAGATCGACGGTGCCACATATCTCGCGAAAAAGAATGCAGACGAAGCATGACATTGTAGGACGCTGTAGTGCGAGCATGCTTCGATGCTCCAGGTCCTCAGGGCGAGGGCCAACCGAGCCTCACTCACACGAGGGTGACAACACCAGCCACCTTCGCATCTTCACCGAGATCGTGACCCGCCTGGAAGACCGGTCTGAGAGGACTCGCGAGCTCGTTGAAGAGAGAAGCCGGGGCCTTCTCGGGCGTGCGTTCTCACGCGTTTTCAGTCACCTACTGAGCCATGACCACCATTTTGACTTCAACGCCGCCATAGCCCCCGTGCCCCGGATCATCCAGGACAACCTGGCAAACTAGGTGGATGACCTGGTTGCGGAGTTCGCCCCCGAGGACGATGCGGTCGTGATCGCGGGCGATGAAGGTGATGCGGAGGACGATGACGAAGACAACGCCAGAGATAACGCAGATGGCGTTGACGAGGATGACGAGAACGGCGCCGGAAGCAGCACATCCAGATAGGCCTGCATCCCTCTTTGCCTTGATCTACATGTAAAAACCTTCGAGCACAGCCCCGCGGGGCGTGAAAGCATTTTTGAGGAAAAACGGGGGCGGGGGCCCTTGTAATGCATGAAATGATGATCTTTCTTCCAAAATAGGATTTGAGATGTGCCGTCGCGAGCTTGTGAGCTCCCGAGCGGGGTTGTTGTTGTGACTTATCTTGGTTTAGTAGGTCTTGAGCGGGTCCTGAAGTCACGGACGTGCCTTCCTCCTGAGGCGAGCCCTCTAGGCTCGCAAGGTTTTAGGTCTCCTAACGGGCCTGCTGGCCCGCCCGAGAGGGCCTCGCGAGGATCCGATTGTTGAATCATGGCAAGGTGTGCGTGCAGCGATCCCGCGGTGGTTGCGCTCCAGCCCCCGTGGCCCTGGCATTTCTGGGGCCAGCCAAGTGTGCTTTGGTGTGCGCATACCAAGCCCAGCCCCCGCTCGCGGGGCGCTCGTGGGGAGGGGTAGCAGGCGCGAGCCTTGCTCTCAAAACACAAAACCAGAAAGCAAGCAACCGCAATGAGACAAGAAAAGCTCCCCATTTTTTCTCAAACGCAAAGAACTCTAAATCTTAGTCCAAAAGGTGGCGAACCAGGTTACAGAAAAAGCGGTAAAAGCAAACAGCTGCGTCCGGCACCTAGCTGGTCTTCTTGTCTTCTCACCAGCGCGAAGCTAAGTGCTTTCACTGGGCGTGAGCATAGTCATTGGGGGACAGTGTCGACAGCCAGCACAGAGCATGGTGCTTCCACTTGGACATGGGTGGGAGCCCCCATAAGACCCGAGGGCGGCACTCAGAAGACTCGGGGTGTGTATAAGGTTTTCCCTAGTAGTGCATTATTACATGAGAGTGTCACGAGCGGAGACCTTCAGAGGCACGGGGCCTTGCTTCTTGTCGCCTGACGACGACCTCGCCCTGCGCCACCCCCGACCAAGGGGCAAGGGGGCGCTAGCGGCACCCTCGACGACCGCAGGCCCTCTGCCGGGGGGAAGGGCTGATACGTCTCCAACGTATCTACTTTTCCAAACACTTTTGCCCTTGTTTTGGACTCTAACTTGCATGATTTGAATGGAACTAACATAGACAGACGCTGTTTTCAGCAGAATTGCCATGGTGTTATTTTTGTGTAGAAATAAAAGTTCTTGGAATGACCTGAAAATCAACAGAGAATATTTTTGGAATATATAAAAAATACTGGCGAAAGAATCAAGGCCAGGGGGCCCACACCCTGTCCACGAGGGTGGGGGGCGCGCCTACCCCCTGGGCGCGCCCCCTGCCTCATGGGCCCCCTGGTGCTCCACCGACCTCAACTCCAACTCCATATATTCACATTCGGGGAGAGAAAAATCAGAGAGAAGGATTCATTGTGTTTTACGATACGGAGCCGCCACCAAGCCCTAATCTCTCTCGGGAGGGCTGATCTGGAGTCCATTCGGGGCTCCGGAGAGGGGAATCCGTCACCACCATCATCATCGACCTTCCTCCATCACCAATTTCACGATTCTCACCATCGTGCGTGAGTAATTGCATCGTAGGCTTGCTGGACGGTGATGGGTTGGATGAGATGTATATAGGCATCACGTTTGAGACAAGTAGACCGACTCCTGCCTGCATCTACTACTATTACTCCACTCATCGACCGCTATCCAACATGTATCTAGAGTATTAAGTTAAAAACAGAGTAACGCCTTAAGAAAAATGACATGATGTAGATGGATAGACTCATGCAATATGAAGAAAACACCATCTTGTTATCCTCGATGGCAACAATACAATACGTCCCTTGCTGCCCTTACTGTCACCGGGAAAGGACACCGCAAGATTGAACCCAAAGCTAAGCACTTCTCCCATTGCAAGAAAGATCAATCTAGTAGGCCAAACCAAACTGATAATTCGAAGAGACTTACAAAGATAACCAATCATACATAAAAGAATTCAGAGAAGATTCAAATATTATTCATAGATAGACTTGATCATAAACCCACAATTCATCGGTCTCAAAAAACACACCGCAAAAACAAGATTACATCGAATAGATCTCCACAAGAGAGAGGGGAGAACATTGTATTGAGATCCAAAAATAGAGAAGAAGCCATCTAGCTACTAACTATGGACCTGTAGGTCTGAAGTAAACTACTCACACTTCATCGGAGAGGCTATGGTGTTGATGTAGAAGCCCTCCGTGATCGATGCCCCCTCCGGCGGAGCTCCAAAACAGGCCCCAAGATGGGATCTCGTGGATACAGAAAGTAACAGCGATGGAATTAGGGTTTTGGCTCTGTATCTGATCGTTTGGGGGTACGTGGGTATATATAGGAGGGAGAAGTACGTCGGTGGAGCAACAGGGGGCCCACGAGGGTGGAGGGCGCGCCTGGGGGGGGCAGGCTCGCCCCCTACCTCGTGGCCTCCTGTTGATTGGCTTGACGTAGGGTCCAAGTCTCCCGAGTTGTATTCGGTGAGAAAATCACGTTCCTGAAGGTTTGATTCCGTTTGGACTCCGTTTGATATTCCTTTTCTTCAAAACCCTAAAACAGGCAAAAAAACAACAATTCTGGGCTGGGCCTCCGGTTAATAGGTTAGTCCCAAAAATAATATAAAAGTGGATAATAAAGCCCAATAATGTCCAAAACAGTAGATAATATAGCATGGAGCAATCAAAAATTATAGATACGTTGGAGACGTATCAAGCATCCCCAAGCTTAATTCCTGCTCGTCCTCGAGTAGGTAAATGATAAAAACAGAATTTTTGATGCGGAGTGCTACTTGGCATAATTTTAATGTAATTCTTCTTAATTGTGGTATGAATATTCAGATCTGAAAGATTCAAGACAAAAGTTCATATTGACATGGAAAATAATAATACTTCAAGCATACTAACAAAGCAATTATGTCTTCTCAAAATAACATGGCTAAAGAAAGTTATCCCTACAAAATCATATAGTATGGCTATGCTCTATCTTCACCACACAAAATATTTAAATCATGCACAACCCCGATGACAAGCCAAGCAATTGTTTCATACTTTTGACATTCTCAAAACTTTTTCAATCTTCACGCAATACATGAGCGTGAGCCATGGATATAGAACTATAGGTGGAATAGAGTGGTGGTTGTGGAGAAGACAAAAAGGGGAAGATAGTCTCACATCAACTAGGCGTATCAACGGGCTATGGAGATGCCCATCGATAGATATTAATGTGAGTGAGTAGGGATTGCCATGCAATGGATGCACTAGAGCTATAAGTATATGAAAGCTCAAAAAGAAACTAAGTGGGTGTGCATCCAACTTGCTTGCTCATGAAGACCTAGGGCAATTTTGAGGAAGCCCATGATTGGAATATACAAGCCAAGTTCTATAATGAAAAATTCCCACTAGTATATGAAAGTGATAACATGAGAGACTCTCTACTATGAAGATCATGGTGCTACTTTGAAGCACAAGTGTGGTAAAAGGATAGTAACATTGTCCCTTCTCTCTTTTTCTCTCATTTTTCTGATTTGGGCCTTTTCTCTTTTTTTATGGTCTCTTTTCTTTCTCTTTTTTAATTTTTCGTCTGGAGTCTCATCCCGACTTGTGGGGGAATCATAGTCTTCATCATCCTTTCCCCACTTGGGACAATGCTCTAATAATGATGATCATCACACTTTTATTTTTCTTACAACTCAATAATTACAACTCGATACTTAGAACAAGATATGACTCTATATGAATGCCTCCGATGGTGTACCGGGATACGCAATGATGCATGAGTGACAAGTATGAAATAATTATGAACGGTGGCTTTGCCACAAATACTATGTCAACTACATGATCATGCTAAGCAATATGACAATGATGGAGTGTGTCATAAACAGAACGATGGAAAATTGCATGGCAATATATCTCGGAATGGCTATGGAAATGCCATAATAGGTAGGTATGGTGGCTGTTTTGAGGAAGGTATATGGTAGGTGTATGATACCGGCGAAAGGTGCGCGGTATTAGAGAGGCTAGCAAAGGTGGAAGGGTGAGAGTGCGTATAATCCATGGACTCAACATTAGTCATAAAGAACTCATATACTTATTGCAAAAATCTACAAGTTATCAAAGCAAAGTATTACGCGCATGCTCCTAGGGGGATAGATTGGTAGGAAAAGACCATCGCTCGTCCCCGACCGCCACTCATAAGGAAGACAATCAATAAATAAATCATGCTCCGACTTCATCACATAACGGTTCACCATACGTGCATGCTACAGGAATCACAAGCTTCAACACAAGTATTTCTCAAATTCACAACTACTCAACTAGCATGACTTTAATACCACCATCTCCATGTCTGAAAACAATTATCAAGTATCAAACTTATCATAGTATTCAACACACTCATAAGAGAATTTTTATTATAATCTTGCATACCAAGCATATTAGGATTTTAAGAAAATTACCATGCTATTTAAGACTCTCAGAATAATCTAAGTGAAGCATGAGAGATCAATAGTTTCTATAAAACAAATCCACCACCGTGCTCTAAAAGATATAAGTGAAGCACTAGAATAATTATATAACTCAAAAGATATAAGCAAAGCACATAGAGTATTCTAACAAATTCCAAATCATATATGGCTCTCTAAAAAGGTGTGTAAAGCAAGGATGATTGTGGTAAACTAATAAGCAAAGACTCAAATCATACAAGACGCTCCAAGCAAAACACATATCATGTGGTAAATAAAAATATAGCTCCAAGTAAAGTTACCGATAGAAGTAGACGAAAGAGGGGATGCCTTCCGGGGCATCCCCAAGCTTTGGCTTTTAGGTGTGCTTAGATTATCTTGGGGGTGCCATGGGTATCCCCAAGCTTAGGCTCTTGCCACTCCTTGTTCCATAATCCATCAAATCTTTACCCAAAATTTGAAAACTTCACTACACAAAACTTAAAGTAGAAAATCTCGTGAGCTCCGTTAGCAAAAGAAAACAAAAGACCACTTCAAGGTACTGTAATAAACTCATTCTTTATTTATATGGGTGTTATACCTACTGTATTCCAACTTCTCTATGGTTTATAAACTAATTTACTAGCCATAGATTCATCAAAATAAGCAAACAACACACGAAAAACAGAATCTGTCAAAAACAGAACAGTCTGTAGTAATCTGTAGCTAGCACAAGATCTGGAACCCCAAAAATTCTAAAATAAATTGATGGACGTGAGGAATTTATCTATTAATCACCTGCAAAAATAATTAACTAAATATCACTTTCCAAATAAACATGACAGCAGGTCTCGTGAGCGCTAAAGTTTCTGTTTCTTACAGCAAGTTCAACAAGACTTTCCCCAAGTCTTCCCAACGGTTCTACTTGGCACAAACACTAATTAAACACAAAAAACACAACCAAAACAGAAGCTAAATAATTTATTTATTACTAAGAAGGAGCAAAAAGCAAGGAATAAAAATAAAATTGGGTTGCCTCCCAACAAACGCTATTGTTTAACTCCCCTAGCTAGGCATAACAAGCAAGAATAGATCTAGGTTTTGCCATCTTTGGTAGGCAATCCATAAGTGGCTCTCATAATAGATTCATAAGGTAATTTAATTTTCTTTCTAGGAAAGTGTTCCATGCCTTTCCTTAACGGAAATTGGAATCTAATATTTCCTTCCTTCACATCAATAATTGCACCAATCGTTCTAAGGAAAGGTCTACCAAGAATAATAGGACATGAAGGATTGCAATCTATCTCAAGAACAATAAAATCTACGGGCACATAATTCCTATTTGCAACAATAAGAACATCATTAATTCTTCCCATAGATTTCTTAATATTGGAATCCGCAAGGTGCAATTTTAGAGAGCAATCATCAAAATCAGGGGAACCTAACAAATCACACAAAGTCTTTGGAATTGTGGAAACACTAGCACCCAAATCACATAAAGCATAGCATTCATGATATTTAATTTTATTTTTAATAGTTGGTTCCCACTCATCATAAAGTTTTCTAGGGATAGAAACTTCCAATTCAAGTTTTTCTTCATAAGATTGCATCAAGGCATCAACGATATGTTTAGTAAACGCTTTATTTTGACTATAAGAATGAGGAGAATTTAGCACGGATTGCAACAAGGAAATACAATCAATCAAATAGCAATTTTCATAGTTAAATTCCTTGAAATCCATAATGGTGGGTTTAGCAACATCTAGGGTTTTAATTTCTTCAATCCCACTTTTATCGAATTTAGCATCAAGATCAAAAGATTCAAAATTCTTGGGACGCCTTCTAGGTAAAGGTGGATCATATTCAGTCCCATCATTATCAAGATTCATATTGCAAAACAAAGATTTAATAGGGGACACATCAATAACTTTTAGATCTTCATCATTATTTTCATAGCAACTCGGTTTAGCGGCCATCTTATTAACTAAGGTAGCCTGCTTATCCGAAATTTCAGCAGTTAATTTCTCAAGATTAGCAAGTTGGGATCTTAAACCATCAAATTCTTTAGACATATCATCAAGCTCTTTATTCATAAAACCCATAAAACTTTTTTGTTCTTTAAGCTCGTTTCTGAAGAAACTATTATGTTCAAATTGCAAAACCATGAAACTCCTAACATTGCTTTCGATCTCTACTAATCTTTTAAGGTGAAGATCACCAAATTTAGTATTATCCCGAGCCATCGTGACAAACAAGCAAACTAACACACAAGCAAACAAAAAGCAAGCGGACAAAAAGGGCAAATAGAGAGGGAGGATAGAGAGAGAGAGGGCGAATAAAACGACAATGGTGAATTGGGGGGGGGGGAGAGGAAAACGAGAGGCAAATGGCAAATAATGTAATGTGGGAGATAAGGGTATGTGATGGGTACTTGGTATGTTGACTTTTGCGTAGACCTCCCCGGCAACGGCGCCAGAAATCCTTCTTGCTACCTCTTTTAGCACTGCGTTGGTTTTCCCCGAAGAGGAAGGGATGATGCAGCAAAGTAGCGTAAGTATTTCCCTCAGTTTTTGAGAACCAAGGTATTAATCCAGTAGGAGGCTACACGCAAGTCCCTCGTACCTGCACAAACAAATAAATCCTCGCAACCAACGCAAATAGGGGTTGTCAATCCCTACAGGGCCACTTACGAGAGTGAGATCTGATAGATATGATAAAGATAATATTTTTGGTATTTTATGATAAAGATGCAAAGTAAAATAAAGGCAAAGTAAATAGAAAAGTAAATAACAAAGTAGTAGGAGATTGATATGATAAAGATAGACCCGGGGGCCATAGGTTTCACTCGTGGCTTCTCCCGAGAACATAAGTATTCTACGGTGGGTGAACAAATTACTATTGAGCAATTGATAGAATTGAGCATAGTTATGAGAATATCTAGGTATGATCATGTATATAGGCATCACGTCCGAGACAAGTAGACCGACTCCTGCCTGCATCTACTACTCTTACTCCACTCATCGACCGCTATCCAGCATGCATCTAGAATATTAAGTTAAAAACAGAGTAACGCCTTAAGCAAAATGACATGATGTAGAGGGATAGACTCATGCAATATGAAGAAAACCCCATCTTGTTATCCTCGGTGGCAACAATACAATACGTGCCTTGCTGCCCTTACTGTCACAGGGAAAGGACATCGCAAGATTGAACCCAAAGCTAAGCCCTTCTCCCATTGCAAGAAAGATCAATCTAGTAGGCCAAACCAAACTGATAATTCGAAGAGACTTGCAAAGATAACCAATCATACATAAAAGAATTCAGAGAAGATTCAAATATTATTCATAGATAGACTTGATCATAAACCCACAATTCATCGGTCTCAACAAACACACCGCAAAAAGTAGATTACATCGTATAGATCTCCAGAAGAGAGGGGGAGAACATTGTATTGAGATCCAAAAAGAGAGAAGCCATTTAGCTACTAACTATGGACCCGTAGGTCTGAAGTAAACTACTCACACTTCATTAGAGAGGCTATGGTGTTGATGTAGAAGCCCTCCGTGATCGATGCCCCCTCCGGCGGAGCTTTGGAACAGGCCCCAATATGGGATCTCATGGATACAGAAAGTTATGGCGGTGGAATTGGGGTTTTGGCTCCGTCTCTGATCGTTTGGGAGTACGTGGGTATATATAGGAGGGAGAAGTACGTCGGTGGAGCAACAGGGGGCCCACGAGGGTGGAGGGCGCGCCTGGGGGGGGCAGGCTCGCCCCCTACCTCGTGGCCTCCTGTTGATTGGCTTGACATAGGGTCCAAGTCTCCTGAGTTGTATTCGGTGAGAAAATCACGTTCCCGAAGGTTTCATTCCATTTGGACTCCGTTTGATATTCCTTTTCTTCGAAACCCTAAAACAGGCAAAAAACAGCAATTCTGGGCTAGGCCTCCGGTTAACAGGTTAGTCCCAAAAATAATATAAAAGTGGATAATAAAGCCCAATAATGTCCAAAACAGTAGATAATATAGCATGGAGCAATCAAAAATTATAGATGCGTTGGAGACGTATCACTCTTCACATAGAAAACCGTTTTTTGAAGAATGCTCTTTTGCTTCACTTATATTTATTAGAGCATGGTCTTTTGTAGAAAGAATTAAATTCTCTTGCTTCACTTATATCTATTTAGAGAGTCAATAGGAATTGATCAATTGCATGGTTAGTCATAAAATCCTACAGAAAACTTATGGATCACTGAATATGATATGTTTGATTCCTTGCAATAGTTTTGCGATATAGAGATGATAATATGTGGGAGGTACTAGCAAACAGTTGTGGTTAGTAAGAATATTGGTGTTAACGTTTCTGATTCCCGAAGCATGCACGTATAGTCTCTTGTTATGCTATGATGTTGGAGCATGATTTATTATTGATTATCTTCCTTATGAGTGGTGGTCGGGGACGAGCGATGGTCATTTCCTACCAATCTATCCCACTAGGGGCATGCATAGTAGTACTTTGCTTCGAGGGCTAATAAACTTTTTCAATAAGTATATGAGTTCTTTATGACTAATGTGAGTCCATGGATTATTCGCACTCTTACCTTCCCTCAATTTGCTAGCCTCTACGGTACCGTGCATTGCCCTTTCTCACATCGAGACGTGGTGCAAACTTCGCAGGTGCTGAAAGTGCATTTATCGACTAGAGGGGGGGGGGGTGAATAGGCGATTTTTATGAAAGTCTTCAAAACGTGGAAGTTATGAAGACAAACGATAGAAATAAACCTATTACCCTGCAGCGGAAGGTAGACTACACTAGGCAAGCCATAGTCAAGTATTCAATATAATGAAAGCACAATGACTAATAGCAGCAATGTAGTAAGGATCAAGTAGGAAGATATTGTGAAGCCACACAGAACACGCAGTCACTCATTGAAGACAAAAGATAGTTCGAACATACAATGACTTCACAAGGAATAACAGTAAGTAAAGGGAAGGGAAGATGAAACCAGTGACTCGCTGAAGACAATGATTTGTTGGACCAGTTCCAGTTGCTGTGACAACTGTACGTCTGGTTAGGGCGGCTAGATATTTAAACCTTAGGACACACAGTCCCGGACACCCAGTCCTGAACACGCAGCTCAGGACACCTAGTCCTCACCATATTCCCCTTGAGCTAAGGTCACACAGACCTCGCCCAATCACTCTGGTAAGTCTTCAAGGTAGACTCCCAAACCTTCATAGACTTCATTCACCGGCAATCCACAATGTCTCTTGGATGCTCAGAACGCGACGCCTAACCGGCTGGAGGATGCACAGTCCTCAAGTGTAATAAGTCTTCAGATCACACAGACAAGAAGACTTAAGTGATGCCTAATTCTCTTTGGCTCTGGGTGGTTAGGGCTTTATCCTCGCAAGGAATTCTCTCTCAAAGGCTTCGAGGTGGGTTGCTCTCAAACGACAAAAGCCGTACTCTGAATCTGAGCAGCCAACCTTTTATGGTTGTAGGGGGTGGGCTATTTATAGCCACTTGGCAACCCGACCTGATTTGTCTGAAATGACCCTGGGTCACTAAGGAACTGACACGTGTTCCAACGGTCAGATTTCAAACTCACACGGCAACTTTACTTGGGCTACAAGCAAAGCTGACTTGTCCGACTCTGGACAAGATTCACTCTCATAGTCTTCACTCGAAGACATAGGTTTTGTTTAAGCATCACTTCAGTCATTCTGACTGGTTCTCTTGGACCCCACTTAACAGTACGGTGGTTCCTATGACTCAACACAGAAGAAAAAGAACTACGAAAGATCTAAGTCTTCGAGCTCCATAGGCTTCATGTGGTGTCTTCTCTTGTCATAGTCTTCAATGTGAATATCTTCATATACCACCTTTGACTTCAATGTCTTCATACATTTTTAGGGGTCATCTCTGGTAGGAAAAGCGAATCAATGAGGGACTTCTACCTGTGTTATCCTGCAATTCTCACAAACACATTAGTCCCTCAACTAGGTTTGTCGTCAATACTCCAAAGCCAACTAGGGGTGGCACTAGATGCACTTACAATCTCCCCCTTTTTGGTGATTGATGACAAACTAGTTGAAGTTTTCAACGGGGAATATAATCTGTGAAATTGTAAAGGATAAGGAATTGTCTTCATAAGTTGCAAGGGCTCCCCCTGAAGATGTGCATATAAGTAATTTGCTTTTGGAATGCAAATGCACATGGCAGGTTGTACTTGTGGAGATCCACTTCAACTTATGATGACAATCCACTATGCATGTGAAAGTATATGAAGATAATGACATGCATAATGGAAAATGGACGTCTGCAGAATGATCTAAGTGCGGAATTTATCGTCGCACATGCGGAATTTATCATCGCAACACAAGGTGGCAGATAAGTAGCAGACGACCATCGAGTTTAAGTGTTACAACTCAAAGAACCAAATGTAGCAAAACGAGAGTTGTAAGCACGAAGAAAAATATAAAGCACCCGCCCATATGGACCCGCTTGAAGACTATCAACCTCATATGCTTCTCCCACTTTTGTCAGTAAGGACCAAAAAGGTTTGAAGACATAGAGCATCTACTCGTTCCCATGAGGAGTAGGTGAAGCAGCAGGGTCGTTGGTGGTGTTTGGCGGTGCTGAAGAGCTTGGAGCAGAGTCGAAGCGTGCTGAAGGAGGTGGCGGTGAAGTAGCATCGTCTTCATCCTCGATCACTCTGGCAGTCACAGTTGCAGCAGAGGAAGAGAACTCAGAGTCTTCAAGGGATGGAGTTCATCGCAGCACTGCCCTTCGAGGAGGTGTGGAGTCAAACTTGAATCGCTCAGTGAAGCCATCCTCTTGAAGATCATCTTCAGAACACATCAGCGTTAGCCCTTTCCATGTGCGGCGAGAGGTTTCATGGGCAACAAAAGCATTCTTGGTGGCGAGATTGCGAATGCGATTAACATCCACCAAGAGGCTTTGCATCTGACGCTTTAGCCAGTCATGATGCCTATCCTGTTTCTGATGAAGAGCCACAAGAAGCTCTCGATCATTGAGAACACGAGTGCGCTTCTTGGGTCGTGGAGCAGTTGTACTGTCAGTGGCTTCAGTGAGAGCAGGATGCGGTGCACGTGTAGTGCCAGCCAAAGGATACACATGAGTGACTGCTTCAACTCCTTCAATGTTCTGAGAAAAACTCTGATGCTCTGCATTCTGAAGACTTAGGGGTTCCTTGGCAGGCTCAGGATAGATGGCTTCAATCGACATATCCACATCAGGCAGAAAAATCCGATGATTGCGAGCAGATGGCTGATATGAGATAGTGGAGTGAAGTTTGATCAGCCGCATGACCCATGGGGCGTAGAACTTCAAGCCAAACAGATCAGAGCCTGATGCAGCAAGTTGGCGAATGAAGAAGTCCTGTGCATTGAAGCATTTTCCATGAAGAATATAGAAGACCAAAGTCTTCATTGCACCTTCAAGCTTGGCATGTGGAGAGTGTCCTTTGATTGGCCAGAGAGTTCGCCTTATGATGTGATAAATGGTTCTTGGCAGATACTCAAGGTCTTCAACGAAGAACTCTGTGGGATAAGCAGCATCTTGGGGCAATGGCTTCATCATACTGAGCATCTGACTCATATTTGGTTCAGTCTTCTGAAAGATGCTCTCAATAGCTTCACTATGAAGCTGACAGCCATGCTCGTAGAGATCGCCAGGAGTGGGCAAACCAGTGAGCTCAATGATGTCAAAGGCTTTGGCTTCGTGATGGACGTTTCCTGTCATCCACTCCAGGACCCAAGTCTTC
The DNA here is from genome assembly GCF_003073215.2 of Triticum urartu. Classification (NCBI taxonomy): domain Eukaryota; kingdom Viridiplantae; phylum Streptophyta; class Magnoliopsida; order Poales; family Poaceae; genus Triticum; species Triticum urartu. The sequence continues at coordinate 231,824,549 of NC_053022.1, forward strand.
GGATCTCTTCTATACCCGCGGATGTGAAGTGTGGCATAGAATTGGAGCAGCAACTCTTCATTCCAATGCTCTTGGTCAGTGACGAATGGCAGCAATCCAACTTCTTTGAAGCAATCCAGAGCTTCTTCCAGACAGGGCAGACCGGCTATAGCTTCAATGTCAAGGCGCTTGTGGGGGAAGATGCGACCTTGATTGTATAGAATGCAGGAGTAATAGCTTCGCTGCGGATAGCTCCAGAACCGATCAGATGATATCCTTTCCCTTGAGTAGGGGTTCCTGGAGCTATTGAAGAATGTGTTGTATGCTCTGAAGCCATTGATATTGAAGGAGCCAGGTGCTGATGTAGGACCTGGGAACCTTGGCAATCTTGGGATTGGCTTCTGTACCTGAGGCATGTGCTCAACATGATAGTCGAACTGGGGACCGACAACAGACTCAGGAACAGAAGTGGTGGGATCAGTGGCTTCGCTGACTTCTAGTGCTTTTGTTGGTGAGGGCTCCACATTAGCATCAGCCATGACAGCGTCAGTGGCTTCACTGGTGTTGGTGGTGGCAGCCGGATTGTCTTCAGCAGAGACTTGAGGCCTTGGACCTTTGCGAAGCCTGCGCAACGCGGGTGACGCCTGTGGAGTTGCTGTTAGCTGGGCCTCAAAGTCTTCTTCCTCTTGTGGGCAATCCACCCATGAAGCATCCTGTGCAATTGGCATCAGTGGACGACCAATGCTGATGAGTTCGCTGTTCTCGAGCTGAGGAAGGACTGCACCATCTTCTACATGGTCACGTTGACCAATGTCTTCAGCAGCGATGGGATCAGCTGCTGGAAAGTCTTCAGCTTCATGAGCCTCTGTGAAAGCAGGCTCATGGATTGTTAGTTGGCGTTCAGCGTCAGGACGAACCATGGAAATGGGTTCAACTATCAAAGGCTCTGTGGGAGCAGCCCGATCTTTCTTCGTCTTCCTCTTCTTCTTGGAGGGGGCAATAGGAGAGGCTTCAGGATGTTTCCTCTTCCTGGCTTCAGCCTCAGCAGTCCTCGTCTTCTTGAGCTCTGAAGCGGTTGACCGGCTTTTTGGCTTCGAGCCAGTCATTCTAGTTGGGAAGACAATGGGATCTACTTCCTGCCTAGGTGCGTCAGGTTCAGCCGTAGCGGGCTTCTTCATCTTCTTTGCGGCCATCCTGGGGTCGATGCCAGGACGCCCAAGGGCCTTGCGCTTCTCAGCCTCATTGTAGGCTTGCACACATCTGTTAGCCAGAACCTTCATGTGCTCACGTGAACCCTGAGCTTCTGCATGTTTCTTGAGAAAGGCTTCCTTGAGCTCGTGCAGCATAATCTTGAAGTTCTTCACTTCTTGCACGCTGAGCTTGGCCATATGCTTCTTAAACTATGCCTTTTCAAAGTCAATCTTCTGCTTCAGTTCAACAATGCGCTGGGCGATAGCTAGTTCTGAAGCAATGGCGCCATGGAAGGCGACACTGAGGCCAATGGGTAGCTGCAGATCTTCAAAGCTGATGTTTGGCGTGTCAAACCATTCATCAATGAAGTTGTGGATGATTGCCACATCAAAGAGAGGCAGATCATTGAAGATTTCTGCTTCTTCTTTGCTCTTGATGAGTTGCTCAAGAGCATCACCCGCAAGATCTTCATCACTTGACAGATCAATGACATCATTGCGCAGAATGGCAGTAGCTGTTAGCTCTTGGCCGGTGTGTGGCAGAGGCATCTTGACCTTCTGGGGCTTGGAGATGCGTGATAAATCTTCGGACTGCACACTGTCTTCAGGAGGTGCAGTTGCCAGTGGCTTCGCCCGTGAGATTTTTGGTGAAGGGGCAGGCTTTGAAGCTTTAGGCTTAACTTCTTTGGCTTCGGCACTGCAGGCGCTTCATCTGATTCAGCGTCAGCTGCAGGCTCATTCACTGCAGTCCCTTGAACCAAGATATGGGTGATGAGGCCTTCAAGGTTGTAGAAAGGATCGATGACATTGGGTTCTGCATCTCGTGTGCCATCAGCCCTTGGAGCTGAGGGACCAGGGTTGAAGTCTAGTCCCAATGTCTTCTTGTTTTGCTTCGCTGAGTTCTGGGCAAACTGGAAGTTGCGCTTGAACAAAATGTCATCACGACACCATAGTAGTGACGATGGGTGTGCATCAATAGGCTGTGGCCCACGGACCATGCAGGGATAGAAGCCTTGTTCAATGGCTTCATCTCTGGACCTGGGTTGAAGATTCTTGTATAGGATGTCTCCCCACGGTCTCTTGATGGCATTTTTCTCAGCATATTCCTGGGTTACAAATCGGTATTTGAACCATTGTTCTGCCCAATATCTTCGAATCCATTGGATTCGGGTCTTGCGCTGATTGCAATCCTCTTCAGGATCTATCTTGTACAGTTCTGAGAGGTCATCTGGCAGATCTCTAGATGTTTCTCCATGACGCTTTCTGCCACCCTTCCTTGCCGATTTCTCTGAAGCCATGAACTTTAAACTGAAAGGCTTCAACACGTTCAAAGGCTTCAAAGGTTTTCGCTTGCTGGACAAACAGGAACTGGCTTCGGGAGAATTTATGTGATGCTGTAAGAATTCTGCAAATGAATGCAGACTATGAGAACCAAAGGATTCTCCCACGGACATGTACCTGTGACAGCATTAAGGTGCGAGGGAAGGGGAAGAGGTCATATGCATTCTCAGAATATTTTGAAGATAAATCAGTTTAGAAGACATTGACCTCATCGGGCGAAGACATTCACTCATAGATAAGGAGTTGGTTCCAGATTTGTACGAATCCAGAGATCAGTACAAGTGAGGAATCTAACTACTTTGTGAAGCATAAGTGAATATACTAGGCATGTTATGAGATGCAGTATGAGAGAGATCTAACTTGTGTGAATAGAAACTGCTTGTGGTAGAAAGTGACAAAGCCATAGGATCAACAATGCCGTAAAAAGGAAGTTTTATTTACCACACTAGGAACTGCTAGACGGAGTGGAAGATGAGGCCGAGCAGTTCGATCTTCCGTGCCCTAACTTGGCGACGGAGGACACCTACGGTGACGGCGGAGAGGACGATGTCCGCGGTCGGCGTGAAGACAGCGTCGGAGAGGTTGCGGCAGCGAAGCGCTTCGTCACCGGCGTCGTCGAGGGCTAGCGGTGGCGCTAGGGTTCGTGCGAGAGTGGAAGAAGAGATAATGATTGCCGTGAAGTGTGTATTTATAGGTACAGGGGCGGCACTGCGTTATTACACAGGTGCCCCTGGCGATTCGCATCTGAGGAACATGTGGCCATTATGCGGAATTTTGGGGTTTGTTCCATGTCCCACGCACGCCTGGATTGTCGGGTGGTCGTTCCTACTTCTCTGGGTTTCATGTGGAGGAATGAGCATTGAAAACGGACTTAATGGTTGTCTCTGTATCTTCTACTGACAAGGACGCAGAGAAGACATTCGACAGTTTCAATAGAATGCATATGATTTGGAGATATAGAATTTGAGATAGAAAGCATAGAGAGGTTAGGGTCCGATCACATTCACTTAGTTCAAAAGATTCAACAAGAAGACATAGCTATAAGTGAATGCTGTAGAGGACAGAACACTAGTATATATATATAATCAACATAGTGAAGATAATCATGAAGACATGTTGAGATTGAAGCCAAACCAAATGGGAAGACATAGCAAGGTAACGCCATGAGTGAAACACTTCAAATAGAACATTTGGTGGTGGCGTTACCCACCGTATAGGAAGTATTAGACCCAGACACGGCGCACAATTATCGTGGCGCTCCGAATTCAAATTCCACATTTATGTATTCACACTTAGAATGTATGTCTTCATTGATTGAAGATATACTTTACTTCGTGTGTTGCACATCTAAGTCATCAATATGCATAAGGGTTAGGATGTGTGCCTGATCACAGGACATTTGAGGATTCCAGGATATTTAGCTCACACCATAACTTGCAAAATCTCTTCTCATCCAAAGGCTTGGTGAAGATATCTGCCAATTGCTCTTCAATGTTGACGTGTATGATATCAATATCTTCCTTCACAACATGATCTCTGAGAAAGTGATGACGAATTTCAATGTGCTTTGTCTTCGAGTGCTGAACTGGGTTGTTGGAAATCTTGATGGCGCTTTCGTTGTCGCAGTAGAGTGGCACTTGCTTCAGATGAATGCCATAGTCTTTCAGCGTTTGCTTCATCCACAGAAGCTGAGCGCAGCAAGATCCAGCAGCAATGTATTCAGATTCAGCAGTGGAGAGAGATACACAGTTCTGCTTCTTTGAAGACCAACATACAAGTGATCGTCCCAGAAAGTGACATGTTCCTGATGTAGACTTGCCATCAACTTTGTCACCAGCATAATCAGCATCCGAGAATCCAACCAGATCAAACTCTGAGCCCTTTGGATACCATAATCCTAGAGTTGGGGTGTGAGCCAAATATCGAAGAATTCGCTTCACAGCTAAGTGATGCGACTCCTTTGGTGCCGCTTGAAATCGAGCACACATGCAAACACTAAGCATAATATCTGGCCTAGATGCACATAGATAAAGTAAAGAACCAATCATGGAGCGATATACCTTTTGATCGAACTCTTTACCATTGTCGTCAGGACCCAGATGATGCTTGGCTGGCATTGGCATCGTGAAGCCTTTGCAGTCTTGCATACCGAACTTCTTCAGGCAATCTTTGAGATACTTCTCTTGCGATATGAAGATGCCGTTGCGTTGCTTTCGTATTTGAAGACCGAGAAAGAACTTCAGCTCTCCCATCATAGATATTTGATATTGCTCTTGCATCATATATCCAAACTCTTCACTGTACTTCTGATTGGTGCAGCTGAAGATAATGTCATGCACATATATTTGGCACACAAATAGTTCACCATCATATGTCTTCGTGAAGAGAGTGGGGTCGAGAGAACCAGGTATGAAGCCTTTGCTCTTCAGGAAGTATTTGAGTGTGTCATACCAGGCTCGAGGGGCTTGTTTGAGGCCATACAGTGCCTTGTTGAGCTTGTATACCATGTCAGGATGTTTTGGATCTTCAAAGCCAAGAGGTTGTGCAACATACACTTCTTCTTCAATCTTGCCATTGAGGAAGGCACTCTTCACATCCATTTGATAAAGAAGTATGTTGTGATGATTTTCATAGGCCAGCAGTATGCGTATGGCTTCAAGTCTAGCCACAGGAGCAAATGTTTCATCGAAGTCAATGCCTTCCACTTGAGTATATCCTTGAGCAACGAGACGAGCTTTGTTTCTGACAACTTGACCATGCTCATCTTGCTTGTTGCGGTATATCCATTTGGTGCCTATTATGTTGTGCTTCCGAGGATCGGGACGCTTGACCAGTTCCCATACATTATTCAGCTCAAACTGTTGAAGCTCGTCTTGCATAGCTTGAATCCATTCAGGTTCCATGAAGGCTTCTTCAACTTTCTTGGGTTCTGTTATTGAGACAAATGCGAAGTGCCCACAGAAATTTGCTAGCTGAGTTGCCCTTGAACGAGTGAGTGGACCGGGTGCATTGATGCTATCAATTATTCTTTCAATCTGCACTTCATTGGCAACGCGAGGATGTACAGGGCGAAGATTTTGCTCTTGCTGATCATTGTCGTTGTTAGAAGGAATGTCTTCAGGCTGAGCATTGTCTTCATGTTGATCAAGTGCTGAGATGATAAGTTCTTCTTCAGGATGAGCTTCAGAAGGTATAATTTCTCCAGTTCCCATTAGCTTGATTGATTCACTGGATGGAACTTCATCTAGCACATTTGGCAGTTGCTCTCTTTGTGAACCGTTGGTCTCATCGAACCGCACATCCACTGTTTCAACCACTTTGTAATGAAAGAGATTGAAGACTCTGTAGGAGTGCGAATCCTTTCCATATCCAAGCATAAAACCCTCATGTGCTTTTGGTGCAAACTTTGAGGTGTGATGTGGGTCCTTGATCCAGCACCTGGCGCCAAATACTCTGAAGTAACTGACATTTGGCTTCTTTCCAGTAAGGAGCTCATAAGATGTCTTGTTCAGAAGCTTGTGAAGATAAACACGATTGATTGTATGGCATGCAGTATCAATGGCTTCAGGCCAGAATTTTCTTGGAGTCTTGTATTCATCTAGCATTGTTCTGGCCATCTCAATGAGTGTTCTGTTCTTGCGTTCGACGACCCCATTCTGCTGTGGCGTGTACGGGGCTGAGAATTCATGTGTGATTCCCAAGGTATCAAGATATGTATCAAGGCCAGTGTTCTTGAATTCAGTGCCATTGTCACTTCTGATATGCTTTATCTTGGCGCCATAGTTGTTCATTGCTCGATTGGTGAAGCGTCTGAAGACATCCTGCACTTCAGTCTTGTAAAGGATTATGTGCACCCAAGTATATCTAGAATAATCATCAACAATGACAAAGCCATAGAGACAAGCAGTAGTAGTAAGAGTTGAGTAATGAGTGGGACCGAAAAGATCCATGTGAAGCAGTTTGAAGGGTCGAGTAGTGGTCATGATTGTCTTCGAGGGATGTTTGGCCCTCGTCATCTTTCCTGCCTCATAGGCACCGCATAAGTGATCTTTCTTGAACTTGACGCCCTCGATGCCTATGACATGCTTCTTCTTTGCCAGGGTGTGGAGGTTCCTCATGCCAGCATGCCCAAGCCTCCGATGCCAGAGCCAGCATTCTGAAGCTTTTGCTAGAAGACATACGACAAGCTGTGGTCCTGCTGAGAAATCTACCACGTACAAATCATCTTTTCGATACCCTTCAAATACTAGAGACTTGTCAGATTCCATTAGAACAAGGCAACGATATTTTCCAAATATTACAATCATGTTTAAATCGCAAAGCATTGAGACAGACATTAAGTTGAAGCCAAGGGATTCAACAAGCATGACTTTATCCATGTGTTGATCCCTTGAGATTGCAACTCTACCTAGACCCAATACCTTACTTTTACCAGTGTCAGCAAATGTGATGTGGCTCTTGTCAGATGGACGTAAGGTTGAGTCCATAAGAATGCTTCTTTTGCCAGTCATGTGATTTGTACACCCACTATCAATAATCCATTCTGAAGACGCTGGTGTCGTACCCTACAGTGCAGTTAGGGGGATAGGCTTCACGAAGAGCATTGTGAAGCAAAAACATTTGACGAACTAGTGGGTTATGAAAGCTTAGATCCAGATTAGGACTAATAGGGAGAGTGGCAAGCGATTCAGGAACGAAGTACATAGTAAGACCATTCGGGCATTTGATCTTGCGCCCTACAAGATGTTTAAGGTCCCCAGCAATAGCGTCAGATGATTTTGGTTTTCTGCTGGAGACCTTTCCCTGCAAAAGAGAGTTAAGCTTTCTTAGCCACCCACATCTTCAAGGGTGGCTTAGAAGCAATAAGTCTAAGTGCAGCATCTGAGAACTTTGGCTTTGGAGCCCTAGCAAACAGTCTTGCAGGCGGACAATAGTACTCATAAGAATAAGCAGAATAGTTCTTGGTCTTATGAACATGGCGGTTTGATGAACCGCTCTCATATTCATATGCCTGAGTATGGTTTCCCTGCAAAACATTTGTGTTAGTGCGACTCAGGTGAGTCCTCTGTCTGTATGAAGCCTTTGGACCGTATGAAGCCTTTGGTCTGAGGTTTGTCTTCTTCACGTGAGGTGTCATGATGATATTCACAGGAAGATTCTCCAGACACCTTTTCGGAACCCAGATCTTCTTCATAGGCGGTCCATTCCTGCAATTAGTACCAATGTACCTGGCAAACACTTCACCATTCTGATTCTTAAACAGTTTATAGTTTGCATCAAGGGATTCATCAATGATAATGGGGTTAGCACAAGTGAAGCTAGATAGATTGGATGGATCTGCTGAAGGTTCCTTTGCAGCCACCCACGTGGTTTTGGGGTACTGCTCAGGTTTCCAATAAGAGCCATCAGCATTCATTTTCCTTACGAACCCAACACCCTCTTTCCTCGGGTTTCGTTTCAGAATCTGCTTTTTGAGGACATCACATAGTGTCTGATGCCCTTTAAGACTTTTGTACATTCCTGTTTCAAGCAATGTCTTCAACCTAGCATTCTCATCAGCAATAGCAGTGTTATCCTCAGTAGAGGGGTTAGTTACCACATCAATAGTTGAAGATATTGCAACAGTAGTAGCAGTAGAACATTCAGCAACAGAAGTAGCATTATCACGCTCAATGCATTTAAGACATGGTGGTTCAAATCCTTCCTGAGCGGAACTGATCTGTTTGGCGTGAAGTGACTCATTTTCCTTTTGAACATGTTCATGAGCCGCTCTCAATTTCTCAAGATCTTGCTTCCTTTGAAGATAATCATAGGAAAGCTTTTCATGAGTTGTTGAGAGAGTTTCATGACGACTTTCAAGTTCCACATACTTAACGTGAAGATTTTTTATGTCTTCAATTAAGGATTCAGATCGAGTCATTTCAGCACCTAACAGATCATCGCTTCTTTCTAACAGTTTTTGAATATGTTCCATAGCTTTCTGTTGTTCAGTTGCAATTTTAGCAAGTGTTTTGTAGCTGGGTTTTGAACCACAATCAGAGTCATCGTCACTAGATGTTTGATAGTGAGTAGTGCGTGTGTTTACCTTGGCACCGCGTGCCATGAAGCAGTAGGTAGAAGTGGAGTAGTCCTTGTCATTTGCATCGGTGTCGGTGATGAAGTCATTGTCTTCAGTGTTGAAGATGGACTTGGCAACGTATGCTGTAGCCAGACTTGCGACGCCTGAATCGGACTCCTCCTCAGACTCCACCTCCGCCTCCTTAGAAGCGGACTCCTCCTCTGAATCCATTTCCTTGCCAACAAACGCACGTGCCTTTCCAGATGAGCTCTTCTTGTGTGATGAAGACTTTGAGGAAGACTTGGAAGAAGACTTTGAGTATTTCTTCTTCTTCTTGTCGTCAGAGTCATATTCCTTGCTCTTCTTCTTCTTGTTGTTCTCATTGTCCCACTGTGGACACTCAGAGATGAAGTGGCCAGGTTTCTTGCACTTGTGACATGTTTTCTTCTTGCAGTCGTGAGCAGAAGCTTCATCATTCCTTGAGCTTGATCGGGAAGACTTTCTGAAGCCTTTCTTCTTGGTGAACTTTTGGAACTTCTTGACAAGCATAGCAAGTTCCCTTCCAATGTCTTCAGGATCATCAGAACTGCTGTCAGATTCTTCTTCAGATGAGGAGACAACTTTTGCCTTCAAGGCACGAGTTCGCCCATAGTTTGGACCGTAGATATCTCTTTTCTCATAAAGCTGAAACTCATGTGTGTTGAGCCTCTCAAGTATGTCAGACGGCTCGAGTGTCTTGAAATCAAGACGTTCTTGAATCATCAGGGATAGGGTGTCAAACGAACTGTCAAGTGATCTCAGTAGTGTCTTGACGACTTCATGTTTGGTGATCTCAGTAGCGCCGAGGGCTTGAAGCTCATTTTTTATGTCAGTGAGTCGGTCAAATGTGAGCTGGACATTCTCATTGTCATTTCGCTTGAAGCGGTTGAAGAGGTTGCGAAGGACACTGATTCTCTGATCTCTCTGGGTTGAGACGCCTTCATTGACCTTGGAGAGCCAGTCCCAGACCAGCTTAGATGTTTCCAAAGCACTCACATGGCCATACTGTCCTTTGGTCAGATGACCACAGATGATATTCTTGGCAGTAGAGTCTAGTTGAACGAACTTCTTGACATCAGCAGCAGTGACACCTTCTCCAGCCTTGGGAACGCCGTTCATGACGACATACCATAGGTCGACGCCAATGGCTTTAAGATGCATGCGCATCTTATTCTTCCAGTAGGGATATTCAGTTCCATCAAAGACGGGGCACGCAGCGGAGACTTTAATTATCCCTGCAGTCGACATAGCTAAAAATCCAGGTGGTTAAACCGAATCACACAGAACAAGGGAGCACCTTGCTCTGATACCAATTGAAAGTGCGTTATATCGACTAGAGGGGGGGGGGTGAATAGGCGATTTTTATGAAAGTCTTCAAAACGTGGAAGTTATGAAGACAAACGATAGAAATAAACCTATTACCCTGCAGCGGAAGGTAGACTACACTAGGCAAGCCATAGTCAAGTATTCAATATAGTGAAAGCACAATGACTAATAGCAGCAATGTAGTAAGGATCAAGTAGGAAGATATTGTGAAGCCACACAGAACACGCAGTCACTCAGTGAAGACAAAAGATAGTTCGAACATACAATGACTTCACAAGGAGTAACAGTAAGTAAAGGGAAGGGAAGATGAAACCAGTGACTTGCTGAAGACAATGATTTGTTGGACCAGTTCTAGTTGCTGTGACAACTGTATGTCTGGTTAGGGCGGCTAGGTATTTAAACCTTAGGACACACAGTCCCGGACACCCAATCCTGAACACGCAGCTCAGGACACCCAGTCCTCACCGTATTCCCCTTGAGCTAAGGTCACACAGACCTCGCCCAATCACTCTGGTAAGTCTTCAAGGTAGACTCCCAAACCTTCACAGACTTCGTTCACTGGCAATCCACAATGTCTCTTGGATGCTCAGAACGCAACGCCTAACCGGCTGGAGGATGCATAGTCCTCAAGTGTAATAAGTCTTCAGATCACACAGACAAGAAGTCTTAAGTGATGCCTAATTCTCTTTGGCTCTGGGTGGTTAGAGCTTTATCCTCGCAAGGAATTCTCTCTCAAAGGCTTCGAGGTGGGTTGCTCTCAAACGAGAAAAGCCATACTCTGAATTTGAGCAGCCAACCATTTATGGTTGTAGGGGGTGGGCTATTTATAGCCACTTGGCAACCCGACCTGATTTGTCCGAAATGACCCTGGGTCACTAAGGAACTGACACGTGTTCCAACGGTCAGATTTCAAACTCACACGGCAACTTTACTTGGGCTACAAGAAAAGCTGACTTGTCCGACTCTGGACAAGATTCACTCTCATAGTCTTCACTCGAAGACATAGGTTTTGTTTAAGCATCACTTCAGTCATTCTGACTGGTTCTCTTGGACCCCACTTAACAGTATGGTGGTTCCTATGACTCAACACAGAAGAAAAAGAACTACGAAAGATCTAAGTCTCTGAGCTCCATAGGCTTCATGTGGTGTCTTCTCTTTTCATAGTCTTCAATGTGAATATCTTCATATACCACCTTTGACTTCAATGTCTTCATACATTTTTAGGGGTCATCTCTGGTAGGAAAAGCGAATCAATGAGGGACTTCTACCTGTGTTATCCTGCAATTCTCACAAACACATTAGTCCCTCAACTAGGTTTGTCGTCAATACTCCAAAACCAACTAGGGGTGGCACTAGATGCACTTACAGGTGCATCCAAACCCCATGATATGATACGCTCTATCACACATAAGCCTTATTATATCTTCCTCAAAACAGCCACCATACCTACCTATTATGGCCCTTCCATAGCCATTCCGAGATATATTGCCATGTAACTTCCATCACTTCCGTTTGATGACTTGAGCATTCATTGTCATATTGCTTTGCACAATCATATAGCTGACATAGTAGTTGTGGCTCAGCTACCATTCATCATTTTTCATACATGTTACTTTAGATCATTGCACATCCTGGGTACATGCTAGAGACATTCATATAGAGTCATATTTTGTCATAGGTATCGAGTTGTAATTTTTATTTCTTTTGAGTCATAGGTAGAATTACACATCAAAAATTATCTTTTTTATCATTTACCTGCTGCTTGGGGATGCTGATACGTCTCCGTCATATCTATAATTTTTGATTGTTTCATGCCAATATTATACAAGTTTTACATACTTTTGGCAACTTTATATGATGTATTGGACTAACCTATTGATCCAGTGCCAAGTGCCAGTTCCTATTTTCTGCATGTTTTTTGTATCGCAGAGTATCCATATCAAACGAAGTCCAAATGCAATAAAATTTCATGGAGTATTATTTTAGAATATATGTGATTTTTTGGAGTTGGAATCACCGCAAACGGAGGCCTACATAGGGCAAAAGACACTAGGGCGCGCCATCGGCCCCTGCCGCGCGGTGGTAGGTTATGCCCACCTCGTACGTCAGTTGGACCTCTACTTTGGGTGCAAGGAAGCTTATATCCGGAAAAAATCTTGTTAAAATCTCAGCGCAATCGGAGTTACGGATCTCCAGGAATATAAGAAATGGTTTTTGGCAAGATCTAGGGAGCACGAAACAGAAGAGAACAGAGAGGGAGATCCAATCTTGGAGGGGCTCCCTCCTCTCCATGGCCATGGAGACCAAGGACCAGAGGGGAAACCCTCCTCCCTTCTAGGGGGAGGCCAAGGAAGAAGAAGGAGGGGGGATCTCTCCCCTTCGCTTCCGGTGGTGCCGGAGTGCCGCCGGGGCAACGATCGGGACGGCGATCTAAATCAAAAATCTTGCAACCGTCAAAACCAACTCTCTCCCCCTCTATGCAGCGGTGTAACACCTGTTCTCCCTGCTGTAATCTCTACTTAAACATGGTGCTCAATTCCATATATTATTTCCCAATGATCTATGGTTATCCTATGATGTTTGAGTAGATCCGTTTTGTCCTTTGGGTTAATCGTGATCTTGGTTGGTATGATTGTATATTTTATTTATGGTGTTTTCCTACCGTGCCCTCCGTTCTTGCGTAAACATGAGGGGCCCCCACTGTAGGGTGTTGCAATAAGTTCATGGTTCACTTACGGTGGGTTGCGAGAGCGACAGAAACTTAAACCCGAGTAGGTGGGGTGTGACGTATGGGAATAAAGAGGACTTGATACTTAATGCTATGGTTGGGTTTCACGACCTTAATGATCTTTAGTAGTTGTGGATGCTTGCTAGAGTTCCAATCATAAGTGCATATGATCCAAGTAGAGAAAGTATGTTAGCTCATGCTTCTCCCTCATATAAAGTTGCAAGAATGATTACCAGTACTTGTTATCGATTGCCTAGGGACAAGTGACTTTCTTATTGACAAAAGCTTTCCATTGTTATTACCTTGCAATTTATCCGTAGTTTTATTCTCACAAAGTACGCGTAGTTTTATCCCTACAAAATAGTTTCATACATGTTTCCTGTAAAGCAAACGTCAAGCGTGCGTAGAGTTGTATCGATGGTCGATAGAACTTGAGGGAATAGTTGTTCTACCTTTAGCTCCATGTTGGGTTCGACACTCTTATTTATCAAAATAGGCTACAAACGATCCCCTATACTTGTGGGATAACCGGCCCACAGTGCCCGCTTCCGACGGTGTTGGGCGGCGTGTGGGCCGCCAGGTGCGGAGTGGAGATCTTCTTGGGCATACGGTACTGCCCAGGCAGGCCAACAGCCCAGTGCACGATTTGAGCCCTCGGATTGTCAGCCATGGGGACGATGGGACGGTGGCGGATCGACTGTAAGAGGCGAGGCTCTAACGCACCCCTACCTACCGCACCAAATGTCGGATTTCGGGTTCCATGGACCCTTGAGAGGTTCGAACTCTGCGGTGCGTGCGAAGAACTTGTCCTCCCCAGTCAGACAACTCGCTAATCTCACGGCCTAGCTCGACGAACCGAATGGAAAGGAGACATGGCAGTTTACCCAGGTTCAGGCCAACTTGCGATGTAAAACCCTACTCCTGCTTTGTGGTGGATTGGCCACGATAGGCTGAGGATGAACTAGTACAGTGGAGAACAACGTCAGGAGGAGGGGTGTTCTTGGGTGAGCCAATCAAGGTCGAATCAATCCCCCCTCTATGGCGGTGGCTAGGTCCTATTTATAGTGGCCTTGGTCCTCTTCCCAAATGAAGGCAGGAAGGGATCCCACAATACCCAAATTCAAAGGGAGACAACTAGTACATGTCATCCTGACAAAAGTGGTCTTCGCCTGCAAAAGCCTGTGGTCATGACACCATGGTGGGCTTGATGATGACCTCCGTCCTGCCGTCCTGGCAGTCTTGTTCTTGTTCCACCGGAATGGAAACCTTTGGCTGATTCCTCACGACTCCGTGCCTGCGCCTGCCTCCTTAGCACTAAAGAGGAAACTAGTACACCGCGTCGGCTGGCGGCCGCCTGGCCTTGGTCGTCATGGCTCACGTTATCCGAACCTCGCGAGGTGAGGCTTGCATACGAATCTCCGCTCCTCGGGAGCCAGCCTGGGGAGGCTACTCCTCGTGGAGGTCTTGGTGTCGTCCACCTCGTGAGGCTTGGCCCCCGTGAGGGTCTCGATTTGATTACTGCTGAAGCTGGGACGTACCAGGCCATCGACGGGGCCACATCGTAGGCCACAGGCAGGCAAGTCTGGGTACCCCCGTTCCTGGAACCCCGACATATATTAATTGGAGGCACATATTAGGTTTTATATTTGTTTACGTGTATGGCCCGCGACCTTCCAACTATACGCGTCTTTCCCTCTGGTCGCACTTTGTACCGTTACATACTACTAGTATTACGTGTGGTCTCCGACCTAGAAGTGGAAGAAGTGGAGACGCTTTACCACGTTGTTCATGTCCCACTCCTTTCGCTGATGTGCAAGGCATCCAGCACGTGTCGTGTTTGACACTCCTTCGTCGTAAGGGTTGAAACGCTAGCTTTCATCAAAACTAAAAAATAAATATAAATTAGGAGTGATACTATACCATGCGGTTTCGGGAAGAATACTTTCGTTCGCCGACATGTGGGACGTCGAGCATCCTGGTCCACTTGCCATGCACATAGAACTCCAAGGGAGAGTCACCCCGGTCATCTCGCCGCAGTAATAATGACTAATGAGCCGTCAAATCATAGGCCCAACCTTTCCCACTATAAAGTTGCTTGGACAAAGGAACCACCATGACTTAGTTGAATTCCACTTCCTGAAGAAAACTACTGTACCAGCAATACTACTAGCAACAGTAATATTGTCTCCAGTGGAGGGCTCCTTTGGTTCATAGGATAGGAATTTTATAGGAATATGAAAATCATAGGAAGTGAGATGACATGCATCTCAATTCCTATAGAGAAAGAGATGCCATTTGATGCATATGATAGGAATTTTCCCATTGAGTCTAGGCTAATGTAGTGGTAATTTGCTCTAAAACTAAAGTAGTAACTAGTACTGGTACATGCTCATAATTAATTAAACAAACGTACGGGCGACACAGACACATACACACTAACTACTAGTACTACTACTTCTCACATGTTGGCCAGACACCGCCGTTCTCCTTCTCGGCTTTGTCGGCGACACCCCACAATGCTTGGATCTCCGCCGAGCTCCCCTCAGTAGCGCGTGCGTCTTCTTCTTTCTTGCGGTGGTAGGACTCTCTTTTCTTGTGTGCTTTCTGCTTTTTCCGGTCCCTCTGTGCGGCTTTGGCCGCCTCTTTCTCTACCGCCCATTCGACCTTGGCAGCTTCAAAGTCCGCCCACGTAGGTGTGAGGTCGCGAGCGGCGATGAATTCGGCACAGCGGGATGCCATCGCTTCCCTACCATTTTGTGTGCGGTCATGGGCGGCGAGGAACTTGGCGAGACAGGATGCCATCGCTTCCTTACTGGTTAGTGTGTGGCGCAGTGGCATGAACGACGCTTGGTGAGAGCTCCGCGGCAGAGTGGCCGGACAACCGTATAGTGCATTGCTTTGTCAAGAGCTCAAGGGCAGACGACGAAGGAAATTTGGATTCCCCTTCAATCCTAGTCTTTTAGTACCGCACACGGTTACTTTCCGTTGCCTGTGGAAACTATGTGCATTGAACCTATTGTGGGTTGTTTTCTGATTGGCCGCCACCCCAGCCACGCAGATCGCGCGCGTGCACCGTGATCGAATGGCATTCCACGTCCCTATCATCCCACACCCGTGTAGCTGTAGCTGATGTTTCTGCACCTCCATCCTAGTTGATGCATGTAACTATAAATAATATCACTAGAAACTATGTTTACTAGTAAGGTACACATGCATTGCATGCATGAGATTTGGCAACCAAATTATGAATAAATACCACACTATAGCATGTAAGCTTTGAATCATATATGCATGATGTAGACGTTTGTTTAATTCTTATAGTTCATCTCACTCAAAATCAATAGTTCTTGCAAAAAAGTTAATCTATTTTAATTTCATGGAATTTTGTCATGTAAAACATAAAGTAAAAACAAATAATGGCAATTCATCTACAAAATGAACATAATGGCCTAAATATGGTAAACGAACCCGGAGAAGTGCCGAATTTGAATGCAGTGCTTTGTAGGATGTATGTTGATCGTAGAAATAAAAAGTGAACTGCCACATTAATTGAGTACTTTTGCAAACTACAAAAACAATATACCACCACGTCAGCGTCTGACTACCCTGGCCCACTAAAACCCCTTCCATCGCTAGCGTGTGGTTCCTGCCTGAAACGGTCACCATCGCTCCAGAACGTCAATGCCGGATTCCCACCCGACGCGACCTCTCACTGGCACCGGCATTGCAGCAGCGCGATGGCCGACAAAGCGCCACCAGCACGGCATCCCAGTGCAAGCGACTGCTCCGCGTTAATGACACCACGGCCATCCATCCGTCCGCCACCCACATTAATGACACGCGGCTGCCGACGAACGTACTTCGGTGCCAACCATCCGCCCGTCTGCCGCGGCTCATTGCCATTCGCCTGCTATATTAACTTCAGCCCCAGCCACAAAGACCCACATTCATTCTCCTTCAGTCCCTTCCTTCTGTCGGCACCACTCCAACCATGGCCCCCTCGCATTCCAAAGCTCTCTTGGATGTACTGTCGTAGGAGCAGATGAAGGAAATCGCCGGCTCTGCTCCGGGCGCGCTCCATAGCTCTCTTGGATGTACTATCGCAGGAGCTGATGAAGGACATCGTCGACTCCCCTCCGCTGCCACGACCATGAAGCCGGCAGCGAGGAAGAGTAGTACATGGTAGGTCATCGCCGCTCTGGTCCCAGGAAGGCCACTGCTCCTCCACTCAGTCGATGCCAAGCTTGGTGGGGTAAACATCAGCGGCCGATTAGCCGCTTGACAGTGACATGGAGGCGGAAATCTTCAGAACCTTGTGCTCCGGAGGAGGAGGTATCGAGGCAGAGCTGGACAAAGCCGAGGCGGATGAGGAGGAGGCCAAGGAAATAGCCGAAGCGTCAGTTCTCGGGGCTCATGGACGGAAATGGTGGTCGGGCGCCGGCGATCGTTTAGATTAGGTTTACAGTAGGTTTTAGTATGGTTTGTGCGAAATATGTAATGAATTTCGTCTAGTTTATAGGAAAAGTTTTCGAAATGTAATGAATTTCATCCGGTTAATTTGAAATTTTCTTAGTTTGCATGAATTTCATCCGGTTAGTTCATATAGTTCTCGAAAGGTATGCGGGCAGCATTGGATGGCATCCTCTGGCATCGGTATGCTTGGACATATGTCGGTGTAAATTTGTGGGTCAGTGCTGGAGATGCCCTAACTATCATGCTATAATAACTAAAAGTGCTCCATTATTTCGCAGGGGACCGTTATCCCTTGATCAAAATAAGATCCGCCTTGTTTAGCACTCCTCCCATGAAAGACTAGAGACACTTTCTTACATAAAAATGGAGCAAGTGGACGGCACTGTATCACGTCATATCACTCAAACCCACTAGGCCAAACTAGCCCGAATAATGCACGAAAAAGCCCCGCCCTCGTCATTTTGTTCTCGATTTCTATTGATCGACCGCACGAAATTGTTACACTTTGCAAATTCAAAAGGAAAAGGCGGGACACTTAAAGCACATCTTTCGCGTTCGCGTCGCACCCCTAACAGTCCGTCTCGCACACGCTCACCAAAGGGGACACACGTTGTCTTGCATTTTAACTGACATCTGGGACTGCAATTGAATAAACCATCGATAGTTGAAATCTAATCACTCGGCGGGCGTCGACTGAGAAGAGAGAGACGGGGAGGGAGAAGAGATCGCTCCCCTCCACCCACGGACTCCAAGAAATATGGTGATAACGTGAGGTGGGCCATGTGGGAGTCCGGAACACTTCCCTGGCCCACCAGAAAACCCCTCCCGTGCGCGCTCTCCCCAGGCTCCAGCTGCCCGCATTCATAGCAAGTACAATACTAGGCTATAAGCCCGCCTATGTGGAGGAGAGAGACATTGAAAAGTGAAGGAGTGGGCTCTGCAAGAGCCCGTCTCTACACCTGCTCCTAGGTATAAAAAACAATTGTGTCTAAAAAAAGAAGGTAAAAAACATTTGGGAGGAAATAGAAAGAGAGGAAGTGATAAAAAGTTGTAACCTTATGGCCAACCTTATAGTCAACACTATGGTACATGAGGAAGGAGTGAGTTGTGCACATGTCAAGTTCACTGGGCTGGCATGTTTCACACTCCTCTGTCGTAACAGCGGAGACAATAGCTTTCATAAAAAAATGAACAATGAATACTCCTTGCTCGTCCTCGATATCAGAAAGAATACTTTCATTCGCCGACATGTGGGAGGTCGACCATCCTGGTCCACTTGCCATGCACAAAATTATATTGTAGTGCACCAGACATTACTATAGGGGAGAGTCACCCCGATCGTAGAGCAGGCCCAACCTTTCCCACTATAAGTTGGTCGGACGAAGGAACCATCATGCCTTCATTGAATTAGCTTCTTTAAGAAAACTTACTGTACCCGCAATACTGCTACCACACGCGAAGAATGGATGGCACTGTAGCACGTGATATCACTGAAACCCACTAGGCCAAACTAGCCAGCCTAGGATATGTATGTCTCTGTATTGCTATGATATTGCGTTCTCAAAAAATATCCTTTGTCAATCTAATGATAGAAAGAAATGGAGGGTCTTTCTCTCTCTAGATCTCTCTCCATCCCACAACCCCTCTAGCACATGTACACACTCTTTGTAGCCACTTTGAGAGTACGACTTCACTACACATTCACGCTTGCAAAAAAAATACACATTCATGCATGTTACAAGTACGTGCCAATTTTGCTGGCTATAAATGTGAATGTATCTATGAACAAACTCTTTGAGTTTGATGTGAATTAATGTACAATTGTGGACTATTGTCCGATTGATCACTAAGCCTACAATTTAAGGAGCTTGGGCTATTGGCCGCTCGACCATAGATCAGACCTATAAGCGTATCACGAGCTCATCAGCCCCAACGATTCTCTTCGGTGAGTGTTTGCAAGTACTATAGCTCGCACAGTAGCTAGCATACTAACACCAAGAATCATCAAAAAAGCCCTGCTGATGTGATAAACATTTCAAACTTACATCTAAGCATGCCATATATTACATCAAAAGATGGTGAGGATACATCTGTTTCCATAACTAGGAGAGGGTTCGCATGATTCACTGTCAAACAAAAGTAGCAAGTACCTCCCACACAAGACAGTGCACTAGCCCTAAGATGGTTTGATAACATGCATCGTTCTGGTAATTAAAGACAATGCAAACTACCTTGAAGGATTAGGGCGACCAACTATCTTTTGTCATCGGTCT
The DNA here is from genome assembly GCF_003073215.2 of Triticum urartu. Lineage (NCBI taxonomy): Eukaryota > Viridiplantae > Streptophyta > Magnoliopsida > Poales > Poaceae > Triticum > Triticum urartu. The sequence goes on from NC_053022.1 coordinate 231,843,956, forward strand.
CTCGGGCAATGTCCATAGAACGGACAACTACATGGGAATCGATCTCTGGGGCGATGTCCACAGGATAGACCGTGACATCGGAATCGATCTCTGGGGCGATGTCCACAGGATGGACAGCGGGGTGGGAATCAATCTCCGGGGTGATGTCCACAGGAGGGATCGCGACATCGAAAATGATCTTTGTGGCGATGTCCACAGGACGGACTGCGACATCAGAATCATCAAGGACGTCGAACGGCACCTACACAACCCTAACATATTAGCAATCACATTGCAAATAATCAAAAACCACAACTATGGTAAGCCATTTTTTTTACCTTGTGCAGCGCACGGGGGGATCCCATCACTCCAGGGGCTATCTCCTCGATGGGGGCCATCGGCTTGCCAGGGAAATACTGCTTCTCAACGGAGACTATCTCCTCAAACTCGACCTTGAGCCTTTCATAGGTAGCTATTAGAGTTTCTGGGTAGGCATGGTAGGGCCCTTGCTATTCTTCTAGCTTTCTTTGAGGAGTTCATCCACCAACATTGTCAACTCTTTGGCTAGTGCTTGTTTCTTGGAGTTCTTTGTCTCCATGGGTTGGCCCGCCAACATGTCCAACTCGATGGTCAGTACTCGTTTCCTGGAGATTTCTGTCCCGAGTGGGTTGTCCGCTGGCAACTCTTTGCCAAGTGCTCTAGGATCCATCAATAAACTGCCAAACAAAAAGCAATCGAAAGGAAACCTCAATTGCAATGAAAATGGGAAAGAATTGGCAGTGACAATCGGTCGGTGCTTCACAAAAAGAAGATTCTTGGATGAAAATATAGTTGCATCACTGTTTAGCCCACCTTTCCTTCGTCGGTACAGAAGAAAAAGGGCAGAAGTGAATAGCCTGGAGTGAGGTTTTCTTCAAGATAGGGGAGAAAGGGCTTCAATGACTGTTCTAGTGAAATGATGGTTGCTTTGTCCAGTCCAACTTCAAGGCCACTTTGCCACTACTGGTAATGGTGTGGGTCTTGTGATATGACGGGTCATGATGGCCACACCGGGGTGAGTAGTGAGTCTCGACTGCAACACCTTGTTGTGATTTGGTGGATGGCACACGGGCCCCGATGCTTGATGTCCCGCATGTAATAGAGTGTCTAGTCATATAGTAGTTTGGACGATAGACGAGGAGCTCCGTCCTAGTTTTTTGGTCCCTATGATAATCTGTGCCAAATTTGGACTATAAATTTAACTAACCAAATGTTAATGCATGTCACAAAAAATTACATCATTGAAAACTATGTTCAAATACGAATCCAAGAATATAATTTTTGTTAACATGCACTAAAATTTTGTCAGTTAAATCTTTGGTCAAAATTTAGCACAAATTACAAAGGGGCCTAGTAAAGATTGTACTCTCAAATTTTGTTTTGAGGATACTCCCACATAGAAATATAAATAATAATGCATGTTGGTGCAGCCCACGTTTTCGATAATTTTAGCCATGGGCTTGTTCACAATTTTTACGAGGCGGTGGTTGTTCACTTAATGGAGGGTCTTGTACCACACTTGAACGGTACAAAGTGCGACCTGGCACAACGTTAGGGCTAGAACAAAAGCTAATAGTTTGCGAGCAATGATCCCTTGATAGTTCAGCTTGTTATCCTCGTGGGTCGGTTATTCATGAAAAAAGGCAATCATCAATTTATTAAGGATCTTAACGAACCAGCTAACAAGTTTCACACTAAGTTCGTTAGTAACAACACAACACATGTCTCATCTTACGTGGATTTTATTTTAACGAGCTTCGAACGAACCGAGCCGAGCAACTCGTTAATCCACCCATGTACATCACTTGGAATAAGCGGGTAGCTATCTCAAAAAACAATCAACAACTCAAAAAAATGGCGACCTGGCACGTACAAAGTTTTAAAGGATTGTTTTGATGGAGTGAAAAAAGAAAACTACCCAACTATACGTATATATATATAGGCAGGAGCCTCCGTGTTTGCTTTCTAGGGTTGCTCTATTCACACACTCTCATCCTCTCCAAATCTAAACAAGATAGCGGTGGTAACACTATCTTTCTATCCTCGCTGCTGGTTATAGATCTGGACGTATCCCCCTCCGCCGGTGAAGGGGAGGAGGGGTAGCATTTAGGCCGTCGTTGACAACGAGGGAGAAAACTCACTACCGGCTGCCACGTTATCTTTGGTCGAGTGTCGGCGCAAGAGGTCCTCCGATCCTTTCATCGCTGCCCTAGTGTGGGCGGATCCGGTCTCTCGCTGCCCACCTATCCACACCCCGATGACCTTCAGGTATATCTTCCTTCGATACCGGCCTAGCTCTACTACCCCAGCTCGCTACAATGCTGCATGTGCATCATTTTCTACCTCTCCGCCCCCCTCGTAGCTAGGATCGATCGGATGGTCCAACGTCACCTAATTTTTTTTCTATTGTTAGAGATAAAGCTACTCCATGGAGTCAAATCTTATACTTGGTTCAAACAAGAAATAAAGGGGGGGATTTAGTATGTACATCGGAGTTGGTACAAATAGGAAAGAAAGGGGGTGAAAGTAGTATAGACTGGTCATCCAAACGATCTTTTGGTCGGAAAGGGAAATATAGGGGAAACGCTGTACACAGTGGTATGATCAGGACTAGATTTTTATCCACACATATGAATAGGTGCTAGAGTGAACAAAAAAGGGACCAACCCAGATATGTTCCTTGGACGTTTCTTTCTTGGGGCAACAAACTCTGAATCACCACTTTATGCCCCAGTTTAGGTACAAGGTGCTGGACTGTTGGTGCACCCACTGCCCCATGCCCTTATAGCAAATATTTAGTTGTTCTTAATTTAATGCCCCTGGTAAAATGAAGCCATGCCACTGTTATAAGCCACGACAAGTTTAACCTGTTGTTTTTGCCATTAATTGTTCGAGACTCTCACTATTTCCTTTGTAGATTTCTGTGCAAACATGGATATCCATGTAACGACCCGACCCAAAATCAGCCAAGTCTCTGTGTAGCTGTACCATCCCAAGATCATGCTGGCACACACAGCACATTGATGAAAAGATTCAAAGTTCAATCACACCTGAATTTATTACACGGTTCTCATATCGAGTCTTTATTACATCATAATAAATTCGGCCGAAGGCCAACTCATGAGAAATAAACTAAATAAGCTGCGGAATCGTAGACGAATAGCGAGTCCATCCGACTCCATAGGGCAATCGCCAAGCGTAGATCGTAGCCTCACTCCTGGTCGGAAAACTCCTCTGCAACATGAGACGTTGCAGCCGTGTAGGTCAGCATTTAGAATATGCCAGGAAGTCATAGAGAGAACAACAATAATAAAGCTAACACTATATGCAATTTGGCTGTGGGGCTCTAAGTTTTATGTTTTTGTGAAAAAGCTAGTTTTTCCCTACAACAAAGGACTTGCTTACAATTACTACAAAATGTTGGTAGTTATTGAGATGGTTCCGCCAACCAATGTCTCATTCCCAATTATTAATTAACCCCTCAATTAATTTATTTGTTCGGTGTTGAGATTTCCGAAATACTCCAGTTTCCAGAGGCTCATTTGTCCGTAACCCGGGACACGGCTAATCGATTAGGTTGTTACTCTGCAGAGTCTTGTGCACTTTACCCGCAAGAATCGTTCCCTCCTTTATGTCCTCGCACTGCCTAGTGTTTGAAGACGGGATGAACGAAACAGGGTCTTCCGTAGAGTTTCTCTGAGCACTTCCGGTACCCATCCATGTCCTCTGCTGGCACCGTCCGTCCAGAGTCACGCGTAAGGTCAACCCAGCCAGAGCCCATAATGGCTTGCGGCTGCACATGAAAGATTCCGGTCAAGGGGTATCCATCCGTCTCTTCGTGGCTGGGTGAAGCTTTCCGCAAGATGTCATGGCGCTTCTCCATGCATCCCGCCAATCCGCTGGTTTCTCCAAGGTGCCCATCAACCGTCCTCCACCCAGTAGTGAATTAGAAGTCCATCTTGATCTTGAAGTCATGGGGTTGTCATCATCTTGACTCTCACATCTCCCTTATGAATCTCTCAACCAACCCCGTCTACGAGCATAGGAAGGTAAACTACATCGTCCCGGGCAATAGTAGAAAGGGGAATTGGGTTCATCCTACCTCATGATACTACTCAAGACATAACTTCAAATTCTCCTACTGCATGCATGGTGGGGAGGGATAATTCTAATGCAACAAAAATCATAGGTATTGTAAAACATGATCAAATGACTTGCCTGGCTGACGGTCTTCAAACGCTAGTGACTCGAGATAGCTAGCTTCACACTCCAGAAATTCTATCGAGTCAAACAATAGCACAAATAAGTATTTCACTAATAACATATCAGCAAGCTAAAGGAAAACACACAAGCACTCAAACCAAAATCAAAGAAAACTCGAGGAAAACAAAATCAAGGTTTTCATCACATCAAGCAACAACAAAGAAATAGTTTTAACCTACTAACACTTTTCTTAGCAGATCCAAAACAATGGTTCTGCTAACTAACATAAAGGAAAACAGCATCCAAACTATGTGCAAAAAGAATCAAATCAATATCTAATATAGAACTCCTGTTATACCTAAAACAAAACTAATAAGAAAATAAAATAAAACTTTTTATTTTGCTGTAAATAAATGTTCACCCTCTGTAACTACAGAAACTAATCTAAAATAAAATATAGCAGGGGTAAATTAAAATTCTATAATAACTAGAACAACAGGAAGTGGCAGCAAGCTAAATAAAACTAGAAAGCTTGATTTGACTAAAACTAATTTCTAATATAGTCTACAAATACCCAACAAGTTCCTACTGCTAGGCTAGGTCAAAACTAAGCAGTGGCAAAAAGAATCACCTAAAAATAATAATCCTAGCTCAATTTATAGCAGAATTACTAATCTGACTAAAACTAATATAAAACTATTTTTATAAACTTAAACATGGCCGAATCTAATTTCTACAAAGGCTACAAGAAATTTGTAAACTAACAAAAAAAGAATCAACTAAAAATAATAAATAACCTAAAAGATACAGATTTTACAAGAACAGAACTATTCTGTTTTAAAAACAGAAACAAAGAATAAAACTAAAACAACTAGGGCGCTAACGGGCCGAAACAGTGAGCGCTCTAAAATTATCTAACGCGCGGGCGATCAATAGGTCACTGTGTCCATGGGCTAACAAAAAAACCCGATCGGTTTGGTCTAACTAAACCTAGTAACTAAACCGAAAACAAACCGTGAAATAAAACCGGTCTAATAAAAAAACCTACCCATTCGCTAACACTAATCTACACCGTAGGTTGCCGATCGAACGGTGGGTTGGGGTCCGGCGGCTTACGGCGGCGGTCGACGGCGAGGAGGGCTCGGGCGTTGGTGGCGATGGAGTTCCGGTGGTCCGGTGTGGCGGTGGCGAGGTCGGGGTGATGCAGCGGAGCGAGGCGGAGGCGGTGGTGGAGTGGTTGGAGCTCGGGGACGACGCAGACATTGAGGCGTGGCGAAAACAGAGCCCAGTGCTCTGCAGCTCCGGCGACGGGCGATGATGCTCAAGGCGGTGGCTCCGGCGATCCATGGACGGAGAGAGGATGTGAGGGAGGTGCGCCCGGTTGAGGGGTTTCAGCTGAGAAGATTTGAGGGCAGGGGGATCCTCACCGGAGTCGGAACAGATGGCGGACTGCGGCAGTCGACGGCGAGATCCAAAGGAGGAGGGCGTGAGCTGCGGTGGGTTTTGGGCTAGTGTTTTAGGGGGATTCGGAAGAGGAGGGGTAGGGCTATTTATAAGGCATCAACTTGGAGCAGGGGGTGACTCAGGATCGTGATCCCGAGGAATCCGGACGCGGCGGCAGCGTCGAACGTGCTCTGGCGCGGCATAGCGTGGCGAGGGGGAAAGAGATGAGGTGGGGTCGGCGCGTCAGTGAGAGAGAGGGGGAAGGGTTCGGTCGGGCGCTGAGGTAGGCCGGTCGGTTGTGGGCTGGGCCGGTTGGCCTGGCTCGCGCCTGGGTCTTTCCCTTTTTTTTTGAATAAAGGCAGAGAGAAAAAGTTAAACTAAGAGAAAACTCTAATATTTTTATATAGGACATATATATATCAAAATTCTCAGGGGAATTAATCCTACAACATGGACATTTTTCCAGAGGCAAAACACAAACTAAAAAAAACATTTTCTGCAACTCCAAATAAAAATTCAAATTTGAATTCAAACCTTTTGGCAATATTTTCTTCTGACATTTTTCTTCGGAGTGTCATGTTTACTCCTCTCATACTTCTACTCAAGTATTTGTCAGGGATAACTTTCAATTGCCAAGGTGAATCCAAATCAAACAACAACTCAATGCCTCTGGAAAAAAATATATCCAAATGCCACACAATTCAAACAAAATGCATAGATGCTTAACTAATATTTGTAAAACATTCCAAATTGAAAATTTGGGATGTTACAAACCTACCCACCTTAAGATGAATCTCGCCCTCGAGATTGGGGTTGGCTAGCAAATAGGTGTGGGTGGTCCCGGCGGAGATCTTCTTCTCGCTCCCAGGTGGCTTCCTCCTCGGAATGGTGGCTCCACAGAACCTGGCAAAACTTGATGATCTTGCTACGGGTAACTCTGTTCGCAGTCTCGAGAATTTTGACGGGTTTCTCCTCATAAGTCAAATCACTATCCAGCTGTATGGCCTCTAGGGGCACTGTGTCTGTCAAAGTAATATCGGCCATCTTGGCATGGCATTTCTTCAGCTGGGATACGTGAAAGACATCATGAACTCCTGACAATCCTTATGGCAATTCCAGCTTATACGCAACTTCTCCTCTGCGTTCGAGGATTTTGTAGGGGCCAATGAACCTGGGTGCTAATTTTCCTTTAACCCCAAATCTCTTGATTCCACGAAGTGGGGACACACAGAGATATGCTCAATCTCCAACTTCATACGTTATCTCCTTGTGTTTACTGTCGGCATAACTCTTCTGTCTCGACTGGGCTATCTTGAGTCTATCTCGAATCAACTTGACTTTCTCTTCGGAGTCTCTGATAAGATCGGGACCAAAAAGTTTTCGGTCTCCAACACCATCCCACAGCAATGGTGTTCTGCACCTCCTCCCGTATAGAGCTTCGAAAGGGGCCATCTTTAGACTGGTCTGAGAACTCTATGTATGGCAAATTGTCATCCCAGCTAGACCCATAGTCTAGCGCACAAGCTCTCAACATGTCCTCCAGAATCTGGTTGACTCTCTCGGTCTGTCCATTTGTCTGTGGATGAAAAGCGATACTGAACTCCAACCTCGTACCCAAAGTTTCATGTAACTGATTCCAAAACTTTGAGGTAAATTGTGTTCCTCTATCTGACACGATACTCCTCGGAACTCCATGCAGACATACGATCCTGGTCATGTATATCTTGGCTAACTTAGCGCTGGTATATGTAGTCTTCACGGGAATGAAATGAGCTACCTTGGTCAAGCGATCAACTACTACCCAGATAGAATCATAACCTGAACGGGTCCTGGGTAATCCTGTGATAAAATCCATTCCAAGTTTTTCCCATTTCCACTCGGGAATCGGCAGTGGTTGAAGTAACCCTGCCGGCTTCTGATGTTCCGCCTTTACTCGCTGACAAACATCGCATACTGCTACGTACTCGGCAATATCCTTCTTCATACCTATCCACCAGAAACTTTCCTTCAAGTCCAGATACATCTTGGTGTTGCCTAGGTGAATCGAGTACGGTGAGTCATGGGCCTCTTGAAGAATTAACTTCCTGACCTCTGGGTCATTAGGCACATAGATACGATCCTCAAACCATAAAGTTCCGTGTTCATCCTCATGAAAACCTTTAGCCTTTCCGTTACTCATCTTTTCCTTTATCTCTGCAATTTCCTTGTCCGTCTTCTGCGCTTCATGGATCTTTTCGGTCAGGGTGGACTGAATATCCAAGGTGGCGACAAATCCTCTTGGTACTATTTCCAATCGGAGATCTCTGAGATCGTCGGCTAAATTCCGAGGTAATCCTCCAGCTATGAGGGTGTTCACATGGCTTTTACGGCTCAAGGCATCTGCTACAACATTTTCTTTCCCTGGGTGATAATGCAATCTCATATCATAGTCCTTGATCAATTCAAGCCATCTCCTTTGTCTGAGATTCAACTCCTTCTGCGTGAAAATTTACTTCAAGCTCTTATGATCCGTGTAAACATCACAACTATTTCCGACAAGGAAATGTCTCCACGTCTTGAGTGCGTGCACTACGGCTGCTAACTCCAAATCGTGTGTGGCCTAATTCATCTCGTGAGGTCGTAGCTGTCTGGAGGTATAGGCTACAACTTTTCCTTCCTGCATGAGCACTCCTCCGAGCCCTTGACGAGAAGCGTCACAGTACACCTGGTAATCCTTGTGTATGTCCGACAAAATGAGTACTGGGGCTGTAACCAGACGTTTCTTCAACTCCTGAAAAGTGGCTTCAGAATCCTCGGTCCAAATGTACTTTGTTTCCTTCTTCAACAGCTCGGTCGTGGGTTTAGCAATCTTGGAGAAATTCTCAATAAATCTCCGATAATATCCTGCAAGCCCGAGAAAACTGCGGATCTCCTTGACTGAGGTGGGGGATTGCCAGTTGGTGACCGATTCAACCTTGGTGGGGTCGACTGCTATTCCTTCTCCTGAAATAACATATCCGAGGAATCCGACTTCCTTCAACCAAAATTCACATTTGCTAAACTTGGCATATAACTGATGTTCTCGGAGTTTCTCCAGGACTAGACGCAGATGTTCCTTGTGCTCTTCCTCGCTCTTGGAGAAAACCAATATGTCATCGATGAACACCACAACAAACTTGTCCAGATATTCCATAAATACCTTGTTCATCATGCTCATGAAATACGCAGGGGCATTAGTCAATCCGAATGACATGACGGTATACTCATATAAACCATACCGGTGGTGAAAGCTATTTTGGGTATATCCTGTTCACGAATCTTCAGCTGGTGATACCCTGATCGAAGATCGATCTTGGAAAATACTTTGGCTCCGACTAGCTAATCAAATAAATCACTAATCATCGGTAGAGGGTACTTATTCTTGATGGTCACGTCATTCAATGAATGATAATCTACAACCATTCTCAGGGTTCCATCCTTCTTCTCTACCAAAAGAACTGGGGCCCCCCAAGGTGACGAACTTGGGCGAATATATCCTTTCTCCAATAATTCCTTGATCTGTTGCTTGATCTCTTCCAAATCATTCGGGGGCATCCGATAAGGTCTCTTGGATATTGGGGCTGTGCCCGGTAATAACTCGATCAAAAATTCTATTTCTCTATCCGGTGGCATTCCTGGCAATTCCTTCGGAAATACATCCAGAAAATCTTATACTACAGGCACTTCCTCCTGAACCACTCCCGTGAGGGAATTCACCTGCTTCTTTATCGGTGTGCATCTGGATACATACTTGATCCTCTTCTGCTCCGGGGTGGTGAGCAAAATCATCTTGCGGGCACAGTCGATGTTCCCTTCAAACTTCGTCAACCAGTCCATGCCTAGAATCACGTCCAAACCCTGGGATTCTAAGACTATGAGGTCTACGGGAAAATCATGATTTTCGATGCTGAGTGTTGAATGACAGCCTAAACCTGCCATCATCTCTCCTGCTGGAGAAGTGACTTGGATCGGGGTTCTAAGGGTTCTAGTGGGCAACCCGTACTTTTCCACAACTACCCTTGATATGAATGAATGCGTTGCACCGGAATCAAAGAGTACCAATACTGGACGTGAATTTAATAAAAACTTACCAACCACAGTTTCTGGCTGATCATAGACATCCTCCACGTCAATGTGATTCACCTGACCACGAGGAAAAGGGTTGGGCTTCTTTGCTGAGCTTCCATTGCCGTTGCCGTTTCCATTCCTCTGCTTGGCCTCCGGGCAGTCGGTGGCATAGTGTCCTGTCTTCTGGCACTTGAAACAGGTGTTGTGACTCAGATCCTTCTGAGTCGGAGCAGGACGGTGCTGGTTGCCGTTGCCTCCATTGCCTGACTTGGGGTTGTTGTCGTGGTTGCGATTGTTCCCATTCCCTCCATGGTTATGTCCTCCATGATTGTGTTCTCCATGGTTGTGATGGGTATGTCCTCCCGAGTATGGGGCATAGCGGGGCTTTTGCTGAGCTCCGGAGTTGTACTTTCCCTGGCCATATTTCCGCTTGCGGCTTTCAATCTGCTGCTGCTTGCCTTCAAGTATAGTGTCCTTGTCTACCAGCTCCTGGTAGTTGTTGAAGGTAGCCACCATTAGCTGCATTCCCAGCTCATCATTGAGTCCCTCAAGAAACTTCTCCTGTTTTGCAGCATCTGTGGCCACATCATCTGGGGCATATCGAGATAATTTGCTGAACTCATCCACATACTGCCCCACAGTACGGTTCCCCTGGCGTAAGTTGCGAAACTCACGCTTCTTCATAATCATGGCTCCAGCTGAGACATGCGCGGTGCGGAAAGCCCGCTGGAACTGATCCCATGTCATGGTGGCGACCGGATAAGTGACTGTGTAGTTTTCCCACCAAGAGGCTGCAGGTCCATTCAGTTGATGTGCGGCAAAATGCACCTTCTCAGCATCTGTGCATCCAGCAGTTGTTAGATCCCTTCCGATCTTGCGAAGCCAATCATCAGCTACAATCGGCCCGGTGCTACTAGAGGCGGTGGATTGTTGTTGTTGTTGCCTTGGTTTTGGATGAGCATTTGCATTAAGGCATTCTGCTGTTGAATCAGCTGGGTGAGCTCCGGCGGGAAAGTGAAACCGGGGTCACGTCTCGGAGGCATCTGGTGTTATGGAGTGGATGAGAAATTAGAATAGAACAAGGGTCTAATGAGAAAATAGCACTACCCAAATGAATGCACAAACACAATTACACCAATCATTTATTCATTCAACTCAAGCAAGGTTCAAACCCGGATTGCAAAATCTCATAACTAATCAGAAATAACGGCCTAACTGATCGACGAAAAATAAAAATAACATGGCGGTCGACTAAATGTCTTCATCAATTATCCCTGCGTCCTCTGGTGCGTCGTCCTCTGGTGCGGCGTCTCCTCTTGCGGCTTCCTTCGGTGGAGCTCTCTTCATAATCCTGGTCATTGCTCACGAGAGGTCCATCATGTCCACTCGGGAAAAGGTCTTCTCCCAGATCCGTCTTCTCCTCCAGTGTGGCAATATATTTCTTCTGGTCCTCGAGTCTTTCCATACAATCCTTGACTTCATCCTCATGCTCATAGTGGGCTTCACGTGCTGCATCCTCTAGTTCAATTTCACGAAGATGCAACTTTTGGACCGTCTTCAAGCTCCTGCGCATCTGAATCTCTAGAGCCCTGATGTGAGCCTCCAAGTCTTGGACATATGAGCGGACGGAGTCGTCATCTATGGTGCGGATAATCTCTCCATCTGCACTCCTGCGAGAAATCATGGTGTGGTCTGATCCAACAAGCTTGGTCCTGTATTCCTCCTGGATGCGTCCAAGTGCACTATGAACTGCTATGTTTCTCCCGAGCATCCAAGTGGGAGCAGTGAACTTGAAGTCAACGGGCGCTGAGAGGCTTCCAAAAGTTCTCCCTGGTATGTGCACCTTAATCCTATAACGACGGTCTTTTGGAAATGCCATGATAGGGGTCCCGGTGATAGATGGCAGAGCAATCTTCAATTCCTTGGTGATCTGGACCAGCCTCCTGCCGAAAAGCATTGTCTCATCTGGCTGGCAAAACTCCGGGAGCAGAACTGGGATGAACTTGACGGCCATCTAGAATGTTGAAATCGGAGAGAAGTCAGAAATGAACAGGGGAGAATTACAGAATGATAAGGACATAGAATAAGATAGTCTCTTCCTATGGCTTTCCGATCCTAGGGGTTACGTCCTACGGTCAGCGTGTGCTCTGAATACCATCTCTGTAGCGACCCGACCCAAAATCGGTCAAGTCTCTATGTAGCTGTACCATCCCAAGATCATGCTGGCACACACAGTACATTGATGAAAAGATTAAAAGTTCAATCACACCTGAATTTATTACACGATTCTCATATCGAGTCTTTATTACAATAGAATAAATTCGGCCGAAGGCCAACTCATGAGAAATAAACTAAAGAAAGCTGCGGAAGCGTAGACGAACAGCGAGACCATCCGACTCCATAGGGCAATCGCCAAGCGTGGATCGTAGCCTCACTCCTGGTCGGAAAACTCCTCTGCAACATAAGACGTTGCAGCCGTGTAGGGCAGCATTTAGAATATGCCGGCAAGTCATATGCAGCAGAATCAAAATACAAGTCATAGGACAGTAACATGAGATGGCTTCATGATAATATGGGCTGTGGGTGGTCTCGTACAGTTCTTAGTGTTTTTTCTTTGCTGGATGCTTGTTCTTTTCTCCTTTGTCACATACTCGACACAAAGGACTTGCTTACAATTACTACAAAATGTAACCCCTCAATTAATTTATTTGTTCGGTGTTGAGATTTCCGAAATACTCCAGTGTCCAGAGGCTCATTTGTTCGTAACCGGGGACACGGCTAATCAATTAGGTTGTTACTCTACAGAGTCTTGTGCACTTTACATGCAAGAATCATTCCCTCCTTTATGTCCTCGCACTGCCTGGTGTTTGAAGACGGGATGAACGAAACAGGGTCTTCCATAGAGTTTCTCTGAGCACTTCCGGTACCCATTCATGTCCTACCGTTCTTCTACATCTGCTAGCACCGTTCGTCCAGAGTCACGCCTAAGGTCAACCCAGCCAGAGCCAATAATGGCTTGCGGCTGCACAGGTAAGCTTCCGGTCAAGGGGTATCCATCCGTCTCTTCGTGGCTGGGTGAAGCTTTCCGCAAGATGTCATGGCGCTTCTCCATGCATACCGGCCATCCGCTGGTTTCTCCAGGGTGCCCGTCAATCGTCCTCCACCCAGTAGTGAATTAGAAGTCCATCTTGATCTTGAAGTCATGGGGTTGTCATCATCTTGACTCTCACATCTCCCTTATGAATCTGTCAACCAACCCCGTCTACGAGCATAGCAAGGTAAACTACATCGTCCCGGGCAATAGTAGCAAGGGGAATTGGGTTCATCCTACCTCATGATACTACTCAAGACATAACTTCAAATTCTCCTACTGCATTCATGGTGGGGAGGGATAATTCTAATGCAACAAAAATCATAGGTATTGTAAAACATGATCAAATGACTTGCATGGCTGACGGTCTTCAAACGCTAGTGAATCGAGATAGCAAGCTTCGCACTCCAGAAATTCTATCGAGTCAAACAATAGCACAAATAAGTATTTCACTAATAACATATCAGCAAGCTAAAGGAAAACACACAAGCACTCAAACCAAAATCAAAGAAAACTCGAGGAAAACAAAATCAAGGTTTTCATCACATCAAGCAACAACAAAGAAATAGTTTTATCCTACTAACACTTTTCTTAGCAGATCCAAAACAAAGGTTTTGCTAACTAACATAAAGGAAAACAATATCCAAACTAGGTGCAAAAAGAATCAAATCAATATCTATTATAGAACTCCTGTTATACCTAAAACAAAACTAATAAGAAAATAAAATAAAACTTTTTATTTTGCTATAAATAAATGTTCACCCTCTGTAACTACAGAAACTAATCTGAAATAAAATATAGCAGGGGTAAATTAAAATTCTATAATAACTAGAACAACAGGAAGTGGCAGCAAGCTAAATAAAACTAGAAAGCTTGATTTGACTAAAACTAAATTCTTTTATAATCTACAAATACCCAACAAGTTCCTACTGCTAGGCTAGGTTAAAACTAAGCAGTGGCAAAAAGAATCACCTAAAAATAATAATCCTAGCTCAATTTATAGCAGAATTACTAATCTGACTAAAACTAATATAAAACTATTTTTATAAACTTAAACATGGCCGAATCTAATTTCTACAAAGGCTACAAGAAATTTGTAAACTAACAAAAAAAGAATCAACTAAAAATAATAAATAACCTAAAAGATACAAATTTTACAAGAACAAAACTATTCTGTTTTAAAAACAGAAACAAAGAATAAAACTAAAACAACTCGGGCGCTAACGGGCCGAAACAGTGAGCGCTCTAAAATTATCTAACGCGCGGGCGATCAATAGGTCACTGTGTCCATGGGCTAACAGAAAAAAAAACCGATCGGTTTGGTCTAACTAAACCTAGTAACTAAACCGGAAACAAACCGTGAAATAAAACCGGTCTAATAAAAAAACCTACCCATTCGCTAACTCTAATCTACACCGTAGGTTGCCGATCAAACGGTGGGTTGGGGTCCTGCGGCTTACCGCGGCGGTCGACGGCGAGGAGGGCTCGGGCGTTGGTGGCGGTGGTGTTCCGGTGGTCCGGGGCGGCGGTGGCGAGGTCGGGGTGATGCGGCGGAGCGAGGCGGAGGCGGTGGTGGAGTGGTTGGAGCTCGGGGATGGCGCGGACATCGAGGCATGGCGAAAACAGAGCCCGGTGCTCTGCAGCTCCGGCGACGGCTGGTGATGCTCAAGGCGGCGGCTCCGGCGATCCCTGGATGGAGAGAGGATGTCAGGGAGGTGCGCGCGGTTGAGGGGTTTCGGCTGATAAGATTTGAGGGCAGGGGGATCCTCACCGGAGTCGGAACAGACGGCGGACTGGGGCGGTCGACGGCGAGATCCAAAGGAGGAGGGCGTGAGCTGCGGTGGGTTTTGGGCTAGGGTTTTAGGGGGATTCGGAAGAGGAGGGGTAGGGCTATTTATAGGGCATCAACTTGGAGCAGCGGGCGACTCGGGATCGTGATCCCGAGGAATCCGGACGCGTCGGCGGCGTCGAACGCGCTCTGGCGCGGCATAGCGTGGCGAGGGGGAAAGAGATGAGGTGGGGCTGACACGTCGGTGAGAGAGAGGGGAAGGGTTCGGTCGGGCGCTGAGGTAGGCCGGCTCGGGTGTGGGCTAGGCCAGTTGGCCAGGCTCGCGCCTGGGTCTTTCCCTTTTTTTTGAATAAAGGAAGAGAGAAAAAGTTAAACTAAGAGAAAACTCTAATATTTTTATATAGGACATATATATATATATCAAAATTCTCAGGGGAATTAATCCTACAACGTGGACATTTTTCCAGAGGCAAAACACAAACTAAAAAAACATTTTCTGCAACTCCAAATAAAAATTCAAATTTGAATTCAAACCTTATGACAATATTTTCTTCTGACATTTTTCTTTGGAGTGTCATGTTTACTCCTCTCATACTTTTGCTCAAGTATTTGTCAGGGATAACTTCCAATTGCCAAGGTGAATCCAACTCAAACAACAACTCAATGCCTTTGGAAAAAAATCCAAATACCACACAATTCAAACAAAATGCATAGATGCTTAACTAATATTTGTAAAACATTCCAAATGGAAAATTTGGGATGTTACAATCCATTTCACCTCGTTGCTATTGTGGCCTTTTGGTGCACTGCACAAAACACTTCTCAAAAGAAGTGACATTTGTGTTGTTTAACTAGAATGTCAGAATGGAACCGTTGGTTCATTTCGGTGGAACATCACAAAGGGAGATATGTGTTCCAATGTTAATCCTCCATAGTGGCACCATAACCTTCCTTTAGGTAAGAATGGTATTTAATACATGTGTTCACCTCTATTTTGCGTCTGCCATGAGAAAATAATGCTATTATTTAATAGTACACTTGTACTCCCTCACTAACAAAACCAAATCTGAAGTAGAAGGCTAATCATGTACTTCGTTTCACCAATTGGTGAGGAGAAAGAGAAACAGAGCCAGAAAAGGAAGACTAAGAATAAGAAGGAGGAGGAAATCAAGAAGATCACACGATGGTACCATCCTATGTTATCCTGACATCTTGCTAGTGGTATTGTATTGTTGTGTTGCTACTAGTTTTAATTTACTTGAAGAAATGCATGAGAGTAGTACTTGGCTTGACGACACATCATACTAATTAACTAGATTCTGGATGCATGTGCGACCCAGCTCTACACGATCAACAGTGCCAAGGTGATCTTCCTAAAGCCGAGGCCTCAATCGAGGCCATTCAAGGGCTCCGGCAACGTCTCCCTTACATGTGAGACAATCTTCCAAGAGGCCTTCCACTCCTGCTGTCTCTCCTGCAAGGTCACTTAATTAATTAGGAGTACTTAACTAGCACTAATTAATTGCTTCCTAATTTTCCTACCGAAGTTAAACAAATCCTTAGTAGCAACCTATGCTGAACCATGTACGTGTGTATGTGTGTCAGTGGAGGTGAACCATGTGTTGGAGCAGGGAGGGAATCTTGGTAGTGTCATGACATAATAATGCTATTGTTTTGCATGTAAATTTATTGCCACTAGTTCAATGAGGAAATGTTTTGCGTATTGTCAATCATGAATTTGATGCCATAGTTAAAGTAATATGCTAATATCTTTCTATCCTTGCTCACCAAGCTAATGAAGGTTTCACGTTTTTCCTACTTGTGCAAACATGGATCATGTTGTGCCAATCGTACATTTTAGTGGAACTGCACAAGAGAATACAATGGACTGTATCCCAGCTAGTGCTTTAACTCGGCTGGAAGTTCTTGACAATCTTTCGATATAATCTCACCACTGGTAAAGAAGAGTGATGTCAACCATACATTTGAAGTGCACAAAAATAAATACTATTGACTGATTCCAGTGAGTGCTTTATCATCTCTTCTAGGACTACTTGAATAAGCTTGTTGCTCAGGTTGGTACCGGCCAAAGGCCTTCATCCATATTAGTTTCATGTCATCTCTATTTGTATCGTGCTACTGTGTTGCTACTGTCATGAGAAAATCCTTTATCATTGCAAGGTAAATTTTGGCTACCTATGCTACATGGCAATGCTTTGAGTGTTGAGCTAATTGGCACTGATTAAATAAACCAACACCTCTCTTTAAGCAAGAGTAATATGTTGCTAACTTTACCCATTAATATAATGAGGATGCTTCTAATTGTTAGTGTATGTTTCATCAACTAGTCCCACCATTACAATAATCTCACTCTCTCTGTGCCAACATGGATGCTCAATTTTGGTAGAACTACACAAAAACTTTGGGTGCTTCATTAAGACTGCATCCTTCCTTTCCTGTCAGTCGCTTATCTCGGCTTCTAGTCAAAGGAAATAGTAATTGATATGCTTCCTTACACAAGTTGTTACCGATCTTTATGCTGATTATTGTGCTTGTCATATGTATTGGTAATTTGGTACTGTGATACTGTTTGCCGATTTCATAAAGGAGCAACTTGGAGCCTGAACTCACAGGCAAATCATTGCATTGGGTGATTTTAGTAGAACTGCACAAACGTATCAGATGGACAGATACTTATGCTGCTGCTATGTACTCCAAAGTTCACTCAGACAAGCATCCATGTTGACAATAAGAAGTGCTATAGTGAACGCCAACAATATTGTTTGGCGCATAGCCCAAAAAAACGCAGTCCTGTCTTTGGTCCCAACTTCTGCCTTTTGGTTATCAGCACATATGGTAGCGAACTGTATGGAATGGAGCCTAAAGATTCCAGACAAGTTGGTTGCTGCGTATATTCATCTGGCACTTAATCAGTCTGTACGCCAATGATGCTCCATATCAGTGAACTGCACAAAAATTGGGTGGTTCAGTTTGTCGACCACCTCCTTTCTACAATGTAGAATTTTGGCGAGCGACGGGACCAAGATGAGCTAGTAAACTAGTTGGATGAAAGTAGTGGCCACGTTGATCAAACGTCCCTCGGCATCGAGGCCACTATCTCGAGGATAAACCTACAAGCAAAGTTTAGATTGTCTATGCCATCTCTTATGTACTCAAAAGTTTTCTCGTACAAGCATTAATTTTAGCAAGAAGTACCACCGAGTGAACACCATTTACCAGTTTGTACCCTAGGTAATTAAAGTTCGTCCATGGATGATATTGGCTCTAATCTCTCAATCATTTGGATGCATATACATGTTGAACATGTGTATATCTGAATCTTTTTGTGAATTATCTATGAATATTGTCTTGTGATCTAGCAATCATTTGGATGCATAGGCATGCTGAACTTGTGTATATATGAATCATTTGAGTTGTTGATTGTGAATGTTGGCTATGAATATGAACATGTCCTGTGAACCTGAGTTTGATACAAATGTTTACCTTTTCTATTGTGCTTGTGTGTGAACTTGTTAGAATGTCTACTGTGGGATTGTGATGTGTGAGTGTCAACGGCACAACTTTTTCTTGAGAAGAATTGCACCTTCTTGTTAGGGTAGCAAAGGTGCATCAACTCTTTTTTATCTTTTGCTCTACATTCCCCCCTCCCTCGCTCAACCCCCGCCGTAATGTTTTCAGCCTCAAAACAAACATAGTACTACGTGGTTTTTGGCCTTCATGAAAAATAAAGTGCTTCTTGTAGGTTGGCCCGCCCAGCAAATGGGCTGCTGGTGCACCACGGACTGGGAGGTTAAAATACAAGTTGTATGGTGCAGAGGCAAGTAAAAATGCCATCGAGAGCCATCCACTGAAAAAAAAATCGCGTCTGATGTTCTTCTTTAGTTGCGCCGCGGGCCCCCTCTTTAATCCAGTTCGCTCAATTCCCCAACCGGCAGCACAGGATGGAAGTTTATTTCCCCCTCACGCTGTCGGGAAATTGAAGAAGCGCAGCATCAAATCCAACACCGGCCAGGGATGACTGCTTGTCCAAGTGATTTTTAGATAAGAAACTACATGTTTCAGAGGCAGAGCATTTAAATCAACATGCACTTTTCAAACATGGATAATACAATGTTGGAAATTTTATTCATGGTAAAAATTGGAACTAACAATAGGTTAACATCATGCTGATCAACATTCATGTATAGCACATCTTCATATGATGCAAAGTCAAATAGATATCACTTCTACAGCGAGGTGCTATACAAACGGTTTTTAACCCCTTTCCGCGACGGCATTTGGAACCGTCGCCAAGTGAGTGTGGGCGATATGGGGGTCCTTCCCACACGACCTAGAAACCGTTGGGGATATGCCCTCCTGGCACACACGCTCAGCAAAATGAGGTCGTGTGCGACCAGCGAGCGATCAAATACGGTTATATGTACAATAGTGCTAAAAAATACAATTATACAGGCGAAATTGTTTCTATTCGTAAGTACATCCCACACAGTCAGTCCCTGCTAAACTTTTCCATTCGTATATACATCCCACACAGTCGCTCCAAGGAAAACGTTTTCGTTCGCAGGTACATCACACACAATTTTATCGTTTGTGATAGCGTTGCCATTGCACATGATATTAACAATTTTATCGTTTGCATTATTGAATGCATCACACATGGTGCGTAGAAGAAACTGTGTGGCAAAGCCTGTCCATCACACATAGTTTTTATGTGGTAAACATTTACGCAAGGTGGCCTAACGCAAACTGTTTTCAAGAGAATGTCATGTGTGATTGTTCATTGATCCAACACGGTTTATTCCTAGAAACTGTGTGCGTTGCCTGAGGTCATCGCCCATGATGTTTTCTCAATAACCGTTTGCAATAGAAAAACCCATTAGCACGCTAATTGGCCATTATTTGGCTAATTTCCCTATTATTAACAATCCATTTATTAATCTAATTGACATTCATATTAAGCACATAATATATTTCATTTCCATATTAAGGAAGCAGGATTTCAAAATTGAAATACATCAGAGTACAACATGATATAGTTTCAACACTCAGCTACCCCATTACACAACTGCACCAGCACCAAGTTTCACATGCAACATCTAGAACCTTTCGAAATTAGCATCATAGACGGTACATAGATATATGCATCTCATATGGAAAACTACTGAAGCAGAAGGCAAATATTGAGCCTTAATTCATGTTGAAGGTCTTTGCAACTTTAGGTCAGTGCCTGTGGATGATTGACCGTCCATCCTTCGTCCTCTTCAGGAACACTTCAATATTGAACCATGGGTGTTGTATGAAAACCTTCCTCGCCTCCTAACCATAGAGGTGGTTTGAGAGGTAATCATTAGTGAACTGCTTTGGAAAGGCCTGAAAACAAGGATGTGCATAAATATTTTCTCTATATTGGAAATGGGGGGAAGGAATAAAAAAAGGCAAGGTATAATAGTTAGTACCATCTTGTAGTTAACTGATGTCTTCTTCATTGTGCAGACAAAGATCTTATTGTTTTTTGTCGCTAATTTATTTATCCTAACAATCTTTCTGAGTTTCTGGACTTGATTGACATTCATTGACAACTCATTTCCCCATATGCAAAAAGGGTCGAACAGTGGGTCAAAACCTTTGACAACAGGATCTACATGTGCAAGACCAAATTGTTAAAAACCTAAATATTAGAATGGTTCCTGCAATTGCACAATAATGTGTTATTAGATAATGGACCATGCACGTGCTTACCTCGATTGTAAACCTCAGTGCTTCCCGTTGTTTCCCCGCAACATATATAAGGTAGTTAGTCATCAGGTTAAGTAAGGTTTGCATGCTATCAGTAAAATATGTTGATAAAAAATAAGCACATTGCAAATTCGTCAGATTAATTCAAGCCACATGGAAAATCAATTTATCCAAACCAAGCATGATTAAGAACTAGGAAATATAGCACTTGTATATGTTTCTCATGTATTAAGTGCAGGCAAATTCGATTTATTCCTCACATGCACAACAATACAAAATTCTACCCACGACAATTGGACATCGCATTGTAGAATTGAACCAAGTAGTGAACTAAACACCACAACAAATGAACCAAATATTAACTGAGCACCACATTGCACAATATAACATACTCCTAATAGAAGATTAGACAGTTAACCAAACCAAGCATGCTTAACAACTTGGAAATATAGCAATTGTATTTGTTTCTCATGTATTTAGTACAGCCAAATTCAATTTATTCCTCTCATCGTATACAATAACAGAATGCACCCACAACAATTGAGCATTGCATTGCAGAATTGAACCAAATAGTTAACTAAACACCACAACAAATGAACGAAACGTTAATTGAGCACCACATTGCACAATATAACATACTCCTAATAGAAGATCAGATAGTTAACCAAACCAAGCATGCTTAACAACTTGGAGATATAGCATTTGTATTTGTTTCTCATGTATTTAGTACGACCAAATTCGATTTACTTCTCACATGGTATACAATAATAGAATGCACCCACAACTATTGAACATCGGATTGCAGAATTGAACCAAACTGTTAAATAAACACCACAACAAATGTGCCAAATGTTAACTGAGCACCACATTGCACAATGTATAACCAAACCAAACATGCTTGACAACTTGGAAATATAGAAATTGTATTCGTTTCTCATGTATTTTGTAAAGATAAATTCGATTTATTTATCACATGGAAGACAATACAAAATTGCAGCCTAAAGAATTGAACATCACATTTACAGAATTGAACCAAATAGTTAACTGAAGATGACAACTAATTAACCGAACAATTAATAAGTGAGCACCACACTGCACGACATATAGAACAAATACACTAGAGAAACAGATTGCATGGTAAAATTAGATAGCAAAATTCACTAGAATTTGTTAAGGAAGGGCAGGAGCAGCACACGCAACAGGTAAACCAAGGATGCTTAACCAGCGTAGCTATAAAATGGCAAGGTGCTCCTCCAAGATCTGGGGGTCAACACGAATGGCAGTCATCGCGACCTCATCCGCACATGCGGTCGTGATTTGCTTCTTTGCTGCCAAATGCTCCTTGTCCTCCTAGCTATACTACATGCACCGTGGCTTAGGGTGGCTCTTATTTGGTGGAGGGGTCGGTGATTTGGGTGGAAGGTGTCACGTCGGCGGTCGGGGCATGTGGGATGTGGAAGGAGGAGGATGGGGGTTGGGTGTGGATTACCTGTCTAGATAGACCATGAGGTCGAGCAACGTGAAGGAGGTTGCCGGTGAGGAGGTGGCACTGCAAGCTAGGAGTGAAGGTTTCAACTTCGAAAGGAAGGCAGAAACAGGGGAAATGTGGCTTTTGGTAAGGGAGAGGAGGTGGGGAGGTAGATATTTCCGCGAAAGCCGAAAATTTGGAATCGGTTCAGTGAAAAAACTAGCACGCAAAATGTCATCAGACACGGTCCCTTATTTAGAACTGTGTATGATAGGTGAACATCACAAATGATTTAGATAGCTTAACGCGTGTGTGATGAGTTTGAACATCAAAAATTTTGGTTCGAGTTTCCCTGGTTACAATGGTCATCCATGTCATTGCATAATTTGGGTACACAAAGGAGACTACACCACACCCATACTTCTTAAACGAGCAAGTTCAGCAATTAAACAGAGCTAGCTGACCTAAACATTACTCCAACAAATTAAAGACCGACACTCTTAATTAAGAAAAACAAAGAGTACTACTACGGATGGTGCTCGTCGATCTCCGCCGGCACCTCCTTGTCCAGCTCGCACCCGACAGTCTCCTGTGGAAGGGGCTCCATGGCATCCATCGCACCATACTTGGCAAGCATCTCGCCATCCGCGTCTGCCATCTCTTTGGAAAAGGCCGCCATGAGCTAGGCATGGGCGTCCGTGATTTGGGCTTTGACGGGCTCCGTCGTGGCAAGGTATGCGACGGAGGAACGGATGGCTGCTCAAACGCTCTCGGCGATTGCCAACTCTTCAGCCGTGGGTTGCTGACCGTTGTCGGAGCAGCTTCGTTCGATTTGTGTGGTAACCGCCATGCGCTGGGTGTGGGCGGCCTCGACTTGGTCATGGGCGGCCTCCATCAGGGCTAAGGCCGCTGCTGCGGAACGGAAAACTGCTGTGCTGCTCTAACCAGTTTCTATCCCCGAGGCAGATGTTGCTGCCGCCACCTAAGAAGTAACAATGGCTGTTTGGGCTGCCTTGGCCGCCCGGTCGCAGATTCTAGCCGCGTTTATGCACCTTGTTAGCACGCGCATGGTGGCTGTGGCTGCACTCTCGCCGGAGTGGGCCCCCGAAGTTGCCCTCATGACGTGGGTCCACGTCCCCATCTTTCACCAGTGATGATTGAACAATGAAATGCTATTTGGGGATCCAGCTAGTGTGCTTGACACACCGACTGTGGACTGTAGCCGACACACCTTCTCGCATAAGCCATAGGCTTACTACACACCGACGGTGCTCCAGGATATTTTGTACTGCATCTCACACGGTTGGTGATAATAAACTATGTGGGATCTACTTGATTTTTCATCTTGATTTGAATTACATAATGGGGTCACAGCAGCAATGGACGGTGTTTGAATTGCTAGAACTTTTATTTGTAGTGAACATGCAACTATATGTGTGTCGTAAAAAAATTGGATTCAGGGTTTGTTTGGACACTTTATACATTAAATTGGTTTACTAGCCATTTCAGGTGCACAATTCAAAATTAAACTACATGCACATGCTCCGGTGCACCAACATGGGTTGTAAAATCATATATGTGTCCATGGGTTTATGCTTATGTCCCATGCAAGAAATGGGGATGAATTTCGAACACCACGGCACTGTGGCTCTCCGCCAAACATTGAGGTACTTGCTTTTGTAATTCTAGTAAATCCAAAACCCGTCAAAAATTAATGAACCTTGGCATGCTATCACGAATTGGCATCAACATGCTGGGTAAAAAATATTGTCCCATTTGGGGCAGGTTATGGTATAAGCTTCTCACAAACCAGAGCTTCTCAGAAGAAGCCTCATGGTTCCGTTAGGGAAATGTGTCACCTTTGTGGAAAAAATGATATTCATCGCCTCTTCTTCCTTTCAATTTTTTTCCTAGTGTCAACATAGAACAATAGGAGTGTCGTGTTAAATTTTGGATTTTTTCGGGGATCGTTAAGACATTTTTATACGTTAACTGAGTTTTCTAGGCATTTATGTGCAGAATTCAAAATTAAACTACATGCACATGCTCCAGTCCATAAAAATGGGTTGCAAAATAAAATGTTTGTCCTTGGTTGCAAGCTTAGGTCACATGCAAGAAATGAGAATGAATGTCAAACACCTTGACACTGTCGCTCGACCGCTAAGATTGACATACAT
The DNA here is from genome assembly GCF_003073215.2 of Triticum urartu. Classification (NCBI taxonomy): domain Eukaryota; kingdom Viridiplantae; phylum Streptophyta; class Magnoliopsida; order Poales; family Poaceae; genus Triticum; species Triticum urartu. Next base: position 231,867,988 of record NC_053022.1, read on the forward strand.
GGTTTTAAAATTCTAGTAAATCGAACACTCATCTGAAATTCATGAAACTTGACATGATATCATGGAACGGCATTGACATGCCATGGTAAAAATATTGTCCCATTTGGGCAGGTTTGGGTATAAGCTTCTCACAAACCAGAGCTTCTGTCACAACAAGCTTGATGCTTTCAGTAGGGAACGTGCCACATTGGTGGACGAAACAATATCTGTTGCCTCTTCTTACTTTCATTTTTTTTCCATGTCAACATAGAACAACACAAGTGTTGTGTTAATTTTTCGGATTTTTCAGGGTTCGCTTGGACATTTTTATGCATTAACTGAGTTTTCTATGCATTCATGGGCATAATTCAAATTTGAACTACATGCACATGCTCCAGTGCATATAAATTGGTTCATCATTGTAATGTGTGCCCTTGGTTACATGCTCAAGTCCCATGCAAGAAATGAGAATGAATGTCAAACACCTTGCCACCGTCGCTCGGCCGCTAACATTGAGATACATGGTTTTTAAATTCTACTAAATTGAAAATACGTCTGAAATTTATGAAACTTGACATGCTAGCATGGAACGACATCAACATGCAGTGGTAAAAATATTGTCCCATTTGGGGCTAGTTGGGGTATATAAGCTTCTCACACCAAGCCTCATGGTTACAGTAGGGAACGTTTCACCATTCTGGATGAAACAATATCCGTTTCTTCTTCTTGATTTCAATTTTTTTCTACTGTCAACATAGAACATGAGTGTTGTGTTAATTTTAGGAATTTTTCGGGGCTCGTTGGGAATTTTTATACATTAACTGAGTTTTCTATGCATTTATGTGCATAATTCAAATTTGAACTGAAGGCACATGCTCTAATGCATATAAATTGGTTGAAAATTCAAATCTGTGTCCTTGGTTGCATGCTTAGGTCCCATGCAAGAAATGGAAATGAGTGTCAAACACCCTGCCACCGTCACTCGGCCGCAAACATTAAGATACATGGTTTTTAAATTCTAGTAAATCCAAAACTCGTCTGAAATTCATGAAACTTGGCATGCTATCATGGAGCGGCATCAACATTCCGTGGTAAATTTTTTATCCCATTTGGGGCAGGTTTGGGTATAAGCTTCTCACAAACCAGAGCTTCTCACAACAATCCTGATGGTTTCGGTACGGAACGTGCCACCTTTGGGGACGAAATGATATATGTTGCCTCTTATTGCTTTCAAAAACATTCTATTGTCAACATAGAACAACATGAGTGTTGTGTTAAATTTTGGAATTTTTCAGGGTTCGTTTGGACATTTTTATACATTTACTGGGATTCTAGGTGTTTTATGTGCATAATTCAAATTTGAACTACATGCATGTAACACCCACGATGCGACTATATCTCCCACGTGTCGGAGCACGACTTAGAGGCATAACCGCATTGTAGGCAATGTCGCAAGAGGGGTAATCTTTACACAACCCATGTACTGAATAAGAAAGAGGTACATAGTTGGCTTACAATCGCCACTTCACACAATAACATAAATATAGCATTACAATCATCCAGATACAATCAAGGTCCGACTACGGAACCAAAATAAAGACAACCCCAAATGCATAAGATCCCCGATCGCCCCAACTGGGCTCCACTACTGATCGTCTGGAAATGAAACGTAGTATCGTCCTGAGTCCTCATCGAACTACCACTTGAGCTCAGTCGCATCTCCTAGAAGGGTATCATCGGCACCTGCATCTGGTTTTTAAGTAATCTGTGAGTCACGGGGACTCAGCAATCTCACACCCTCGCGATCAAGACTATTTAATCTTAAAGGTAGGGAAAAGGTATGAGGTGGAGCTGCAGCAAGCACTAGCATATATGGTGGCTAACATACGCAAATGAGAGCGAGAAGAGAAGGTGAAGCACGTTCGAGAAACTATAATCAAGAAGTGATCCTAGAACTACTTACGTTCAAGCATAACTCGAGACCATGTTCTCTTCCCGGACTCCGCCGAAAAGAGACCATCAGGGCTACACACGCTGTTGATCCATTTTAATTAACTTCAGTTTCAGGTTTTCTACAACCGGACATTAACAAATTCCCATCTGCCCATAACCGTGGGCACGGCTTTTGAAAGTTCAATTCCCTGTAGGGGTGTCCCAACATAGCCCATCACAAGCTCTCACGGTCAATGAAGGATATTCCTTCTCCCAGGATGACCCGATCAGACTCGGAATCCCGGTTACAAGACATCTCGACAATGGTGAAACTAAACCAGCAAAGCCGCCCGAATGTGCTGACAAATCCCGATAGGAGCTGCACATATCTTGTTCTCAGGGCACACCGGATGAACACTATGTACAACTAAAACCAACCCTCAAGATTCCCCGAGGTGGCGCTGCAAGTGGCTCTGTTTTCGACCAACACTCAGAGGAGCACTGGCCCGGGGGTTTAAAATAAAGATGACCCTTGAGTCCGCGGAACCCAAGGGAAAAAGGCTAGGTGGTGAATGGTAAAACCAAGGTTGGGCCTTGCTGGAGGAGTTTTATTCAAGGCGAACTGTCAAGGGGTTCCCATCATAACCCAACCGTGTAAGTAACGCAAAATCAAGGAACATAACACCGGTATGACGGAAACTAGGGCGGTAAGAGTGGAACAAAATAGCAGGCATAAGGCCGAGCCTTCCACAATTTACCAAGTATATAGGTGCATTAAATTAAACAAGATATAATAATGATATCCCAATAATAAACATGTTCCAACAAGGAACAAACTCCAATCTTCACCTGCAACTAGCAACGCTATAAGAGGGGCTAAGCAAAGCGGTAACATAGCCAAACAACGGTTTGCTAGGACAAGGTGGGTTAGAGGTTTGACATGGAAATATGGGAGGCATGATAAAGCATGTGGTAGGTATCGCAGCATAGGCATAGCAATAGAGCGAGCAACTAGCAAGCAAAGATAGAAGCGATTTCGAGGGTATGGTCATCTTGCCTGCAAAGTTCTCCGAGTTGACGTAAGATTGATCCTCGTAAACGTTCTCAATGGGTTCCTCGATCATGTACTGGTCTCCTGTCTCTACCCAAAGCAAAAACACAAGCAAAGGGAACCACAATCAACCACGGTGCAATGCGCAAGCGACATGATGGAAAACATGGCATGATATGCGGGATGTAATATGCAATGCATATGCATGCTCCGGAAGGAAAAGATTGAACCAGGCCTCAACTTGGAAAACCAAGAGTGCTGCTAGAAAATGAGTTGATTTTAGTCGAAATCGATATAAAGATCACCGGAATCGGATGCACGGTTTGCAATTGGCAAGCAAAACAATAATGGCACTAAGCTGTGATTAACAACACGATGCCATCTAAATTCATCAAGAAAAATAAGCTACTGCACTCTAACATAGCAACAAAGCACATGGCAGTGATCCACTCAAGATGCTTGACAAAAGATGAACACTGAGCTACGGCTAATTCACACAATAGCAGGTTCAAACCAGCATGGCAAAAGAGCAAAAGATATCAGGTTCACAGACTTAGTGAAAATAACAAGGCAGGATTTAACATCAGGAAGCAATGTTTAGAGCAAGATAACAGCATGCTACAGGAACATATCATGGCAAAGCAATGCATGTAATGAAACTACTCAAAGCATATAACAAAAGTCCTTTACTGACCATAAGCCAAAAAGGATCAGAAGATACAATGGCACCCATGTAAACATAGCAAGTTTCGTTAACAGATTCAGACTTAGCAGAAAACTGGGCATGTCAAAAACAGAGTTACGTAGGCATGTTTGCGAGCTCGATGCACTCACCACAAGGCATCGCATGACAAACTAAGCATACACCCAGCAATAAGACATGATCAATAAGGTAACCATGGAAAGAACACTCTCATAGCATGCATGGATCAACTACAACAACCTCGGCAAAATTGATTTACACGTAAACAATCTGCTAGGAACATTTTATAGCAAAATTAGAGCAAGATTGAGTCATGCTAGGGTAATCCATAATTACAAACAAAGGCATGGTTTATAGAACATAACAGTATCTCAAAATCATCCTTACTGAACATGCTCAAAAGAGGCATGGATCACTCTGTAACAACATGAATACATGGCATAAAAATATCATCAGGGAAATGACATAGAAGAATTCTATGTCCCTGAAATCAGCAACATCATGAGAGCTACTTTGCATGCTTGTGCTAGTCACCACATTGATCACAAAAAATACATGGCATACACCCCTTTAAAGATGGCATGGCATAGCCCAAAACACATGTAGGGCTCAAGTTCAAAGGAGACACACACTAATCATGGCAAAAATGACAAAAGTCCATAATCTGTTAAGAATCAGAAACTAACATCAGATAGCACTCTTGCAACAACATTTAGGGAATCAAGATGAACTCTAATGAACATGGTGCAATGGAATGTAATGAAGTGCACATCCAGACGAACATTTTGATATGTTACACGTCCAAAACGGAGCTACAGATGCAAAGATATGACATGATGAAGATAGCTAAAAATGTTAGGGACTTGGGGGAAAATGAGGTCAACCCCTAGGGTTTCACTGTAGCAGATCTGGATCGGGCGATGCGCTTCCCGAGGTTCACCGGAACAGGGCCTGCGGTGGCCGGAGCTTGGGAAGTGGACGGCGTCGGAGTTGGAGGAGCTCGGCGCGGTGCTGGCAGGGGACGGAGGCGAAGGCCGGTGAGGTGACGCGGGCGAGGTCGTCGGAGTTGGCGTGGGCGTGGATCTGTGCTGTGTCGGCGTCGACCGGCGAGTTCGCCGGAGAAGAAGATCCGGCGCGGTGTCGGGGAGCTCGGTGCGGGGAGGCGCGGCGAAGGCTCAGGCGGCGGAGGAGGCGAGCCGGGCGGCGGGGTCGAATCGGGCTGGGAGGGCCTCCTGCAGGCTCGGGCGGGCCGGAGGCGATGTGGGTGCGGCTTGCCCACGTGGCGGCTCACGGTTGGTCCGGGCGAAGCGGGGCGGACGTGTCTTGCGGTGGAGATCTCGTCCGGCGGCGGCGAGGGGAAGTAGGTTAGGGTTTCATCCGCAAATTTCGGGGGGATGCACCTATTTATACATAGAAGGAGCTAGGAGGCTCCAAATGGAGTGCAGTTTTCGGCCACGCGATCATGATCGAATGACCGAGATGATGGAGGGGGTTTAGGTGGGTTTTGGGCCACTTTGGAGAGGTGTTGGGCTGCAACACACACGAGGCCTTTACGGTTCCTCGGTTAACTGTTGGAGTATCAAACGAAGTCCAAATGGCACGAAACTTGACAAGCGGTCTACCTGTAGTATACCAAGGCCTCTTGGCAAGTATCGGTCCAATCCGAGAACATTTAACACCCGCACACGAAAAGAGGCAAAAGGGGACACCCGAGGACATAGGAGTGCCGGAATGCAAAACGGACAACGGGGAAAATGCTCGGATGCATGAGATGAACACGTATGAAAATGCGATGCACATGATGACATGATATGAGATGCTTGACAAAGACAAAAGCAAAACGAAGACAAAACCCAACAACGAGGGAATATCATAACTTAGTGCCGAAAATGGCAAGAGTTGGAATACAAATATGGCAAGTTACATACGGGGTGTTACAACACTCCACCACTACGAAAGGATCTCGTCCCGAGATCTAGGACTGGAAAACCTCCGGATATTTGAAACAGAGGTGGTCCTCGCGTTCCCAGGTGGCTTCACGGTCGGAATGATGTGACCATTTCACTTTCAGGAATTTGATAGACTTGTTGCAAGACTTGCGCTCAATTTCTTCAAGAATAGCAACATGATGCTCATGATAAGACAGGTCTTCTTGGAGATCAATCTCTTCGAAGTTGATGGTCCGGTCAGGAGTCTTGAAACACTTGCGAAGCTGAGACACACAAAACACGTCGTGCATGTTTGCAAAACTGGATGGAAGCTCAAGTTGATAGGAGAGATCGCCTCTTTTGCCAATGATCTTGAAAGGACCCACGTATCTAGGGGCAAGCTTCCCTTTGATACCGAAGCGACGAGTACCTTTCATTGGAGAGACGCGAGGTAGACATGGTCTCCGATCTCGAAAGCTAAGTCACGATGCTTGCTATCATAGTAACTCTTCTAGCGCGATTGCACGGCTTTGAGATTTTCACGAATGACTTTGCACATTTGTTCAGCCTCTGTGATCAAGTCATTGCCAAGAAGTTGGCGTTCACCAGTCTTTGACCAGTTAAGAGGAGTACGGCACTTTCTGCCATAGATAATCTCGAATGGGGCCTTGCCCGAACTCGCTTCGAAGCTATTTTTGTAGGAGAACTCGGCATATGGAAGACAATCTTCCCACTTCATACCGAAGGAAATGACACATGCCCTGAGCATATCTTCAAGAATTTGATTGACTCGCTCGACTTGGCCACTAGTTTGAGGATGACAAGCTGTGCTGAAACGAATGTTGGTGCCCATGGCCTTCTGAAAGGAATCCCAGAACATAGAGGTAAAGATGCTTCCACGATATGAAGATATCAACTGCAGAATGCCATGCAAAGAGACAATCCTGGTGGTATATAGCTCTGCCAACTGAGCTGCTATGATAGATTCTTTGATAGGAAGAAAATGAGCCACTTTAGTGTGCTTGTCGATGACAACGAAGATAGCATCATTGCCACGCTTGGACTTGGGAAATCCAGTCATGAAGTCCATCTCAATATGGTCAAACTTCTATTCTAGAATGGCAAGAGGTTGGAGGAGACTAGTTGGTCGTTGGTGTTCTGCTTTCACTCTTCTGCAGACATCACATTCATTCACGAACTGAGAAATCTCGCGCTTCATCCGAGTCCACCAATATGACTGCTTGAGGTCATGGTACATCTTTGTACTTCCAGGGTGAATAGAAAGGAGTGAATTGTGAGCCTCATTCATAATGACTTTACGAAGGTCACCCTTAGGAACAACAATGCGATCCTCAAAGAATAGAGTATCCTTGTCATCAAGATGATAGCATTTGTACTTGGGTTGGCTCTTGGCAATCCCAATCTTCACCTTCTTGACCATAGCATCAAGAAGTTGATCCTCACAAATCTGATCTTCCAAAGTAGGAGAGACTTGGAGGTTGGCAAGGAATCCTTGAGGAACAACTTGGAGATTAAGTTTGCGGAAAGCTTGACAAAGCTCCGGTTGGTAGGGCTTGAGAATCAAACTGTTGCAGTAAGCCTTCCTACTCAAAGCGTCAGCAATGACATTGGCCTTGCCTGGAGTATATTCAATACTCGGATTATACTCTTGAATCATCTCGACCCAACGAGTCAGCCTGAGGTTGAGGTTTGGCTGAGTGAAGATGTACTTGAGACTCTTATGATTAGTGAAGATGTCCACTTTTCTTCCCAACAAGAGATGTCTCCAACTTAAAAGAGCATGGACAACTGCCGCCAACTCGAGGTCATGAGTGGGGTAATTCTTTTCGTTGGGCTTCAACCGGCGAGAGGTATAGGCCACAACTTTCTTCTCTTGCATTAACATAGCACCAAGACCTTGAAGGGAAGCATCACAGAAAACCTCGAATGGTTTGGATTCATCATGAGGAGTCAGAACTGGAGCTGTGACTAACTTCTCTTTGAGGGTGTTGAAAGCGATGTCACATTCAGGCGTCCAGACATACTTCACATGCTTCTGGAGGAGGTTGGAAAGAGGCTTCGTGATCTTAGAAAAATTCTCAATGAACCTTCGACAATAGCTTGCGAGCCCAAGGAAGCTGCGGAGTTGCTTCACATTCTGAGGCGGTTCCCAATTCACAATGGCAGACACCTTCTCAGGATTAACAGCTATGCCCTTGGCGGAGATGATATGCCCAAGGTAGAGAACCTCATCGAGCCAAAACTCGCACTTTGAAAACTTCGCATAGAACTGATGTTCTCTGCGTTTGTCCAGCACCAATCTCAAGTGTTTGGCATGATCCTCCTTGTTCTTGGAAAAGACCAAAATGTCATCGAGATAGACCAAGACGAAGTCATTTGTGCAGGGGTTCAAGATGAAGTTCATCATGCGAGAGAATGTTGGAGGAGCGTTGACAAGGCCGAAAGACATGACAGTGTATTCATATGAACCATAGCTTGTTCTGAACGCTGTCTTGGGTATATCTTGTTCATGAATGCGAATCTGATGATAGCCCATACGGAGGTCAAGCTTGGAGAATACTTGAGCACCTTTGAGTTGTTCGAAAAGATCATTGATGTTGGGAAGTGGATACTTGTTCTTTATGGTCTTCTTGTTCAATGGACGGTAGTCGACACAAAGTTGGTCCGTTCCATCCTGCTTCTTGACAAAAAGAACACCACAACCCCAAGGAGAAGAACTTGGTCGAATCAGACCCATACGCTCTTGAATATTGAGTTGTTTCTTTAGCTCCTTCAACTCTTCCGGTCCAAGCTTGTAAGGACGTTTGCAAACATGTTCCGTGCCAGGCTCAAGATCGATGACGAATTCAACTGGCCGGTGAGGAGGCATTCCTGGAAGCTCTTCTGGAAAGACGTCTTGATATTCACAAACGACTGGAATCTAAGAGATGGCATCCAACTCGCCCTTCTCGTTGAGAGAAAACAGTCGAATGGTATCATCACGAGCGGCAAAGACGATCACATCCTCAGACGAGTGTGTCAACTGAATCTGCCTAGCAGCACAATCAAGCTGAGCCTTGTGCTTAGAAAGCCAGTCCATACCGAGAATTAGATCAATATTCGAGTTAGCAAGAACAATTGGAGAGGACATAAACTTATAGTCACCCAACGTGATAGTAACATCCGGGACACAATTGTTAGATGTCATTTGCTTGCCTGGGGACACAATCTTCAACGGGAAAGGATTCTTTTTGGTCACAAACTCATGCTTGGCAACAAAAGGTCTTGAAATGAAAGAAAGCGATGCACCAGTATCAAAAAGAACTTTTGCAGGAATATCGTTAACAGGAAGGTTACCCATGATCACTTCTGACGAGTCCTCTGCCTGAGCTGCGTTCATCATGTTGACCTTTGCAAACTTGGGATTATGCTTGACAACTGCATTGCTAGCAGATCTCACAGGAGGAGGAAGACACCTCTGGTTGAAGCATTTGTTTGCATAGTGACCCTTCTACTGACACTTGTTGCACGTGACCTCTGAGAGCGGACGGTGATATGGAGCACTTGACCTTGCAGCGTGAGATGAAGTCTTGTTCTGATAGCCTGGGTTGGGGGGGTGGGAAGATCCATTGCCTCCTTTGCTCTTCTGCTAATAAGGCTGACGGAACGGAGGAGGAGGAGGCAACCAATACTTTTGCTTCTTAGTTGTCACTTGAGTTGAGGAAGAAGGAGTTGCATCCCTGACTATCTTCTTGGAAGCATCGCACTTGAGCTGAGCAGTCTCTTGCTTTAGTGCCATATTGTAGAACTCATCATACTTTCTCGGCTCAAAAAGCACAAGAGCTAGTTGCTGATCTGCTCTGAGGCCACCTCTGAACTGATAAATCATGCTCTTCTCGTCAGGGACGTCTTGCTTGGTGAAGCGAGTGAGCTTCTGGAACATGATGTTGTATTGGTAAACAAACAAGCTGCCTTCCTTCAGATTGCAGAACTCCTCACGCTTGCTCTCAACAACACTCTGAGGAATGTGGTGAGCTCTGAAGTCTTGGCGGAAATCATCCCAGGTAATCACACGACCTCCTCTGGAATCTTTGTATTGTTGATACCACTCTGCAGCTTGGTCTTTGAGTTGGAACGAAGCAAACTTGAGAAAGTCCTCAGGCCTGACGTTGCTGCACTCGAAATGTTTGCAGATATCCACGAGCCAATCATCAGCGTCTATGGCCTCGACACAGTTACTGAAGGTCTTTGGCTGGTTTGCGAGGAACTGGTTGAGTGTAGCGAATTGATTTTGATTGTTGCCATTTCCTTGATTTCCTTGGTTGCGCTCATGCAAGAGTTGCATAATCAGTTGCGTATTGGCGTTGGTAGCGGCCATCACAGCTTTCCATGCCTACGGAGGTGGAGGTGGTGGCGGCGGTTCCGGATTCTGACGCGTTGGAGGAGCCATCCTGAAGAGGGTGACATCCGTTAGCATCTTGAAAGACATATATTCAAGCTGAATCAAAAGGATCAAAATTGCAACATATAGTCTTAACATTCGAACAAGAATGGACGAATGAATTCCAAATTAAATGGTCACACTTCCATAAATTGAGAAGCCACATATATAGAGGTAGATGAATAAAACAACAAGGTACGGACATGAACAAATACTTGGTAAGGATTACCCAATCAAAAACCAAATATCTGCGGAAGAAATACTAGAGCTACATGAATTCCCACCTATGAAACTCCCGAAATTTTCCGGTTATGCAATCTAGTGTTGGGGATACAGGGGAAGCATAATATCTCACCCAAATCTAGCAAATCCTACATCCAGCTATATCCATCCTTCAAAACATAACCAAGAAACCTTCGGAAATCATTTACCTCAACCTTCGAAAAGCATCCGTTATATGAGTTATGGCAATACTCCCGAACTCCCGCCCCAGTACGGGGTGGCGTCGAGGTTATCTCACCAACAACTACATAAAAGAGATTTTCGATGTCGGCGAAACTCAGGTATTCTAGAACTGCAACGATAAAATTGTGACGACAACACCTCGGAGCTCAACTCCCCGGGACACTGCCACAACCCCTAAATGTCAGGAGGCACCAAGAACAATGTTCTCGTCACAAAACCATCGGAATGATTCCAAGATACCAGCGTGATCCTAAATTTTTTTAGTGAAATTTGAGAAGAGAAGAGTCAAAACTCTACGTCAGGATGCCTCACCAGAGCGACGAAGGGACTGAGGAGTAAAAATAATCCTACTCTCCGATATATATATAATCCTATAAGACTCAAAACATTTTTCTAGACTCAACAACGCCAGCGATTCGATCAATCAGGGGGCTCCTAAGTCGAGGAAGGCTCTGATTACCAACTTGTAACACCCACGATGCGGCTATATCTCCCACGTGTCGGAGCACGACTTAAAGGCATAACCGCATTGTAGGCAATGCCGCAAGAGGGGTAATCTTTACACAACCCATGTACTGAATAAGAAAGAGGTACATAGTTGGCTTATAGTCGCCACTTCACACAATAACATAAATATAGCATTACAATCATCCAGATACAATGAAGGTCCGACTATGGAACCAAAATAAATACAACCCCAAATGCATAAGATCCCTGATCACCCCAACTAGGCTCCACTACTGATCGTCTGGAAAGGAAACATAGTATCGTCCTGAGTCCTCATCGAACTCCCACTTGAGCTCAGTCGCATCTCCTAGAAGGGTATCATCAGCACCTGCATCTTGTTTTTAAGTAATCTATGAGTCATGGGGACTCAGCAATCTCACACCCTCGCAATCAAGACTATTTAAGCTTAAAGGTAGGGAAAAGGTATGAGGTGGAGCTGTAGCAAGCACTAGCATATATGGTGGCTAACATACGCAAATGAGAGCGAGAAGAGAAGGCAAAGCATGTTCGAGAAACTATGATCAAGAAGTGATCCCAGAACTACTTACGTTCAAGCATAACTCGAGACCATGTTCTCTTCCTGGACTCCGCCGAAAAGAGACCATCACGGCTACACACGCTGTTGATCCATTTTAATTAAGTTAAGTTTCAGGTTTTCTACAACCGGACATTAACAAATTCCCATCTGCCCATAACTGCGGGCACGGCTTTCGAAAGTTCAAATCCCTGCAGGGGTGTCCCAACTTAGCCCATCACAAGCTCTCATGGTCAACGAAGGATATTCCTTCTCCCAGGACGACCCGATCAGACTTGGAATCCAGGTTACAAGACATCTCGACAATGGTAAAACTAAACCAGCAAAGCCTCCCGAATGTGACGACAAATCCCGATAGGAGCTGCACATATCTTGTTCTTAGGGCACACCAGATGAACACTACGTACAACTAAAACCAACCCTCAAGTTTCCCCGAGGTGGCGCTGCAAGTGGCTCTGTTTTGGACCAACACTCAGAGAAGCACTGGCCCGGGGGTTTAAAATAAAGATGACCCTTGGGTCCGCGGAACCCAAGGGAAAAAAGGCTACGTGGAGAATGGTAAAACCAAGGTTGGGCCTTGCTGGAGGAGTTTTATTCAAGGCGAACTATCAAGGGGTTCCCATTATAACCCAACCGTGTAAGGAATGCAAAATCAAGGAACATAACACCGGTATGACGGAAACTAGGGTGGCAAGAGTGGAACAAAACACCAGGCATATGGCCGAGGCTTCCACCCTTTACCAAGTATATATGTGCATTAAATTAAATAAGATATAATAATGATATCCCAAAAATAAACATGTTCCAACAAGGAACAAAGTCCAATCTTCACCTGCAACTAGCAACGCTATAAGTAAGGATGGCAATTTTATCCATGGACATGGATACCCATGGATATCCAACCCGAATGGATAGGGTTTGGATATGCTTTTGCGCCCATGGGCAGTGCCCAAACCCGACCCGATTACTCGTGGATAGGACATGGACATAATCTTGTACCCATGGATATATCCAAACCCGACCCGATCGTCTGACTTAACGAGCAATATTTTGCAACCCCTACCCCATATTCACATGTCCCACTATAATTTTATCCTTTATCTAAAACATCCAAAAGAAATTACACAATCCCCACCGTAACATACTCCAACACACCTTCTCATCCTATTATCTACACTAATTAAATGACTTGTTGTTGAGAATCGGTGCCATCTCCTTGAGTTACTCCTCTCATAGCCCTAGAGGTGGCCGCCGCTGCCAGCCGCTACCCCCACGTAAGGTGGATGGCTGCAGCAGCCACTACTGGCCTGCGACAACCCAGCTCCATATCTCCTTGACCCCTCCGTCTTTGCTTTTCCACACACGCATTGATGCATGGCCGCAATAGTGGGACAATGCAATGACTGCATGGCAGGGAGTGAGCACGCCAATGCAGAGTGCACATTGTGCAATGAGTTATGTCTTATGTATAGGTCTTGAGAGGACCCGATGGATATCCAATGGGTATGGATATCCATCGGATTTGGACATGGTCACAATTTTTCGCCCATGGATATTTCATGGATGGGCTGGGACTGCCTTCATGGATATGGATATGGATTTGATATTGTTCAACCCGATCCAAACCCGACCCATTGCCATCCTTAGCTATAAGAGGGGCTGAGCAAAGCGGTAACCTAGCCAAACAACGGTTTGCTAGGACAAGGTGGGTTAGAGGTTTGACATGGCAATATGGAAGGCATGATAAAGCATGTGGTAGGTATCGCAGCATAGGCATAGCAATAGAGCGAGCAACTAGCAAGCAAAGATAGAAGTGATTTCGAGGGTATGGTCATCTTGCCTGCAAAGTTCTCCAAGTTGACGTAAGCTTGATCCTCGTAAACGTTCTCAACAGGTTCCTCGATCATGTACTCGTCTCCCGGCTCTACCCAAAGCAACAACACAAGCAAAGGGAACCACAATCAACCATGGTGCAATGCGCAAGCGACATGATGGAAAACATGGCATGATATGCGGGATGTAATATGCAATGCATATGCATGCTCCGGAAGGAAAAGATTGAACCAGGCCTCAACTTGGAAAACCAAGAGTGCTGCTAGAAAATGAGTTGATTTTAGTCGAAATCGATATAAAGATCACCGGAATCGGATGCACGATTTGCAAATGGCAAGCAAAACAATAATGGCACTAAGCTGTGATTAACAACACGATGCCATCTAAATTCATCAAGAAAAATAAGCTACTGCACTCTAACATAGCAACAAAGCACATGGCAGTGATCCACTCAAGATGCTTGACAAAAGATGAACATTGAGCTATGGCTAATTCACACAATAGCAGGTTCAAACCAGCATGGCAAAAGAGCAAAAGATATCAGATTCACAGACTTAGTGAAAATAACAACAAGGCAGGATTTAACATCAGGAAGCAATGTTTAGAGTAAGATAACAACATGCTACAGGAACGTATCATGGCAAAGCAATGCATGGAATGAAACTAATCAAAGCATATAACAGAAGTCCTTTACTGACCATAAGCCAAAAAGGATCAGAAGATACAATGGCACCCATGTAAACATAGCAAGTTTCGTTAACAGATTCAGACTTAGCAAAAAATTGGGCATGTCAAAAACAGAGTTACGTAGGCATGTTTGCGAGCTCGATGCACTCACCACAAGGCATTGCATGACAAACTAAGCATACACCCAGCAAGAAGACATGATCAATAAGCTAACCATGGCAAGAACACTCTCATAGCATGCATGGATCAACTACAACAACCTCGGCAAAATTGATTAACACGTAAACAATCTGCCAAGAACATTTTATAGCAAAATTAGAGCAAGATTGAGTCATGCTAGGGTACTCCATAATTGCAAACAAATACATGGTTGATAGAACATAACAATATCTCAAAATCATCCTTACTGAACATGCTCAAAAGAGGCATGGATCACTCTGTAACAACATGAATACATGGCATAAAAATATCATCAGGGAAATGACTTAGAAGAATTCTAAGTCCCGGAAATCAGCAACATCACGAGAGCTACTTTGCATGCTTGTGCTAGTCACCACATTGATCACAAAAAATACATGGCATACACCCTTGTAAAGATGGCATGGCATAGCCCAAAACACATGTAGGGCTCAAGTTCAGAGGAGGCACACACTAATCATGGCAAAAATGACAAAAGTCCATAATCTGTTAAGAATCAGAAACTAACATCACATAGCACTCTGGCAAGAGCATTTAGGGCATCAAGATGAACTCAAATGAACATGGTGCAATGGAATGAAATGAAGTGCACATCCAGACGAACAATTTTATATGCTACACGCCCAAAACGGAGCTACAGATGCGAAGATATGACATCATGAAGATAGCTAAAAATGATAGGGACTTAGGGGAAAACGAGGTCAACCCCTAGGGTTTCACTGTAGCAGATCTGGATCGGGCGACGCGCTTCCCGAGGTTCACCGGAACAGGGCCTGCCGTGGCCGGAGCTTGGGAAGAGGACAGCGCCGGAGTCAGAGGAGCTCGGCGCGGCGCTGGTAGGGGACGGCGGCAAAGGCCGACGAGGTGGCGCAGGCGAGGTCGCCGGAGTTGGCGCGGGCGCGGATCTGTGCTGTGTCGGCGTCGATCGGCAAGGTGGCGAGGTCGCCGGAGATGATGATCCGGCGCGGCGGGGGGGGGGGGGGCTCAGCAGGGGGAGGCGCGGCAAAGGCTCGGGCGGCGGAGGAGGCGAGCTGGGCGGCGGGGTCGAATCGGGCCGTGAGGGCCTCCCGCGGGCTCGGGCGGGCCGACGGCGATGTGGGTGTGGCTTGCCCATGTGGCGGCTCGCGGTTGGTCCGGGCGAAGCGGGGCGGACGTGTCCGGCGGTGGAGATCTCGTCCGGCGACGGCGAGGGGAAGTAGGTTAGGGTTTCATCCGCAAATTTCGAGGGGGTGCACCTATTTATACATAGAAGGAGCTAGGAGTCTCCAAATGGAGTGCGGTTTTCGGCCACGCGATCGTAATCGAACGACCGAGATGATGGAGGGGGTTTTGGTGGGTTTTGGGCCACTTTGGAGAGGTGTTGAGCTGCAACACACACGATGCCTTTACGGTTCCTCGGTTAACCGTTGGAGTATCAAACGAAGTCCAAATGGCACGAAACTTGACAGGCGGTCTACCAATAGTATACCAAGGCCGCTTGGCAAGTGTAACACCCTCGATGCGACTATATCTCCCACCTGTCGAGGCACGACTTAGAGGCATAATCGCATTGAAGGCATATGTCGCAAGTTAGGCAATCTTCACAACATCCCATGTAATATATATGTAATAAAAGGGGAGATAACATAGTTGGCTTACACTCGCCACGTCAATCAAGTACATAAATAACATTACATCATCCAAACACTCATGGCCCGACTATGGCGCCAAAATAAAAGAGAACCCAACATGCGACACAGTCCCAATCAACCCCAACTGGGCACCACTACTGATCATCATGAAAGGAAACATAGTAACATTGAGAGTCTTCGTCGAAGTCCCACTTGAGCTCGAGCGCGTCACCTGGAGCGGAATCATCAGGCCCTACATCTGGTGTAATAGTAATCTATGAGCCACGGGGACTCAGCAATCTCGCACCCTCGCGATCAAGACTATTTAAGATTATAGGTAAGGCGAGGTAAATATATGTGGAGCTGCAGCAAGCGACTAGCAAATATGGTGGCTAACCTGTTCGCAAAAGAGAGCGAGAAGAGGAGGCAAAGCGTGATCGAGAAACTAGAGAGCAACCGGCGCAAACATTACTCCAACACCATGTCCACTTCCCGGACTCCGCCGAGAAGAGGCCATCACGGTAACACACTCAGTTGATTCATTTTAATTAATTTAAGGTTCAAGTTATCTACAACCGGACATTAACAAATTCCCATCTGCCCATAACCGTGGGCACGGCTTTCAAAAGTTCAAATCCCTGCAGGGGAGTCCCAACTTAGCCCGTGACAAGCTCTCACGGTCAATGAAGGAATAGACCTCCTCCCAAGACGTTCCGATCAGAGGAGCACTGGCCCGGGGGGGTTTAAATAAGATGACCCTCGGGCTCCGGAAAATCAGGGGAAAAGAGGCTAGGTGGCAAATGGTAAAACCAAGGTTGGGCATTGCTGGAAAAGCTTTAATCAAGGTGAACTATCAAGGGGTTCCCGTTATAACCCAACCGCGTAAGGAACGCAAAATCCGGGAACATAACACCGATATGACGGAAACTAGGGCGGCAAGAGTGGAACAAAACACTAGGCGAGAGGCCGAGCCTTCCACCCTTTCACCAAGTATATAGATGCATTTAGATAACAAGATAATATAATGATATCCCAACAAGTAAATAAATGTTCCTACAAGGAACGGCCTCCAATCTTCACCTGCAACTAGCAACGCTATAAGAGGGGCTGAGCAAAGCGGTAACATAGCCAATCAACGGTTTGCTAGGGCATGGAGAGTTAGAGGTTTTACATGGAAATTTGGGAGGCTTGAAAGCAAGTGGTAGGCATCGTAGCATTGGCATAGCAAAAGAGCGAGCAAACTAGCATAGCAAAGATAGTAGTGATTTCGAGGGTATGATCATCTTGCCTGCAAAGTTGTCAGAGTTGACTGGATCCTCGAAAGCAGACTCAACGGGCTCCTCGTTAGCGAACTCGTCTCCCGGATCTACCCAAACAAGAAAAACAAGCAACAAGGACACAATCAACCACGTGCAAGGATCAAACAAAATGATGCAAAGATGGTATGCTATGCGGGATGCGATGTGGGATGCATATGCAAGATGTGACAAGGAATGCATGACCCTGGCCTCAACTTGGGAATCCAAGTGTGCCACTTGAAAGATGAGATGAAATCGCTTGAAAACGATATAAAGAACGTCGGAATCGGAGTTACGGTTTGGAAATGGCAAGCGATTCAAATATGACACCGGTCTGCGATTTACAGCAAGTAGCCATCTAAATGCAACGAAATGAACATGCTACAGCACCCAAACATGATAACAAAATACATGGCAGGGATGCATTCATGGTGCTTAACAAAAGTCTAGCACTGAGCTACGGCCAATTCATCCATTAACAGGTTCAAACAAGCATGGCAAAAATGCATATGGCAAACAGATCTCAGACTTAGTGAAATTAACACTTGTCTGGAATTTTAGATCAGGTAGCACACTTTGGAGCAACAAAACTACATGCTACAGGAACTGAACATGGCAAAGTAAAGCATGGCATGGAGCTACTCAAAGAGCTTAACAAAAGTCCCTTAGTGACCTTGAGCCAAAAGGGATCAGAAAATACAATTGCAAGCATGTGAACATAGCAAAAACATAATCAGTTTTCAGACTTAGTGAAAACTGGCACATGCTGAAACATAACTCAAGTAGGCATGTTTACGAGCTCGATGCACTCACTACGGTGCAAGTCATGATAAACTAAGCATACATCCATCAAGAACACACAAAATGCAAGCTAGACATGGCAAGAATAATAGCATAGCATGCACGGATCAACTACGACATCATCGGCAAAATTGCAAACAAGTTGACAATCTGCCCAGATTCACGAAGTAGCAAAAGTAGATCTCAATTGACTCAAGCTAGGGTGTTCCATAATTGCAAAAAAAGAGATGGATGGATAGAGCACTACAATATTAACAAAACATCCTTACTGATCATCCTCAAAAGAGGCACGGATCACTAGGAAACAACATGAACATATGGCCATATGAGATAAACAGCTCAAGGACTTAGTGGAAATGCTAAGTCCCTGAAAACAGAAATACCAAGTGCACTACTTTGCAAGCTTGTGCTAGTCACCACACACATCACAAAAATACATGGGTTGCACGTCTGGAAAGATGACAAAACCCTTAACAAAACATATGTAGAGCATCAGGGCATATCATGCACACAATAATCATGGCAAAAATGACAAAAAAAACTAAATGGAGTAGCAGATCTAACAATTATCTCAAGTAGCCCTCTTCTAACAGCATTTCGGGCATCAATATGAACTCAAATGAAAATGATGCAATGGAATGAAATGATGTGCTCTCTGAGATGAACATTTTGATATGCTATATGCCAAAAACAGAGCTACGGATGCAAAGTTACGAGGCTATGAACAGGAGCATATGGACTAGGAAATTCCAGGGACTTAGGAAAAAAAGAACCACCAGATCTAGGGTTTCGATGGCACGTGAACCGAGGCGGCGGCACACGCACTCCGGCGAGTAGGTGGTGGCCGGGGCCGGCGAGGAGGAGGCCGAATCTGGGCTGGGGCGGCGAGATCCGGCGGCGGGGTGGCCGAATCCGTCGCCGGGCGCGGCGGGGCGACGAGGGGGGTCACGGAGGAGACGCCGGGCGGGGACGGTGACCCGCGGCGGCGGCTGGTGGCACGGTTGCCGGCGGCAGCGAAGGTGGCGAGCGGGCGCGGAGGCGGCGAGGCACCCGGACGAGGCGGGCGGCGCGCGTGGGCCTGGGGGGGCGGCTCCGGGCTCCCGCGGGCCGCGGTGGTGGGCGACGTGGTGGCGATAGATGGCGGCGCCTCAGTGGCCGCGGGCGGTGGCGGCGGCGGCTTGTCCGGCCGGATCGGACATGTCTGGCGCGGTGGTGAGCGGATTTTTAGGGTTAGGGGGAGAAGAGACCCGGGATTTCGAGATGGGATCTATTTATAGGCATAGAGGGAGCTAGGAGAGTCCAAATGAGGTGCGGTTTCGGCCACGCGATCGTGATCGAACGATCTAGATGATGAAGAAGGCTTAGGTGAGTTTTGGGCCAAATTGGAGGGGTGTTGGGCTGCAACACACACGAGGCCTTTTCGGTCCCTCGGTTAACCGTTGGAGTATCAAACGAAGTCCAAATGATACGAAACTTGACAGGCGGTCTACCGGTAGTAAACCAAGGCTGCTTGGCAAGTCTCGGTCCAATCCGGAAATGTTTAATCCCCACACACGAAAGAAAGCTAGAAATGACCACCGGAGGAGAACGAAGCGCCGGAATGCAAAACGGACAACGGGGAAAATGCTCGAATGCATGAGATGAACACGTATGCAAATGCAATGCACATGATGACCTGATGTGAGATGCATGACAATGACAACAACACACGGAGACAAAGACCCGAACCCGAGAAAATAAAATAACTTAACACCAGAAACGGCAAGAGTTGGAGTACAAATTGGGAAAGTTACATCCGGGGTGTTACAACACTCCACCACTACGAAAGGATCTCGTCCCGAGATCTAGGACTGAAAGAACGCCGGGTACTCAGAACGGAGGTGATCCTCGCGTTCCCAGGTAGCTTCACGGTCGGAATGGTGTGACCACTTGACTTTGAGAAATTTGATTGACTTGTTGCGAGTCTTGCGTTCAGTCTCTTCCAGAATAGCAACTGAGTGCTCACGATAAGAGAGATCTTCTTGGAGCTCAATGTCCTCGAAGTTGATGGTGCGGTCAGGAGTCTTGAAGCACTTTCGAAGCTGATAGACATGGAACGCATCATGAACATTCGCAAAGTTTGAAGGAAGATCGAGTTGATAGGCGAGGTCGCCTCTCTTGCTGACAATCTTGAAAGGTCCCACGTATCTAGGGGCAAGCTTCCCTTTGATACCGGAGCGATGAGTACCTTTCATAGGAGAGACGCGGAGGTAAGCATGATCTCCGATCTTGAAAGCCAAATCACGGTGCTTACTATCATAGTAGCTCTTCTGGCGGGATTGGGCTGCTTTGAGGATATCTCGAATGACTTTGCACATTTCCTCTGCCTCTATGATTAAGTCATTACCCAAAAGCTAACGTTCACCGGTTTCAGACTAGTTGAGAGGGGTACGACACTTCCTGCCATACAGAATTTCAAATGGGGCCTTGCCCGTACTTGCTTGAAAACTGTTGTTGTAGGAGAATTCAGCATAAGGAAGACAATCCTCCCACTTCATGCCGAAGGAGATCACACAAGCCATGAGCATATCTTCAAGAATCTGGTTGACACGCTCGACTTGACCGCTAGTTTGAGGATGGAAAGCTGTGCTGAAGCGGATGTTGGTGCCCATGGCCTTCTGAAAAGAATCCCAAAACTTTGAGGTAAAAATGCTGCCACGGTCTGAAGAGATCACTTGTGGAATACCGTGCAGAGAGACAATTCGAGAGGTATATAGTTCCGCCAATTGAGCTGCAGTGATCAACTCTTTGATAGGCAGAAAGTGAGCCACTTTGGTGAGTTTGTCGATGACAACGAATATAGCATCATTGCCACGCTTGGACTTTGGAAACCCAGTCACGAAGTCCATTTCAATGTGGTCAAACTTCCATTCTGGAATCGCAAGAGGTTGGAGGAGACCAGCTGGCCTTTGGTGTTCTGCCTTCACTCTTCTGCAGACATCACATTGATTCACGAATTGAGCAATCTCGCACTTCATTCGAGTCCACCAATAAGCTTGCTTGAGGTCCTGATACATCTTCATGCTCCCAGGGTGGATGGAGAGGAGAGAATTGTGAGCCTCGTTCATGCTCACTTTATGGAGGTCACCTTTGGGTACAACAATACGATCCTCGAAGAAGAGAGTGTCCTTGTCATCAAGGCGGTAGCACTTGTACTTGGGTTAACTCTTGGCAATCCCAATCTTCACCTTTTTCACCATAGCATCAAGAAGCTGGGCTTGGCGAATCTGGTCTTCCAAGGTAGGAGAGACTTGAAGGTTGGCGAGGAAACCTTGAGGAACGCCTTGCAGATTAAGTTTGCGGAAAGCTTCACAAATCTCGGGTTGATAAGGCTTGAGAATCAGACTGTTGCAATAAGCCTTTCTGCTCAATGCGTCAGCAATCACATTGGCCTTGCCTGGAGTATACTCGATACTCGGATTATACTCTTGAATCATTTCGACCCATCGAGTTTGCCTGAGGTTGAGATTAGGCTGAGTGAAGATGTACTTGAGACTCTTGTGATCAGTGAAAATGTCCACTTTTCTTCCCAATAAGAGATGTCTCCAAGTCAAAAGAGCATGCACAACTGCCGCCAACTCGAGATCATGAGTGGGGTAGTTCTTCTCATTGGGCTTCAACTGGCGAGAGGTATAAGCAACAAATTTCTTCTCTTGCATCAATACTGCGCCAAGACCTTGGAGAGAGGCATCACAAAAGACCTCGTACGGTTTGGATTCATCAGGCGGAGTCAGAACTGGAGCAGTGATCAATTTCTCTTTCAAAGTGTTGAAAACAATGTCACACTCCGGAGACCAAACGTACTTGACATTCTTCTGGAGAAGATTAGAGAGAGGCTTCGCGATCTTAGAAAAGTTTTCAACGAATCTTCGGCAATAGCTTGCGAGACCGAGGAAGCTACGGAGTTGCTTCACGTTCTGAGGAGGTTCCCAATTCACAATTGCAGACACCTTCTCAGGATTCACGGCAATGCCCTTGGCAGAGATGACATGACCAAGATAAAGAACCTCATCGAGCCAAAATTCACACTTGGAGAACTTGGCGTAGAACTGATGTTCTCTGAGCTTATCGAGCACCAAACGCAAGTGCTTGGCATGATCTTCCTTGTTCTTCGAGAAAACCAGAATGTCGTCGAGATAGACCAAAACGAAGTCATTGGTGTAGGCGTTGAAGATGAAGTTCATCATGCGAGAGAACGTCGGAGGAGCGTTGACGAGGCCAAAAGACATGACGGTGTATTCATATGAACCATAGCTTGTCCTGAAAGCCGTCTTGGGAATATCTTGCTCACGGATTCGAATCTGATGATAACCCATGCGGAGATCAAGCTTGGAGAATACTTGGGCACCTTTGAGTTGTTCGAATAGCTCGTTGATGTTGGGAAGTGGATATTTGTTCTTGATGGTCTTCTTATTCAATGGACGGTAATCAACACAAAGTCGGTCCATTCCATCCTTCTTCTTCTTCACAAAAAGAACACCACAACCCCAAGGAGAAAAACTAGGACGGATGAGACCCATTTTCTCTTGAATATCGAGTTGCTTCTTCAGCTCCTTCAACTCTTCAGGTCCGAGCTTGTAAGGACGTTTGCACACAGGTTCTGTGCCAGGCTCAAGATCAATGACGAATTCAACCGGCCGGTGCGGAGGCATTCCTGGAAGCTCTTCTGGAAAGACATCTTGATATTCGCAAACGACTGGAATCTGCGAGATAGCATCCAGTTCACCCTTCTCATTGAGAGAAAACAGACGGATGGTATCATCACGAGCGGCAAAGACAATTACATCCTCAGAAGAATGAGTCAATTGAATCTGCCTGGCTGCACAATCAAGCTGAGCCTTGTGCTTAGAAAGCCAATCCATTCCGAGAATAAGATCAACATCCGAGTTACCAAGAACAATTGGGGAAGAAAGGAACTTGTAGTCGCCCAATGTGATAGTAACCTCCGGGACGCAGGTGTTAGCTGTCATCTACTTGCTCGGTGACACAATTTGCAAGGAACTTTGCAGATACTGATAATCGCACTCATACTTTGGTGCAAAAGGTTTGGAAATGAAACAATGTGATGCACCAGTGTCAAAAAGAACTTTAGCTGGAATATCATCAACAGAAAGGTTACCCATGATCACATCTGACGAGTCCTCTGCCTGAGCTGCGTTCATCAAGTTGACCTTGGCGTGCTTGGGGTTATGCTTGACCACAGCTGTACTAGCCGATCTGACAGGAGGAGGAGGAGGAAGACGCCTCTGATTGAGACACTTGTTGGCATAGTGACCCTTCTGTTGGCACTTGTTGCACGTGACCTCTGAAAGCGGACGGTGATACGGAGCACTCGATCTTGGAGCTTGAGACGAAGTCTTGTTTGAAAGCCATGGTTGGGTGGGTGAGACAATCCACTGCCACCTTTGCTCTTCTGCTGATACGACTGACGGAACGGAGGAGGAGGAAGCCAATACTTCTGCTGCTTGGCCACTTGAGTAGAGGAAGAAGGAGTAACATCTCTGACTCGCTTCTTGGAAGCATCACACCTCAACTGAGCAGCCTCTTGCTTCAGCGCCATGTTGTAGAACTCATCGTATCTCAAGGGCTCGAAGAGAACAAGAGCTAGCTGAATTTCTTCTCTGAGACCACCCCTGAACTGGTATATCATGCTCTTCTCATCAGGTACGTCCTTCTTGGCAAAGCAGGCGAGCTTCTGGAACAACTTGTTGTAGTCATAGACAGACAAAGAGCCTTGCTTCAGGTTGCGGAATTCCTCACGCTTGCTTTCAACCACGCTCTGGGGAATATGATGAGCTCGGAAATCTCGATGGAATTCATCCCAAGTGATAACACGTCCACCTCTGGAATCCTTGTACTATGGAACCATTCTGCAGCTTGATCTTTGAGTTGGAAGGAAGCGAACTTGACGAAATCTTCAGGCCTGACGTTACTGCACTTGAAATGCTTGCACAGATCCACAAGCCAATCGTCAGCATCGGTTGCCTCAACACAATTGCTGAAAGTCTT
This sequence comes from Triticum urartu, assembly GCF_003073215.2. Classification (NCBI taxonomy): domain Eukaryota; kingdom Viridiplantae; phylum Streptophyta; class Magnoliopsida; order Poales; family Poaceae; genus Triticum; species Triticum urartu. Next base: position 231,892,004 of record NC_053022.1, read on the forward strand.
TGGCCCTTTAGCAAGGAACTGGTTGAGTGTAGCAAATTGATTCTGATTGTTGCCTTGGTTCCCTTGGTTGCCTTGATTGCGCTCTTGAAGAATTTGCATGATCAACTGTGTGTTTGCATTGGTTGCGGCCATCACAGCTTGCCATGCCTCCGGAGGAGGTGGAGGTGGTGGCGGATCCTGATTCTGATTCTGATTGGTGCTCTTAGCGGGAGCCATCCTGAAGAGGTTGACCACCGTTAGCACATAGACAGATAAATGAAGCTGAATCCAACAGAATGAAAATTGGAACATATAGTCTTCACTTCCGAACAAAATGAACGAATGCATTCCTCTTGAAATGGTCACATATCCATAAATTGAGAAGCCACGTAGAATTTAGGTAGAGAAATAAATCAACAAGGTACGGCTCAAGAACGAATAATCGGTAAGAAATCCCAATCTCAAACCAATATCCGTGGAAGATGAACTAGAGCTACTAGAATTCCCACCTATGCAACTCCCGAACCTTTCCGGTTATGCAATCAGGTGTTGGGGATACAGGGGAAGCATAATATCTCACCCAAATCTAGCAAATCCTACATCCAGCTGTATCCATCCTTCAACACATAACCGAGAAAAAACTTTGGAAACCATCTACCTCAACCTTCGAAAAGCATCCGTTATACAAGTTATGGCGATACTCCCGAACTCCCGCCCCAGTACTGGGTGGCGTCGAGGTTATCTCACCAACGAACTGCGTAAAAGAGATTTTCGATGTTGGCGTACTAAACTCAGGTATTCCAGAACTGCAACGATAAAATTATGACGACAACACCTCAGAGCTCAACTCCCCGCGACACTTCCACAAAACCCCTGACAGGAGGCACCAAGACAATGTTCTCATCATAAAACCATCGGAATGATTCCAAGATACCCGCGTGATCCTAAAATATTTGTAGTGAAATTTGAGAAGAGAAGAGTCAAAACTCTACGTCAGGATGCCTTACCAGAGTGATGAGGAGACTGGGAAGTAAAAAGAATTCCTAAACTCTCCGATATATAATTCCTAAATGACTCAAAACATTTTTCTAGACACAACTCGGCCGCTAAAAACGATCAAGCAATGGGGCTCCTAAGGTCGGGGAAGGCTCTGATTACCAACTTGTAACACCCTCAATGCGACTATATCTCCCATGTGTCGAGGCACGACTTAGAGGCATAATCGCATTGAAGGCATATGTCGCAAGTTAGGCAATCTTCACAACATCCCATGTAATATATATGTAATAAAAGGGGAGATAACATAGTTGGCTTACACTCGCCACGTCAATCAAGTACATAAATAACATTACATCATCCAAACACTCATGGCCCGACTATGGCGCCAAAATAAAAGAGAACCCAACATGCGACACAGTCCCAATCAACCCCAACTGGGCACCACTACTGATCATCATGAAAGGAAACATAGTAACATTGAGAGTCTTCGTCGAAGTCCCACTTGAGCTCGAGCGCGTCACCTGGAGCGGAATCATCAGGCCCTGCATCTGGTGTAATAGTAATCTGTGAGCCACAGGGACTCAGCAATCTCGCACCCTCGCGATCAAGACTATTTAAGCTTATAGGTAAGGCAAGGTAAATATATGTGGAGCTGCAGCAAGCGACTAGCAAATATGGTGGCTAACCTGTTCGCAAAAGAGAGCGAGAAGAGGAGGCAAAGCGCGATCGAGAAACAAGAGAGCAACATGCGCAAACATTACTCCAACACCGTGTCCACTTCCCGGACTCCGCCGAGAAGAGGCCATCACGGTAACACACTCAGTTGATTCATTTTAATTAATTTAAGGTTCAAGTTATCTACAACCGGACATTAACAAATTCCCATCTGCCTATAACCGCGGGCACGGCTTTCAAAAGTTCAAATCCCTGCAGGGGAGTCCCAACTTAGCCCATGACAAGCTCTCACGGTCAACGAAGGAATAGACCTCCTCCCAAGACGTTCCGATCAGACTCGGTATCTCGGTTCTTCAAGACACTTCGACAGGTTAAAACAAGACTAGCAACACCGCCCGAATGTGCCGACAAATCCCGATAGGAGATGCACATATTTCTTTCTCAGGGCACACTCAGATAAGCGCTCCATACAACTAAAACCAAACCTCGAGTTTCCCCGAGGGGGCGCTGCACAGGACTCTAGTTTGGACCAACACTCCGAGGAGCACTGGCCCGGGGAGGTTTAAATAAGATGACCCTCGGGCTCCGGAAACCCAGGGGAAAAGAGGCTAGGTGGCAAATGGTAAAACCAAGGTTGGGCATTGCTGGAAAATCTTTAATCAAGGCGAACTATCAAGGGGTTCCCGTTATAACCCAACCGCGTAAGGAACGCAAAATCCGGGAACATAACACCGATGTGACGGAAGCTAGGGCGGCAAGAGTGGAACAAAACACTAGGCGAGAGGCTGAGCCTTCCACCCTTTCACCAAGTATATAGATGCATTTAGATAACAAGATAATGTAATGATATCCCAACAAGTAAATAAATGTTCCTACAAGGAACGGCCTCCAATCTTCACCTGCAACTAGCAACGCTATAAGAGGGGCTGAGCAAAGCGGTAACATAGCCAATCAACGGTTTGCTAGCGCATGGAGGGTTAGAGGTTTGACATGGCAATTTGGGAGGCTTGAAAGAAAGTGGTAGGCATTGTAGCATTGGCATAGCAAAAGAGCGAGCAAACTAGCATAGCAAAGATAGTAGTGATTTCGAGGGTATGATCATCTTGCCTGCAAAGTTGTCAGAGTTGAATGGATCCTCGAAAGCAAACTCAACGGGCTCCTCATTAGAGAACTCGTCTCCCGGCTCAACCCAAACAAGACAAACAAGCAACAAGGACACAATCAACCATGTGCAAGGATCAAACAAAATGATTCAAAGATGGTATGCTATGCGGGATGCGATGCGGGATGCATATGCAAGATGTGACAAGGAATGCATGACCCTAGCCTCAACTTGGGAATCCAAGTGTGCCACTGGAAAGATGAGATGAAATCGCTTGAAAACGATATAAAGAACGCCGGAATCGGAGTTACGGTTTGGAAATGGCAAGCGATTCAAATATGACACCGGTCTGCGATTTACAGCAAGTAGCCATCTAAATGCAACGAAATGAACATGCTACAGCACCCAAACAAAAGTCTAGCACTAAGCTACGGCCAATTCATCCATTAACAGGTTCAAACAAGCATGGCAAAAATGCATATGGCAAACAGATCTCAGACTTAGTGAAATTAACACTTGTCTGGAATTTTAGATCAGGTAGCACACTTCGGAGCAACAAAACTACATGCTACAGGAACTGAACATGGCAAAGTAAAGCATGGCATGGAGCTACTCAAAGAGCTTAACAAAAGTCCCTTAGTGACCTTGAGCCAAAAGGGATCAGAAAATACAATTGCAAGCATGTGAACATAGCAAAAACATAATCAGTTTTCAGACTTAGTGAAAACTGGCACATGCTGAAACATAACTCAAGTAGGCATGTTTACGAGCACGATGCACTCACTACGGTGCAAGTCATGATAAACTAAGCATACATCTATCAAGAACACACAAAATGCAAGCTAGACATGGCAAGAATAATAGCATAGCATGCACGGATCAACTACGACATCATCGGCAAAATTGCAAACAAGTTGACAATCTGCCCAGATTTACGAAGTAGCAAAAGTAGATCTCAATTGACTCAAGCTAGGGTGTTCCATAATTGCAAAAAAAGAGATGGATGGATAGAGAACTACAATATTAACAAAACATCCTTACTGATTATCCTCAAAAGAGGCACGGATCACTAGGAAACAACATGAACATATGGCCATATGAGATAAACAGCTCAAGGACTTAGTGGAAATGCTAAGTCCCTGAAAACAGAAATACCAAGTGCACTACTTTGCAAGCTTGTGCTAGTCACCACACACATCACAAAAATACATGGGTTGCACCTCTGGAAAGATGACAAAACCCTTAACAAAACATATGTAGAGCATCAGGGCATATCATGCACACAATAATCATGGCAAAAATGACAAAAAAAACTAAATGGAGTAGCAGATCTGACAATTATCTCAAGTAGCCCTCTTCTAACAGCATTTCGGGCATCAAGATGAACTCAAATGAAAATGATGCAATGGAATGAAATGATGTGCTCTCTGAGGTGAACATTTTGATATGCTATATGCCAAAAACGGAGCTACGGATGCAAAGTTACGAGGCTATGAACAGGAGCATATGGACTAGGAAATTCCGGGGACTTAGAAAAAAAAGAACCACCAGATCTAGGGTTTCGGTGGCACGCGAATCGAGGCGGCGGCGCACGCACTCCGGTGAGTAGGTGGTGGCCAGGGCCGGCGAGGAGGAGGCCGGATCCGGGCCGGGGTGGCGAGATCCGGTGGCGGGGTGGCCGGATCCGTCGCCGGGCGCGGCGGGGCGACGAGGGGGGTCACAGAGGAGATGCCGGGCGGGGACGGCGACCCGCGGCGGCGGCTGGTCGCGCGGTTGCCGGCGGCGGCGAAGGCGGCGAGCGGGCGCGGAGGCGGCGAGGCACCCGGACGAGGCGGGCGGCGCGCGCGGGCCTGGAGGGGCCGGCTCCGGGCTCCCGTGGGCCGCGGTGGTGGGCGACGTGGTGGCGACAGGTGGCGGCGCCTCAGTGGCCGCAGGCGGTGGCGGCGGCTTGTCCGGCCGGATCGGACATGTCCGGCGCGGTGGTGAGCGGATTTTTAGGGTTAGGGGGAGAAGAGACCCGGGATTTCGAGATGGGATTTATTTATAGGCATAGAGGGAGCTAGGAGAGTCCAAATGAGGTGCGGTTTCGGCCACGCGATCGTGATCGAACGATCTAGATGATGGAGAAGGCTTAGGTGAGTTTTGGGCCAAATTGGAGGGGTGTTGGGCTGCAACACACACGAGGCCTTTTCGGCCCCTCGGTTAACCGTTGGAGTATCAAACGAAGTCCAAATGATACGAAACTTGACAGGCGGTCTACCGGTAGTAAACCAAGGCCGCTTGGCAAGTCTCGGTCCAATCCGGAAATGTTTAATCCCCACACACGAAAGAAAGCTAGAAATGACCACCGGAGGAGAACGAAGCGCCGGAATGCAAAACGGACAACGGGGAAAATGCTCGAATGCATGAGATGAACACGTATGCAAATGCAATGCAGATGATGACATGATATGAGATGCATGACAACGACAACAACACACGGAGACAAAGACCCGAACCCGAGAAAATAAAATAACTTAACGCCGGAAACGGCAAGAGTTGGAGTACAAATTGGGAAAGTTACATCCGGGGTGTTACAGCAAGTCTCGGTCCAATCCGAGAACGTTTAACACCCGCACACGAAAAGAGGCAAAAGGGGACACCAGAGGACATAAGAGTGCCGGAATGCAAAACGGACAATGGGGAAATGCTCGGATGCATGCGATGAACACGTATGCAAATGTGATGCACATGATGACATGATATGAGATGCATGACAAAGACAAAAGCAAAACGAAGACAAAACCCAACAACGAGGGAATATCATAACTTAGTGCCGAAAATGGCAAGAGTTGGAATACAAATATGGCAAGTTACATACGGGGCGTTACAATGCACATGCTCCAGTGCATATAAATTTGTTGAAAAATCAAATCTATGTCCTTGGGTGCATGCTTAGGTCCCATGCAAGAAATGGGAATGAATTTCAAACACCAGTGCACTATTGATTGCTGACAGAACATTGGGATACTTTATTTTTAAATTCTAGTAAATCCAAAACTCTTCTGAAATTCATGAAACTTGGCATGCTATCATGGCACCCGACGTGTTGTGGTATTTTTGTGTCCATTTTGAGAGAAGGCGCACTCGAATAACAGCCAACATAGGCATTTAAAAAAATAGCGGCCACTTTAATATCACAAATGTTTGTATAATTTAAATCGTGTGCGTTCTGTTAACCATTCACGTGACGCCACGTGTCTTGGTTTTAATGGATATAGGAGGTGCCATGCGGACAGTTGCTTGACTGAATGGGAGGCGTGCGAGCGTAGTCTGGTGCGCAGGCTGATTGAGAGGCGTGCAAGATGTCCCCCAATGCATAGGCTCATCAAGAAGCGTGCGAGTTTTACGCTGCGCAGGCTCACTGGGAAGCGAGCCCTTTGACTTCCATGGCCGCCCGCCTTCCTCTCCATTAATGGCACCCGAGCCGCTGTTTAATATGGTGGCCTTACTGTTCGCCTCCCATTCCCCTCCCTCTCGCAGACCTCCACCAATGCCATGGCATAGAAGGATCATCTGCCATTAGTCTTCAAGTTTGATGAAGTCGACTCCGAGTTGGAGGAGACAGAAAATAAGGAGGAATGGGGCCTCCTGGACATGGCCCTAAACGAGCTGGCCGTGGCGGTTGCTGCCCCCGCTCCCGTCCCAGCTCCCATCCCCGTGCCCGCGCTAGCGACCATCCCCGTAGCATTGACGGGCTGGTCGTCGAGCACTATCGCAGTGTTGGATGCCGCGGGCCTCAGTGGGGTCTCCGCGGACCCACACGAGCTCGTGTACATGCCACCGCAAACGCCCATGCCCATGCACGCCCCTCCACCCACCGTGGCGCCAGTCCCCGTGCGTTTGGCTACACCGCCACACCCGTGCCCCTGTGCGCGCCCGCCTCAGCGGCATGGGACGCCGCCGTTGACCGCTACCTCTCAGCGCTGCCAGTTGCCTTCCTCCTGTGCCCCGCCCGTCGATCGTGCGACGACGTGATGTTTGATTTAGAAGTGAAGAACATTCTGTGTTGCCTTGAAGACTTCAACAACGGCGTCCCGGAGGACGACAATGACAACGACTGCGCGGCACGCCACCTCTGCTGCCGCCGGAAATAGTTTTTTTGGGGATTAACACTATATCTTGATCATATGAATATAAATTCAGAGTGTGACTGAATGAAAGATATGGTTTGAACGAACTTGCGTTTTTCTCTCTTAATGTACAGACTTATTAAACGATTTTCTGTTGAAAAAATGTCAATGGTTTTTAAATATAAAACACTCATCACAAAAATTTTAGTTAGAACACCCATATGCAAACTAACAGCTTACCCAGGAAGCCAAGGGAAAATGTGCTGAGCAGGATTTGTACAGCTCTTGATCACAAACATTTTAGATAGAACACCCGTATGCAAAGTGAGAGCTATGGTCTTCCCCCTTAAGTCAAGGGAAAATTCGCAGCGCGGGATTTGTGCATCTCTTCAATGCAAACAGTTCAGATTGAATACGATATACAAATCCAGACTTCGGCGCGAAGCCAAGAGAAAATGTGCCGAGCAGGATTTGTGCATCCCTTCAACACAAATGGTTGTTTTGGATGACCCATGTGGAACCACGTACAAACAATTTGGTAAGATTTGCATACGTCATCTTGGGTATGTTGCCATTCGTCAAACTGGAAAGATTGACATTTTTTGATCTAGTAACATTGCCATTTGTCAACCTTGTAACAACGCGATTTGTCAAAATATGCAGCTAAAAATCACTAACACTATCTAATTTTTGCAACTAAAATTCAGTAATTAAGCATAGATTTCAAAGTCGTTATTTATACAAACAGTTCAACTCGATAGCTAAACCGACCAAACATTTCCCCAATTGTTGCCAACCACGTACTAAAATAGCTAGTTTAACTATATATACTAGCTAATCTCAAGTACGTTGTACAGTTCCACCACATCCATTGTCAGATGAACTGAACAAAATAGCCCTATATACTACTACTACGGAGGGGCTTTGTACTACTTCCGGTAGCCTCTCCTCTATATCGAGCGCGCTCAGTAAGAGGCAGAGGAGGAGGGGCCTACCGATGAGCTGGACAACTGCAATACGGTGCCTGCCGCTGCTGCATCTTCAGTGACGCTCAACTCGAAGGCCCTCTGCTGCTCCAGACGACCCCTCTCAGAGCGGTAGTTCTCCTCGTAGATCTCCTGATTCCTCGCCTATGAGGCGGCGTGTGCCGCGGCCACGATGGAAGAAAGGCTCTTTGCATGCTCGATGAGGCGCTCCCCTCCTCTCGCAGGAACTCGGTGTAGCGCGCAAGATCGCTGACGCACGTGCGGGCCTCCACCTCCACCTCCTGCCTTTGGGCGGCGGTGGCGGAGCGGGTGATGACCCCGGCGGTCGACGGTGGGCTGGGGGCCATGGCGGCCGACGATGGGGTGGCGGCCACGACCACCACCTCCCGCCTTTGGGTCGCGATAGTGGAGCGGGCTATGGCCCTGTCTTTCGATGGAGGTGTGGCGGCAACGGTGGCCAGCAACAGCTACTGATGGGCAGCAGCGACGGAGCGTGTGGTGGGTGTTCCGCGCATAGCCAACAGGGACGCCACACACACTACACTACATCGGGGACTGCACCGCCGCCCGGTGTAGCCTCCCAGCTGGAGCTGTCCTCTGGTGACGGTGGAGTGGCTAAGAGACAACGACAGACAGGTGCAATGGGCGATTGTGGGATAAGCAGACGAGATAAGCTATAGGGAGGTAGGGGAAAATGCGACGCAGGACTCGCTGGCCGTTAGGGTTTATATTGTAGGCCAGTAAGCATTGGGATTTTGGTGGATTTCACCGAGTCGGGCAGGAAGCTTGCGTGGGAACCTGCGAGGTTGCGCGGGAACGGGCTCACTGACGATTCATTGGCGCCACTTCAAGCCACCGTTTGGCCCAAAGAACACCCACGCGTGCTGCGCAAGCTTGCGTTGTAAGCCGTCTACGGCAGCGGGGTGACAAGACATGCGAGAGGAGCATGAAAGGCCACGTACATATATGGTTAATAAAAAACATTTGCGATTCAATTACCTACTATACCCCCGTCCTGGTTTATAAGTAGGATTTAACTAATAAAATATGAATGCATCTCGCCAAGGATTATATAGTTGGATTCGTATTTGAACATAGTTTCCAATTATATAATTTTTATAACGTGCATTAACATTTTGTTTGTTAAATTTAAGGGCAAAGTATTGCAAAGAATATAAAGGGTACTATAGACCAAGACGAAGGTAGTAGCACACGGCCGCTCTCTACGTAGGGACGCAACTGTTGGCCGGCTTGTAGGCGACCATTTCCTGCGCGTTCAACTGCTCTATGTGTGTGTTTGCTTGCAGTTGAGGAGGCCGCGGCACACTCTGCTCGCATTCCGCCGCGCACGCTCTGCTCTCGCGTCCCTCTGGGTGCTTTGCCCTCATCCCTCCACACGTGTTGTCACTGTTTGGGGCCAGTGCACGATCACTCACTTCGTGTGCATGCGGTTGCGCCGGGCATGGCGCGACGATATAGTTACCCGCTGTAAAAACTGTCATGCGAACGCGCTGACAATCCAGGCCGCTTGGCCCCCATTTATTCCTACGATCATTTACCTTCATCTCTCGCGTCACACGACACAATAAGCACACCCAAAACGACACATACAGAGAGGACATCCAGTGGTTCCAATGGCGCTCCCGGTGGCTCCAATGGCGCTCCCAGCGGCCGACGATGACAACGGCAGGTTGTTCACCATGCATCATGTAGTGGACACCCAATGAGGGGGAAGGCCCTCTCGGTGGTGTAAACGAACGATCCAGTCTCGGTGGAGAGATCCATCCAAACTATGGAGTAGTTCCTTGCCGAGGACAAGTAGCAAGTGGTCGGCTTCGACCTCGAGTACACCATCGGTCATGCCGGGAAATATCAGAAGGTTGATGTCGCCCAGTTGTGCGTGCGACATGACATCTCGTCTACCACTACCACCTAGACACAAGGGGTTGCGAGCGTTTCTCCAGGTTTATCAACAGCCCCGACTACAGTTTTGCTACAGTGGACGCCACCAAAAATCTAAATGCGCTCAAGGTTTCGGGCTTGAAATGCCCGAATCTTGTCAACATCCAGCACCACTACAAGGTCTGGGGCAGCGGAAACAACAAACTGAACTCCCTGGTTGACCTCGCCTCGGCCATCATCGACCCTGTAACGCCCCGAGACCATTGTGCCAGGTGTCTTCGAGTTATTCGCTGCTGTTGCCATGTCTTTTGCTTGCGTGTTGCATTTCATCATGTCATCATGTGCATTGCATCATCATGTTTTTGAAACTTGCATCCGTCCGGGTTCTCCCCGTTCCTTCTGTTGTCCGTTCCAAGCCCAACCACACTTGCACGCGCCCGCGGCATGTCCAAAATAGTATTTTTATAAGTGGACAGAAAATGTTCTTGGAATGGGTTGAAATTTGGCGTGTGGTCTTATTATAGTGTAGATAGACTGCCTGCCAAGTTTCATCGCATTTGGAGTTCGTTTCACACCCCAACGAATAAATATAGCGGCAATAGTAGCCGGTTAAAACGTCGGACGTTTTCGGTCTCCGGAAACAGTCGCCGGGCCTCCCTCTCTTCTCTTCTCTCAGCTCAAGACCGTCTACACAGCTCACTACCTCCCGCCAGGTCCAACCTAACCTCTCTCGTCAGCCCGCAGCCTCCTCGCGCGCCCGTCTGAAAATTGTCCCAGACCCGACCCGAGCAGTCGTCACCGTTGTGTCCAGATCATCCCCAAACATCTACAAAACATCTCCATTTTGTTCATTGGACTCCTCTAACATTTTATTCTCGACCGCTCGATTACGATCGGAGGGTCTAATCCCAACCCTATTTTTTCCCTATTTATAGTGCACCCACTTACTAAATCAGATCAAACCCTAGCCTAACCCTAGACCAATTCCCTCTTTTACCTCCTCGCGCCGCCACCCAGTCTCCACCTTCCTTGGAATCCTCCCCGACCAATCTAGCTAGCCAACAACCTCCCCCAACCTCGGGATCTCCTCCCGATCCACCTGCGCCTCTCCTTCCGCGCCCAGCCACTACCCTTTCTCGATGCAGATCCTCTCGTGCTCCCCCTGCTCCCTCGCTCTCGATTGGATCAAGGGAAGGACCCCTCGACCCCGCGTCACCGCCAACCTCCGCACCGGCGAGCGAAACCAGGAGCCAACCAGATGAGCGCCGGCCGCCCCCTCCTTCTCCACCTTCCCGTGCTCCTCCCGTTTCTCCCTCTATCATCTCTCTCACTCGACTCCCTCTCTCTGTTGCGTCCAGGGAACCACCCCTTTCCCCCTTGGGCCTCATCGTCGCCGCCCGGATCTTGAAGCCCGCGCTGCGCCAGGTCATTTTGTCACCGGGAATGGATTCCCCAACCCCGGATCTGACGCCTCCCGTCGTCCCCGTCACCGGAGCCTTTCAACAATGCCACAAGTTCTGCCATGAACGCCCGACCTCGAGCTTCCGCTGGCGAGCCGCTCTACCACTTGATCAGGACGGGCTCAGCCTGGTCCACTCCGTTCGGCGAACCCCGCGCCTCGACGACATGGATTCGTGCCGAGCTCCGCCATCCCCGCCGCTCCTCTGCATCCCGCTTCTGCCTCCCCTGCTTCTGCGTGTGTAGCCCACACGAGGTCGAGGACGACCAGCGACCAGCGCCCGCGTTGACTTCCCGGTCGCAAGCTGCCAGCCCGCTGAGTCCCTCCCTCAAGGCCCAGCCTCCCCGGCTCATCCGCGTGAAGCCAGCCCACTGTGAGTAGCCGCCCTAACCCCCACTGTGCACGGTTGGGCCAGCTAGTTTTGGCCCAACTCCTATTTTTTCAGTGGACAATTTTAGATATTATTCCAGTAAACCAGTTTTATAGAAAACCCCCTAGCTTCATACATATAATTACTCACAAACCGTGCATCAGATTAAAACAAACTTAATATGAAAGTTGCCTAGAATTTTGTCTAGTTTAATAATATTCAACTTTCATGCATGTTTGAAATATTTAAAATGTTGTTTGGTTAAATTTACTCCTATGCCATGTTAAAATGTTTTAATTCATTACTAAATAACCGTAACTCGGATTTTAACAAACTTTATATGTAAATGGGGTGGAAAAATGCCTAGTTTAACATGGTTGACTCACTTTGCATGTTTAATAAGTCTAAAATTGTGTTTAGGGCAGATCAGTACCAAATCCATAATTATGCTCATGGGGAATTTTTCTGGACTTGTTGTTTGTTGTTCCGGCCTCATTTAAACTTGCCTAGATAGGTAGTTATCTTTTTCTTCACCCCTTGCCATGCTAACCAACATTTAACATTGTTGAGTACCTAACGAGAGAGAACTAAATAAGTCATGTGGTGTTTTCTTCAATATGCAACTCCGTTGCATATTGTGCTCCACTTAATTTGTAGGATTGTTTTGCACTTTTCCATGCCATGTATCTTTATACCGGACATGCATCATACTTGTTGTGCATCATGCCATGATTATGTGATGTTTGTTTACTATGTTGTTTGCTTTCTTTCCGGTGTACTTCTTCTCGGTAATCCGGTAACGTTGCGTTTGTGAGGATCCGTTGGCTATGCCCGTTTGTCTTCTTCATGGACTCATTCTTCTTCCTTGTGAGATTTCAGGCAAGATGACCATTCGCTCGAAATCACTTCTATCTTTGCTTGCTAGATGCTCGCTCTTTTGCTATGCCTATGTAGCAATACCTACCACTTGCTTACCATGTCTCCCCTATATTGCCATGAGCCTCTAACCCACCTTGTCCTAGCAAACTGTTGATTGGCTATGTTACCGCTTTGCTCAGCCCCTCTTATAGCGATGTTAGTTGCTGGTGAAGATTGGAGTTTGTTCCTTGTTGGAACATGGATATGTTGTTGGGGTATCACAGTATCTCTTATTCAATTAATGCATCTATATACTTGGTAAAGGGTGGAAGTCTCGGCCTTATGCCTGGTGTTTTGTTCCACTCTTGCCGCCCTAGTTTCCGTCATATCGGTGATATGTTCCCGGATTTTGCGTTCCATACACGGTTGGGTTATAATGGGAACCCCTTGACAGTTCGCCTTGAATAAAACTCCTCCCGCAAGGCCCAACATTGGTTTTACCATTTTCCACCTACCCTTTTTCTTTTCCCTTGGGAGTCGCGCTCCTGAGGGTCATCATTATTTTAACCTCCCCAGGCCAGTGCTCCTCTGAGTGTTGGTCCAACCTGTCAGCTGCCGGTGACCACCAGGGGCAACTCTGGGCTGGTCTACCGGAACCTTGGACAATCCGGTATGCCCTGAGAACGAGATATATGCAGCTCCTATCGGGATTTGTCGGCACATTCGGGTGGCTTTGCGAGTCTTGTTTTACCATTGTCAAGGATGTCTTGTAAACTAGGATGCCGAGTCTGATCGGAATGTCTTGGGAGAAGGAATATCCTTCGTTGACCGTGAGAGCTTGTGATGGACTAAGTTGGGACACCCCTGCCGGGATTTAAACTTTCAAAAGCCGTGCCCGCGGTTATGGGCAGATGGGAATTTGTTAATGTCCGGTTGTAGAAAACCTGAAGTTTATCTTAATTAAAATACATCAACCGCGTGTGTTACCGTGATGGTCTCTTCTCGGCGGGGTCCGGAAAGTGAACACGGTGTTGGAGTAATGCTTGACGTAGGTTATTCTAGGATCACTTCTTGATCATAGTTTCTCGACCGTGCTTTGCCTTCTCTTCTCGCTCTCATTTACGTATGTTATCCACCATATATGCTAGTCGCTTGCTGCAGCTCCACCTCATACCTTTACCTTACCTATAAGCTTAAATAGTCTTGATCGCGAGGGTGTGAGATTGCTGAGTCTCCGTGACTCACAGATACTTCCAAAACCAGTTTGCAGGTGCCGTTGATCCGCGCAGGTGACGCAACCAAGCTCAAAGGAGGAGCTCGATGAAGATCTCGTTCTTTGTGTTGTTTCGTTTCAGTTGATCAGTAGTGGAGCCCAGTTGGGGTCGATCGGGGATCTGTGTAGCTTTTGGGGTAGTCTTCTTTTATTTTGGTTCCGTAGTCGGACCTTGATTGTATCTGGTTGAATGTAATGCTTTATTCATGTAATTGTGTGAAGTGGCGATTGTAAGCCAACTATGTATCTCTTTCCCTTATGTATTACATGGGTTGTGTGAAGATTACCTCACTTGCGACATTGCTTTCAATGCGGTTATGCCTCTAAGTTGTGCTTCGACATGTGGGAGATATAGCCGCATCGAGGGCGTTACAAGTTGGTAATCAGAGCCTTCCCCGACCTTAGGAGCCCCCTGCTTGATCGAATCACTGGCGTTGTTGAGTCTAGAAAAATGTTTTGAGTCATTTAGGATTATATATATCGGAGAGTAGGATTCTTTTTACTCCTCGGTCCCTTCGTCGCTCTGGTGAGGCATCCTGACGTAGAGTTTTGACTCTTCTCTTCTCAAATTTCACAAAAGAAATTTAGGATCACACGGGTATCTTGGAATCGTTCCGATGGTTTTGTGACGAGAACATTGTTCTTGGTGCCTCCTGACATTTAGGGGTTGTGGTAGTGTCCCGGGGACTTGAGCTCCGAGGTGTTGTCGTCACAATTTTATCGTTGCAGTTCTGGAATACCTGAGTTCGCTGACATCGAAAATCTCTTTTATGCAGTTGTTGGTGAGATAACCTCGACGTCACCCCGTACTGGGGCGGGAGTTCGGGAGTATTTTCATAACTCATATAACGGATGCTTTTCGAAGGTTGAGGTAAATGATTTCCGAAGTCTTCTTGGTTATGTGTTGAAGGATGGATATAGCTGGATGTAGGATTTGTTAGTTTTGGGTGAGATATTATGCTTCCCCTGTATCCCCAACACCTGATTGCATAACCGGAAAGTTTCGGGAGTTTTTAAGTGGGAATTCAAGTAGCTCTTAGGATATCTTTCCGACAGATATATGATATGAAATTGGGGTTCGGCGTCTAGTGGTCCGCCTATCCACGGTTGGTTTTTACAGTGGTCTCGCTGTGTCTTCAAGAGTCCTTGGCTATGCCGACTCGGGGACGCTTCGTATGTCATGTGCACTGCCTTGTACATGATGGTGTTGTACGATCGAGCCCGTGTAGGCCCCACCACGAAAACTTCAGACGAAATCCCTATCATATGTTTGTTCCGGCTTATTCTACAAGCCAATCCTTTGTTTTGTTTTGAGTTGTGGTATTCGAGTTGCTTCGAAGTCAAATGTTGATTCCATACCTTTCCTAAACGGTGTTCTCATACTCCTATGCGAATACTAATCCTCCATGATAATCGAGATTGTCATATCAATCCTTTTTCAATCGGCGTGTCTCTCTTCAAGTGGATCCGTTCATTTCAACATCTGCAAGATCAAGTATCAGTTCTTCTCAACGGTGTTCATTTCTTCCGTCTCCATGTTGCCTTTGTTTTTCCCACCCTTCCACCCCTTTTTCTTCAAGGAATCCGATTTCTTAATCAAGTATCGTTTTATTGGATATGAAGTCTCCCCATTCTGTTTCGTCAATATTCTTACCCGGTAATTCTCGTGAAGATGCTCTACAAGTTCATCATTCTTAATTCTTTTTCTTCTCCGGTGGAACCAATTCAAGCTTGGTTGATCATATCCTCTCCTCGTTTCAAATACCTTCTCTTGCCGGTGCACCTCATATTCAATCATTTTTCTCTATTCAATTGTTCCTGAGTGCTCAAGATATCTCAAAGATTCGTGTTTCCACTCTGCAGTTGTTCAATATCTTCGAGAACGTTCTCTCATTCAAGCCTTTTAATTCAACCGGTGAATTCTATCTTTTAAATCGTTCTACGGTGTTTCTTTTGAGTGGGCCCTAACCCACAGGTCTTTTCCCAGGATCTTACCTAGCTCTTCTAATTTTCCCGGAGCTTTTCAAATTCTTTTCAAAGTTGACGTAAGAATGAATTATCATCAGTCAAATGTCTTTCTCCAAGATCTTTCAAATTCTTTTTATCGTTGGTTCAACCTTTATAATTTTCATCCCGGAGTATCTCAACAATTCGGTGGTTTTTGTCGTCGTAATTCTCAGATTTTGAAGACCGAAGAAGAGTTTTTTTCCTCCTTATCTTATTCGTTCTCTCAGAGATGCGTGATTCTAGCTTGTTGCCATCCTCTCATAATTGTTTTGATTGTGAGAATTCCTTTCACCTATCTGGAGTCCATCAATTCAGGTTTATTCATTCTCAGCTTTCAGTTATCAGTCTCCATCATACCGATGCTTAGATCAAGGATCCTCTAATCAGCTCGTAATCTCTTCGTTCTCATGGATCTAAATTCTCTCAAGCATCTTCGTTTATTTGCTGATCCTTCCCGGTGTTTTCTCATGTTTTATTCGTTCCTCTTCAATTCTTACGCTGGTTCGTTCAAGATCTCTCTTCCATGGTTATCATATTAATTCATTCGTTGTTTCATCCTACCGGTGGTTCGTTGAAGACCTTCTCAAGTTTGCGCTATATCTATCTTAATCCTTACTACGTGAATAAGTAGTGTGCCAAATCCATTGTTGGTCATCAATTTAATTGGTGAAGGAAGCCCATAACGTAATTCTTATTCTTTGTTTCATCGTGTAAATTCAATTCTTCCTTCCGGAGGCGCATCAAATTCTCGGTTTCACTTGTTTCATCTTTTCTTTTCCGGAGTTCCAAGCTCTCTCAATTTATTTCATCGCGAAGGTCCATCTAATCATTACAACGTTTCACCTTGTGTTTTAAATTTCTCTTTCCTTTCGTTTGATCATCCTTTTATTACCGGAGGTTCTACATGATGGTTTCATCAAGGATTTAATTTCCTTCTCGAAGTGTTCATCAACATTCTTTTCTAAGGAACTCAAGTATTCTTTTTTGTGTAATCCGGAGTGCAATTCCTTCTACCATATTATTGGAGGTGGTATTATGTCATTCTTGATAATTTGAGTTCATGTTTCATGATTCACATGTTGTTAAGAATGAGATATTTTAAATCCATCTACCTTTTCGTTGGAGTTATCTTGTGTCATGTTTCACCTAAAGCCTTTCCTAAGGACTATTGCTATTTATGGTGCTCATAAATGACCCAAGTTCTTCATCTATCCTCCCGGTGTAATAGCTTTCTCGTCTCCTTGTTCTTACCAATCCAATTCTTTTGCCGTGAGTGGCAGGTTGTCACCTCATAATTTGAGATGTATTCCATAAGACCATATCAAGCTTACCCTTTTTCGTTGTTGGTTTTGTAACAACTCCGTTCGACCCTTCTCCTAAAGATGCCTTTTCAAGCTATGTTGTGGCAGAAGTCGGCATTTTATTCTCCATTCTTTTCTTTCAATTATCTAGCTTCTATTTATTTCTTCCAGAGGCCTTGTGATGTTGCTCTTTTCAATCATAATCTCGAATTGTGAAGATCATGTTCTTTTCATGCCTATCCATTCAACCGGAGTGTCGTGCCCTTTTGCTCAAGTTCTTTTCGCGTTATCAAGCCTTGCACCTCTTTTTCAACCGGAGTGTGTCTGAGATCTTTCTTACCCCTTGTTCCATTCATTCAATAGTTCCGGAGGAAGTATGTTGTGTTTTCATTCAAGTATTTTATCATCTTATCAAGTTCTTATTCAATTCCTTTTCTTTTCAACCGGGGTGCTGCCCGAACTTGGTCTTCCTTGATCCCCTTCCCTAACAGAGTGCTTTCAACTTTGTTCACCTCCGTTGCATTCTTTCTTTCAATGGCTTAACCTTCTCAAGGCTCGTGGTTTCACTCGTTTGTCAAAGAAGCAACTTAGCTTTACCTCTCCTCTTTATCTTCCGTTGTCCCTCCGGTGCCATTCTAGATCTCGGGACGAGATCCTCTCGTAGTGGTGGAGTGTTGTAACGCCCCGAGACCGTTGTGCCAGGTTTCTTCGAGTTATTCGCTCCTGTTGCCATGTCTTTTGCTTGCGTGTTGCATTTCATCATGTCATCATGTGCATTGCATCATCATGTTTTTGAAACTTGCATCCGTCCGGGTTCTCCCCGTTCCTTCCGTTGTCCGTTCCGAGCCCAACCACACTTGCACGCACCCGCGGCATGTCTGAAATAGTATTTTTATAAGCGGATGGAAAATGTTCTCAGAATGGGTTGAAAGTTGGCGTGTGGTCTTATTATAGTGTAGATAGACCGCCTGCCAAGTTTCATCGCATTTGGAGTCCGTTTGACGCCCCAACGAATAAATATAGCGGCAATAGTAGCCGGTCAAAACGTCGGACGTTTTCGGTCTCCAGAAACAGTCACCGGGCCTCCCTCTCTTCTCTTCTCTCAGCTCGAGACCATCTACACAGCTCACTACCTCCCGCCAGGTCCAACCTAACCTCTCTTGTCAGCCTGCAGCCTCCTCGCGCGCGCGTCTGAAAATTGTCCCGGACCCGACCCGAGCAGTCGTCACCGTTGTGTCCGAATCATCCCCAAACATCTACAAAACATCTCCGTTTTGTTCATTGGACTCCTCTAACCTTTTATTCTCGACTGCCCGATTATGATCGGAGGGTCTAATCCCAAACCTATTTTTTTCCTATTTATAGTGCACCCACTTACTAAATCAGATCAAACCCTAGCCTAACCTAGACCAATTCCCTCTTTTCCCTCCTCGCGCCGCCACCCAGTCTCCACCTTCCTTGGAATCCTCCCCGACCAATCTAGCTAGCCAACAACCTCCCCCCAACCTCGGGATCTCCTCCCGATCCACCTGCGCCTCTCCTTCCGCGCCCAGCCACTACCCTTTCTCGATGCAGATCCTCTCGTGCTCCCCCTGATCCCTCGCTCTCGATTGGATCGAGGGAAGGAGCCCCTCGACCCCGCGTCACTGCCAACCTCCGCGCCGGCGAGCGAAACCAGGAGCCAACCAGATGAGCGCCGGCCGCCCCCTCCTTCTCCACCTTCCCGTGCTCCTCCCGTTTCTCCCTCTCTCATCTCTCTCACTCGACTCCCTCTCTCTGTTACGTCCAAGGAACCACCCCTTGCCACCTTGGGCCTCATCGTTGCTGCCCGGATCTCGAAGCCTGCGCTGCGCCAGGTCGTTTTGTCACTGGGAATGGATTCCCCAACCCCGGATCTGACGCCTCCCGTCGTCCCCTTCACCGGAGCCTTTCAACAACGCCCCAAGTTCCGCCATGAACGCCCGACCTCGAGCTTCCGCTGGCGAGCCGCTCTACCACTTGATCAGGACGGGCTCAGCCTGGTCCACTCTGTTCGGTGAACCCCGCGCCTCGACGCCATGGATCCGCGCTGAGCTCCGCCATCCTCGTCGCTCCTCTGTTGTGACGCCCCGAGATCGTTGTGCCAGGTGTCTTCCGGTGTTTCGTTGTTGTTGCCTTGTCATTTTCTTGCGTGTCGCATCTTGCCATGTCATCATGTGCATTGCATCGTCATGTTTTAAAAACTTGCATCTGTCCCGATCTCCTCGTTCCGTCCGTTGTTTGTTCTGAGCCCAACCACACTTGCACGCGCCCGCGGCATGTCCGAAATAGTATTTTATAAGTGGTCGGAAAATGTTCCCAGAATGGGTTGAAAGTTGGCGTGTGGTCTTATTATAGTGTAGATAGACCACCTGTCAAGTTTCATCGCATTCGTAGTTTGCCTGATAGCCCAACCATTAAACTATAGCGGCATTATAGGCGGGCACACGTCGGATGTTTTCGGTCTCCGAAAACAGTCGCTGGGCCTCCCTCTCTTCTCTTCTCTCAGCTCGAGACCATCTACACAGCCCACTACCTACCGCCAGGTCCAACCTAACCTCTCTCGTCAGCCCGCAGCCCCCCTCGCGCGTGTCCGAAAGTTGTCCCGAACCCGACCCGGACTGTCGCCACCGTTGTGTCCGGATCATCCCCAAACATCTACAAAACGTCTCCGTTTTCTTATTTGGACTCCCTAACTATTTTTTTTCTCGACCGTCCAATTACGATCGGAGGGACGATATAGTCTTACCCTAACCAACCTACTATATATAGCCGATGTATTTCTAGACCAAACCCTACTTTCTAGGGATCCTCCCCTATCCACTCGTCGTCGCCGCCGCTCCACCAAATCCACATCGGGATCCATCCCGCATCCACCTCGTCTTCATCCACCCACCAACCAGAGCAGCGCTCGTCCTTCCCCTCGATCCATCCCTCTGCCCGGAGCTCCTCCTCTTGCGCCTCTGCGCTTGATCCCCTTCGCCTCGTGCCACGCCACCGCCGTTAAGCTTTGCCGAAGATGAGCACTGACGCCCCTTCTTCATCTTCCCATGCTCTCTCCCGTTTCTCTCTCTCATCTCCCTGCCTACCTTTTTTTCTGTCAGCAGGGAGCCCGCCATGGATGCCAGGGACGCCATGTCCCCAAGCCGCAACAGCAGTTCCGAGCCCTGCTGCATCTCCTCGACCGAAACTTGCCGACGACCCGCAGGTGACCAGCGCCACCTCATCTCCTCCCGCGCCTCTCCTCCCATGTTGTTCCCTCTCTCCCGCTGCTCATCTCTCCCCTCATGTCTTTCCCTATAGGAGACCCGCTAGGGAACTCAAAGTCCGTGGCCGCCGGTTTGCCTCCACCCCCCGCCGGAGCTGCCTCTTCTCGGGCGCCGGTAAAGGATCCGGCCGTCCCCGGCCTTCCCCGCCATCCCTCGCCGACGCTAAGCCATGGCGGAGTCCCTTCGTCACTCTGGATCCGTTGGCTACATCCGTTTGTCTTCTTCATGGACTCGTTCTTCTTCCTTGCAGGATCTCAGGCAAGATGACCATACCCTCGAAATCACTTCTATCTTTGCTTGCTAATTTGCTCACTCTTTTGCTATACCTATGCTGCGATACCTACCACTTGCTTATCATGCCTCCCATATGGTTAAGATAAGCCTCTAACCCACCTTGTCCTAGCAAACCGTTGTTTGGCTATGTTACCGCTTTGCCCAGCCCCTCTTATAGCGTTGTTAGTTGCAGGTGAAGATTGGAGCTTGTTCCATGTTTGGAACATGGATATGTTGTTGGGATATCACAATATCTCTTATTCAATTAATGCATCTATATACTTGGTAAAGGGTGGAAGGCTCGGCCTTATGCCCGGTATTTTGTTCCACTCTTGCCGCCCTAGTTTCCATCATATCGGTGTTATGTTCCCGGATTTTGCGTTCCTTACGCGGTTTGGTTATTATGGGAACCCCTTGACAGTTCGCCTTGAATAAAACTCCTCCAGCAAGGCCCAACCTTGGTTTTACCATTCGCCACCTAGCTTTTTTCCCTTGGGAGTCGTGCATCCCGAGGGTCATCTTTATTTTAACCCCCTAGGTCAGTGCTTGTCTAAGTGTTGGTCCAAACTAGAGTCCTTTGCAGTGCCACCTCGGGGAAACTTGAGGGCTGGTTTTAGTTGTACGGAGCGCTCATCCGGTGTTGCCCTGAGAATGAGATATGTGCAGCTCCTATCGGGATGTCGGCGCATCGGGTGGTCTTGCTGGACTTGTTTTACCATTGTCGAGGATGTCTTGTAACCGGGATTCTGAGCCTGATCGGGTCTTCCCGCTAGAAGGAATATCCTTCGTTGACCGTGAGAGCTTGTGATGGGCTAAGTTGGGACACCCCTGCAGGGATATGATCTTTTGAAAGCCGTGCCCGCAGTTATGGGAAGATGGGAATTTGTTAATGTCCGGTTGTAGAAAACCAGAAGTTGACCTTAATTAAAATACATCAACCGCGTGTGTAACCGTGATGGTCTCTTCGCGGCGGAGTCCGGGAAGTGAACATGGTGTTGGAGTTATGCTTGACGTAGGTTGTTCTAGGATCACTTCTTGATCATAGATTTCTCGACCGTGCTTTTGCCTTCTCTTCCCGCTCTCATTTGTGTATGATAGCCACCATATATGCTAGTCACTTGCTTCAGCTCCACCTCATACCATTACCTTACCTATAAGCTTAAATAGTCTTGATCGCGAGGGTGTGAGATTGCTGAGTCCCTGTGACTCACATATACTTCCAAAACCAGTTTGCAGGTGCCGATGATACCGTGCAGGAGACTCAACCAAGCACAAGGAGGAGCTCGATGAAGATCTTGTCCTTGGATTGTTTCGTTCTAGCTGATCAGTAGTGGAGCCCAGTTGGGGTCGATCGGAGATCAGTGTAGCATTGGGGTAGTCTTCTTTTATTCTGGTTCCGTAGTCGGACCTTGGTTGTATTTGGATGATTGTAATGCTTTACTCATGTATTGTGTGAAGTGGCGATTGTAACCCAACTATGTATCTCTTTCCCTTATGTATTACATGGGTTGTGTGAAGATTACCTCACTTGCGACATTGCTTTCAATGTGATTATGCCTCTAAGTCGTGCTTCGAAACGTGGGAGATATAGCCGCATCGAGGGCATTACAAGTTGGTAATCAGAGCCTTCCCCGACCTTAGGAGCCCCCTGCTTGATCGAATCGCTGGCGTTGTTGAGTCTAGAAAAATGTTTTGAGTCATTTAGGATTATATATCGGAGAGTTAGGAATTCTTTTTACTCCCCAGTCCCTTCGTCGCTCTGGTGAGGCATCCTGACGTAGAGTTTTGACTCTTCTCTTCTCAAATTTCACTAAAAAAATTTAGGATCACGCGAGTATCTTGGAATCGTTCCGATGGTTTTGTGACGAGAACATTGTTCTTGGTGCCTCCTGACATTTAGGTGTTGTGGCAGTGTCCCGGGAAGTTGAGCTCCGAGGTGTTGTCGTCACAATTTTATCGTTGCAGTTCTGGAATACCTGAGTTTAGTTTCGCCGACATCGAAAATCTCTTTTATGCAGTTGTTGGTGAGATAACCTCGACGCCACCCAGTACTGGGGCGGGAGTTCGGGAGTATTGCCATAACTCGTATAACGGATGCTTTTCGAAGGTTGAGGTAAATGATTTCCGAAGGTTTCTTGGTTATGTGTTGAAGGATGGATACAGCTGGATGTAGGATTTGCTAGTTTTGGGTGAGATATTATGCTTCCCCTGTATCCCCAACACCTGATTGCATAACCGGAAAGTTTTGGGAGTTTATAAGTGGGAATTCAAGTAGCTCTTAGGATATCTTTCCGACAGATGTATGATATGAAATTGGGGTTCGACGTCTAGTGGTCCGCCTATCCACGGTTGGTTTTATAGTGGTCTCGTTGTGTCTTAAAGAGTCCTTGGCTATGCTGACTCGGGGACGCTTCGTATGTCATGTGCACTGCCTTGTACATGACGGTGCTGTATGATCGAGCCCGTGTAGGCCCCACCACGAAAACCACGGTGCTGTACATATGTCTATCATATGTTTGTTCCGGCTTATTCTGTAAGCCAATCCTTTGTTTTGTTTTGAGTTGTGGTATTCGAGTTGCTTCGAAGTCAAGTGTTGATTCCATACCTTTCTTAAACGGTGTTTCTCATACTCCGATTTGAATACTAATCCTTCTCGATCTTCGAGTTTGTCATGTCAATCCTTTTCAACCGGTGTGTTTCTCTTCAAGTGGATCTGATCATTTCAACATCCGCAAGATCAAGTATCAGTTCTTCTCAACGGTGTTGTCTTCATCCGTTCCAAGTTGACTTTGTTTATTCCCCCCCCCCCCCCCCCCTTTTTTTTTTGAAGGACTCAGATTTCTTAATCAACTATCTTGTTATTGATGAGAAGTCTCTCCATTCTTTTCCGTCAATGTTCTTATCCGGTGATGCTCATGAAGATACTAACGGAGCCTCAAGTTCATCATTATTCTTTCTTTTTCTTCTCCGGTGGAACCAAGTCTAGCTTTGTTGACCATATCTTTTCCTCGTTTCAAAGGTTTCTCCATACCTGTGCACCTCATACTCATTCTCCTCTCGCCATTCAATTGTTCCGGAGTGCTCAAGATATCTCGAAGATTCGTGGTTTCCACTCTGCTTTCGTTCAAGCTCTTTCAAGGATGTTATCTCATTCAAGCCATTTAATTCAACCGGTACATTCTCTCTTTTAAATCGTTCTATGGTGTTTTCTTTTGAGTGGGCCCTAACCCACAGGTCTTTTCCCAGGATCCTACCTGACTCTTCTTATTTTCCCGGAGCTATCCTCAAATTCTTTCAAAGCTTGACGTAAGAATGAATTGTCATCAGTCAAATGTCTTTCTTCAAGATCTTTCAAAATTCTTTTCATCATTGGCTCAACCTTTCCATTCTTCATTCTGGTGTGCCTCAATAATTCTTGGTGGTGTTTCTCGTTGGCATTCTCATCATCTGAAGACCGAAGAAGAATTTTCTCTCAATCTTGCTCCATTCTCTTCAAGATTCATGGTTCTAGTTCAAGGCCATCCTCTCATAATTGTTTTGATTGTTAGAATTCCTTTCACCTATCTGGAGTCCATCAATTCAAGTTTATTCATTCTCAGCTTTCAGTTATCATTCTCCAATCTTACCGGTGCTCCGTTCAAGTGATCTCTAATCAGTTCATGATCCCTTCGTTCTCATGTATCTAGATTTTCTCGAGCATCTTCGTTCATTTGCAAATTCTTCCCGGTGATTCGTTATCTTTTATTCGTTCTTTTTCAATCCTTACGGTGGTTCCTTCAAGAGTTCCTCTTCCTTCGTTTATCATATTAATTCATTCGTTGTTTCAATCCTACCGGTGGTTCATTGAAGACCTTCCCAAGTTTGCGCTATATCTATATTAATCCTTTCTACGAGAATAAGTAGTATGCCAATTCCATTGCTTGTCATCAATTTGAATTGGTGAAGGATAAGCATAATGTAATTCTTATTCTTGTTTCATCCATATGTTAATCTTTTCTTCCGGAGTTTGTTCACGATGATTAAATTCTTGGTTTCAAGTGCTCGTCTTTCTTTCCCAGAGTTCCAAGCTCTCGCAGTTATATTATCACGGAGATCTATCTAAATCATTACAAGGTTTCACCTCATGTTTTCATCTTCTCTTTCTTTTCGTTATCCTTTTGTTATCAGAATTCTTCATGGAGGCTCTACATGATGGCCCATCAAGCATTTAATTTCTTTTCGAAGTTTTCATCGAGATTCTTCTCTAAGGAGCTCAAGTATTCTTCATCTTGCATTCCGAAGTGCTATTCGTTCTATCTTATCTTTTGGAGGTGGTGTTATGTCATTTTTGATAATTTTCCTTCGTATTTCATGATTCACAAGTTACAAGAATGAGATATTTTAAATCCATCAATCTCGTCATTGGAGTTATCTTGGGTTATATTTCACCTAAAGCCTTACCTAAGGATTGTTGCTATCTATGGTGCTCATAAATGACCCAAGTTCTTCATCTATCCTCTCGGTGAAATAATCTTTCTCGTCTCCTTGTTCATACCAATCCAAAAAAAATTTCCCCGTGAGTGGAAGGTGGTCACATCATAATTTGAGATGTATTCCATAAGACCATATCAAGCTTATCCTTTTCGGTCTTGATTTTTCCAACAACTCCGTTCAAACATTCTCCTAAAGATGCTTTGGCAAGCTCATTTGGGGTAGAAGATATTGTTACTCCTCCATTCATTCCATTCCATCCTCTCATTTCTTCCGGAGGCATTGTGATGTTTCTCATTTCTCTCTTCATCTCAAGTTGCGAAGATCATGAACTTTTCATGCTTATCCTTTTAACCGGAGTGTTGTGCCCTTTGCTCAAGTTCTTTTCGCCTTATCAAGTCTTGCATCCCTTCTCAACCGGAGTGCTGCCTGAAGTTGTTCTTCCTTGTTCCTCTTTTCTAACGGAGTGTTTTCAACTTCGTTCATCTTTGTTGTATTCTTTTCTCGAAATGGCTTAACCTTTTCAAGGTTCTTGGGTTTCACTCATTGGTCAAAGAAGTAACTTAGTTTTACCTCTTCTCTTTCTCTTCCGTTTTCCCTCCGGTGCCATTCTAGATCTCGGGACGAGATCCTCTCGTAGTGGTGGAGTGTTGTGATGCCCCGAGACCGTTGTGCCAGGTGTCTTCCGGTGTTTCGTTGTTGTTGCCTTGTCATTTTCTTGCGTGTCGCATCTTGCCATGTCATCATGTGCATTGCATCATCATGTTTTAAAAACTTGCATCTGTCCCCGTCTCCTTGTTCCGTCCGTTGTTCGTTCTGAGCCCAACCACACTTGCACGCGCCCGCGGCATGTCCGAAATAGTATTTTATAAGTGGCCGGAAAATGTTCTCGGAATGGGTTGAAAGTTGGCGTGTGGTCTTATTATAGTGTAGATAGACCGCCTGTCAAGTTTCATCGCATTCGGAGTTCGTCTGATAGGCCAACCATTAAACTATAGCGGCATTATAGCCGGGCACACGTCGGACATTTTCGGTCTCCGAAAACAGTCGCCGGGCCTCCCTCTCTTCTCTTCTCTCAGCTCGAGACCATCTACACAGCCCACTACCTACTGCCAGGTCCAACCTAACCTCTCTCGTCAGCCAATAGCCCCCCCTCGCGCACGTCCGAAAGTTGTCCCGAACCCGACCCGGACTGTCGCCACCGTTGTGTCCGGATCATCCCCAAACATCTACAAAACGTCTCTGTTTTCTTATTTGGACTCCCTAACTATTTTTTTTTCTCGACCGTCCAATTACGATCGGAGGGACGATATAGTCTTACCCTAACCCACCTACTATATATAGCCGATGTATTTCTAGACCAAACCCTACTTTCTAGTGATCCTCCCCTATCCACTCGTCGCCGCCGCCGCTCCACCAAATCCACATCGGGATCCATCCCGCATCCACCTCGTCTTCAGCCACCCACCAACCAGAGCAGCACTCGTCCTTCCCCTCGATCCATCCCTCTGCCCGAAGATCCTCCTCTTGAGCCTCTGCGCTCGATCCCCTTCGCCTCGTGCCACGCCACCGCCGGCAAGCTTCGCCGAAGATGAGCGCCAACGCCCCTTCTTCATCTTCCCATGCTCTCTACCGTTTCTCTCTCATCTCCCTGCCTATCTTTTTTTCTGTCAGCAGGGAGCCCGCCATGGACGCCAGGGATGCCGTGTCCCCAGGAAGCAACAGCAGTTCCGAGCCCTGCTACATCCCCTCGACCGGAACTTCCCGACGACCCGCAGGTGACCAGCGCCATCTCATCTCCTCCCGCGCCTCTCCTCCCATGTTGTTCCCTCTCTCCCGCTGCTCATATCTCCCCTCATGTCTTTCCCTACAGGAGCCCCGCTAGGGAACTCAAAGTCCGTGGCCGCCGGTTTGCCTCCACCCCCCGCCGGAGCTGCCTCTTCTCGCGCGCCGGTCAAGGATCCGGCCGTCCCCGGCCTTCCCCGCCATCCCTCGTCGACGCTAAGCCATGGCGGACCCCCAAGACCTGTTGCTCTGCCTCGCATCTCACCCGGACGTCCCCGCGTCGTCTGCGCAGCCACCTGCATCGAGCCCCGCGCCGCCGATCTTCCTCACGGACGTCTGCATTCGCCTCTGCCCTTGTCGATCTCATGCACAAGCTGGGTGAGAACTCCCGAGCCTCCTCCCGCTCCCTTTGCTCTCTTTCGCTGATCATAGTCGCCGTAGTTGCACGCATCGCCACCACCGAGGATGTGTTCCTCCGCAGGGCAAACACACGCGCCGCAGCTCTCCCGCAAGTCTCTCCATGCTCACCTAGCTCCTGCCGCACGCCATGCATGAGGCGAGCACGAGCTCGTCCTCGAGCTCCCGCACATCTAGCCTTTGCACGAGCCGCCATGCTGTGCGAGCACACACACATGTTTTTTCACACCCCCGTCGTTGGCCTGTGGTCGCGAGGGTCGCCGTCTTGCTCGCCGGCGACGTCACCCAGTTCCTTGGTGATCCATGAAGAAGAAGGCCTGGTCTCTAGTTTTGTTCAAGTCGAGCGACACCCTTGTTTAGCACAAACATGCAGCAACAGCACAGTGGTAAACACTCCGCTCCTATATCTAGGAGGTCATGGGATCTAGTCACAGCCGGCCTCATTTTTTGCCCTATTTTTCCTGTACTGCTGCACGCACACAGCCACATCCACTTCGGGCCAGATCTGCTGCTGGGCTTCCACAGTGAGCATCATTCAGCCCGCATTTTTTTATGTTTGCTGCGATTTGTCTAATTCCAAGTGCATGCATATTTACAAAAAAATGCCCTCATTTGAATTGTTCATAACTAAATATCCATGCATCCAAATAAAACATGTCATATATGCATCTTGCTTAGAATCTCATGTACTTTCAGAATATGCAACTTTCGACCATGTTAAAATGTTTAAACTTGTTGTTTGTATTAATTTGTTTAAATGATATGCTAAAATGGTTTAATTCATAACTAAATAACCGTACTCCAAACCTAACAAACTTTATATGTAAATGGGGTAGAATTATGCCTAGTTTAACATGGTGGCCTTACTTTGCATGTTTAACAAATCTAAAATTGTGTTTAGGGCAGATCAGTACCAAATCTAATATATGCATATGAGGATTTTCCGGAATTGTTGTTCGTTGTTTCCGGCCTCATTTAAACTTGACTAGATAGGTAGTTTTACTTTGCTTCACCCTCTTGCCATGTTGAACAACATTTAATATTGTTGGGTACATAAACGAGATCGAACTAAATAACTTGAATGTGGTGTTTCGTCAATATGCAACGGAGTTGCATATTGAGCTCCACTTAATCTGTAGGATTGTTTGTGCACTTTGCCATGCCATGCCATGTATCATTAAGCCGGACATGCATCATACTTGGTTGTGCATCATGCCATGCTTATGTGATGTTTGTTCACTATGTTGTTTGCTTTCTTTCTGATGTACTTCTTCTCGGTAATCCGGTAACGTTGCGTTTGTGAGGATCCGTTGGCTACATCCGTTTGTCTTCTTCATGGACTCGTTCTTCTTCCTTGCGGGATCTCAGGCAAGATGACCATACCCTCGAAATCACTTCTATCTCTGCTTGCTAGCTTGCTCGCTCTTTTACTATGCCTATGTTGCGATACCGACCACTTGCTTATCATGCCTCCCATATGGTTAAGCCAAGCCTCTAACCCACCTTGTCCTAGCAAACCGTTGTTTGGATATGTTATCGCTTTGCCCAGCCCCTCTTATAGCGTTGTTAGTTGCAGGTGAAGATTGGAGCTTGTTCCATGTTTGGAACATGGATATGTTGTTGGGATATCACAATATCTCTTATTTAATTAATGCATCTATATACTTGGTAAAGGGTGGAAGGCTCGGTCTTATGCCTGGTGTTTTGTTCCACTCTTGCCACCCTAGTTTCCGTCATATCAGTGTTATGTTCCCGGATTTTGCGTTCCTTACGCGGTTGGGTTATTATGGGAACCCCTTGACAGTTCGCCTTGAATAAAACTCCTCCAGCAAGGCCCAACTTTGGTTTTACCATTCGCCACCTAGCCTTTTTCCCTTGGGAGTCACGCATCCCGAGGGTCATCTTTATTTTAACCCCCCCGGGCCAGTGCTTGTCTAAGTGTTGGTCCGGACTAGAGTCCTTTGCAGCGCCACCTCGGGGAAACTTGAGGGCTGATTTTAGTTGTACGAAGCGCTCATCCGGTGTTGCCCTGAGAATGAGATATGTGCAGCTCCTATCAGGATGTCGGCGCATCGGGTGGTCTTGCTGGACTTCTTTTACCATTGTCGAGGATGTCTTGTAACCGGGATTCCGAGCCTGATCGGGTCTTCCCGCTAGAAGGAATATCCTTCGTTGACCGTGAGAGCTTGTGATGGGCTAAGTTGGGACACCCCTGCAGGGATATGATCTTTCGAAAGCCGTGCCTGCGGTTATGGGCAGATGGGAATTTGTTAATGTCCGGTTGTAGAAAACCTGAAGTTGACCTTAATTAAAATACATCAACCGCGTGTGTAACCATGATGGTCTCTTCTCGGCGGAGTCCGGGAAGTGAACACGGTGTTGGAGTTATGCTTGACGTAGGTTGTTCTAGGATCACTTCTTGATCATAGATTTCTCGACCGTGCTTTTGCCTTCTCTTCCCGCTCTTATTTGCGTATGATAGCCACCATATATGCTAGTCGCTTGCTGCAGCTCCACCTCATACCATTACCTTACCTATAAGCTTAAATAGTCTTGATCGCGAGGGTGTGAGATTGCTGAGTCCCCGTGACTCACAGATACTTCCAAAACCAGTTTGCAGGTGCCGATGATACCGTGCAAGAGACTCAACCAAGCTCAAGGAGGAGCTCGATGAAGATCTTGTCCTCTGGGTTGTTTCGTTCAAGTTGATCAGTAGTGGAGCCAAGTTGGGGTCAATCGGGGATCTGTGTAGCATTGGGGTAGTCTTCTTTTATTTTGGTTCCGTAGTCGGACCTTGGTTTTATTTGGATGATTGTAATGCTTTACTCATGTATTGTGTGAACTGGCGATTGTAAGCCAAATATGTATCTCTTTCCCTTATGTATTACATGGGTTGTGTGAAGATTACCTCACTTGCGACATTGCTTTCAATGCGGTTATGCCTCTAAGTCATGCTTCGACACGTGGGAGATATAGCCGCATCGAGGGTGTTACATCTACACCCCGCTTCTGCCTCCCCTGCTTCTGCGTGTGTAGCCCACGCGAGGTCGAGGACGACCAGCGACCAACGCCCGCGTTGACTTCCCGGTCGCAAGCTGCCAGCCCGCTGAGTCCCTCCCTCAAGGCCCAACCTCCCCGGCCCATCCGCGCGAAGCCAGCCCACTGTGAGCAGCCGCTCTAACCCCCACTGTGCACGGTTGGGCCAGCCAGTTTCGGCCCAACTCCTATTTTTTTCAGTGGATAATTTTAGATATTATTCCAGTAAACCAGTCTTACAAAAAAAACCCCTAGCTTCATACGTATAATTACTCACAAACCGTGCATTGGATTAAAACAAACTTAATATGAAAGTTGCCTAGAATTTTGTCTAGTTTAATAATATTCAACTTTCATGCATGTTTGAAATATTTAAAATGATGTTTGGTTAAATTTACTCCTATGCCATGTTAAAATGTTTTAATTCATTACTAAATAACCGTAACTCGGATTTTAACAAACTTTATATGTAAATGGGGTGGAAAAATGCCTAGTTTAACATGGTTGACTCACTTTGCATGTTTAATAACTCTAAAATTGTGTTTTGGGCAGATCAGTACCAAATCCATAACTATGCTCATAGGGAATTTTTCCGGACTTGTTGTTTGTTGTTCCGGCCTCATTTAAACTTGCCTAGATAGGTAGTTATCTTTTGCTTCACCCCTTGCCATGCTAACCAACATTTAACATTGTTGAGTACCTAACGAGAGAGAACTAAATAAGTCATGTGGTGTTTTCTTCAATATGCAACTCCGTTGCATATTGTGCTCCACTTAATTTGTAGGATTGTTTGTGCACTTTGCCATGCCATGTATCTTTAAACCGGACATGCATCATACTTGTTGTGCATCATGCCATGATTATGTGATGTTTGTTTACTATGTTGTTTGCTCTCTTTCCGGTGTACTTCTTCTCGGTAATCCGGTAACATTGTGTTTGTGAGGATCCGTTGGCTATGCCCGTTTGTCTTCTTCATGGACTCGTTCTTCTTCCTTGCGGGATTTCAGGCAAGATGACCATTCCCTCGAAATCACTTCTATCTTTGCTTGCTAGATGCTCGCTCTTTTGCTATGCCTATGCTGCAATACCTACCACTTGCTTATCATGTCTCCCCTATATTGCCATGAGCCTCTAACCCGCCTTGTCCTAGCAAACCCTTGATTGGCTATGTTACTGCTTTGCTCAGCCCCTCTTATAGCGTTGTTAGTTGCAGGTGAAGATTGGAGTTTGTTCCTTGTTGGAACATGGATATGTTGTTGGGATATCACAATATCTCTTATTTAATTAATGCATATATATTCTTGGTAAAGGGTGGAAGGCTCGGCCTTATGCCTGGTGTTTTGTTCCACTCTTGCCGCCCTAGTTTCCGTCGTATCGGTGTTATGTTCCCAGATTTTGTGTTCCTTACACGGTTGGGTTATAATGGGAACCCCTTGACAGTTCGCCTTGAATAAAACTCCTCCCGCGAGGCCCAACATTGGTTTTACCATTTGCCACCTAGCCTTTTTATTTTCCCTTGGGTGTCGCACTCCCGAGGGTCATCATTATTTTAACCCCCCCCGGGCCAGTGCTCCTCTGAGTGTTGGTCCAACCTGTCAGCTGCCGGTGACCACCAGGGGCAAATCTGGGCTGGTCTACCGAAACCTTGGACAATCCGGTGTGCCCTGAGAACGAGATATGTGCAGCTCCTATCGGGATTTGTCAGCACATTGGGTGGCTTTGCGGGTCTTGTTTTACCATTGTCGAGGATGTCTTGTAACCGGGATGCCGAGTCTGATCGGAATGTCTTGGGAGAAGGAATATCCTTCGTTGACCATGAGAGCTTGTGATGGGCTAAGTTGGGACACCCCTGTAGGGATTTTAACTTTCGAAACTCGTGCCCGCGGGTATGGGCAGATGGGAATTTTTAATGTCCGGTTGTAGAAAACCTGAAGTTTATCTTAATTAAAATACATCAACCGCGTGTGTTACCGTGATGGTCTGTTCTCGGCGGGGTCCGGGAAGTGAACACGGTGTTGGAGTAATGCTTGACGTAGGTTGTTCTAGGATCACTTCTTGATCATAGTTTCTCGACCGTGCTTTGCCTTCTCTTCTTGCTCTCATTTGCGTATGTTAGCCACCATATATGCTGGTCACTTGCTGCAGCTCCACCTCATACCTTTACCTTACCTATAAGCTTAAATAGTCTTGATCGCGAGGGTGTGAGATTGCTGAGTCTTCGTGACTCACAGATACTTCCAAAACCCGTTTGTAGGTGCCGTTGATCCGCGCAGGTGATGCAACCAAGCTCAAAGGAGGAGCTCGATGAAGATCTTGTTCTTTTTGTTGTTTCGTTTCAGTTGATCAGTAGTGGAGCCCAGTTGGGGTCGATCGGGGATCTGTGTAGCTTTTGGGGTAGTCTTATTTTATTTTGGTTCCGTAGTCGGACCTTGATTGTATCTGGTTGAATGTAATGCTTTATTCATGTAATTGTGTGAAGTGGCGATTGTAAGCCAACTATGTATCTCTTTCCCTTATGTATTACATGGGTTGTGTGAAGATTACCTCACTTGGGACATTGCTTTCAATGCGGTTATGCCTCTAAGTCTTGCTTCGACACGTGGGAGATATAGCCGCATCGAGGGCGTTACAGACCCCTACTACACAAAGGTGAAGGATGAGAGCAAGAAGGACAAGAACGCCTGTCAAAGTGTTTGTTATGAGAGACTGGATGAACAACACGTCAAGTACGCGGCCAAGGACGCGTACACAAGCTACGAGGTGTATAGGCGGATCGTTGACATCAGGAAGTGTCTTCTTCCTACCCCAGATGAGGGATCGAGCCACAGAGCAGTGGCGGGAGCGTCACAAGAAGTAGATGACTAGACGATCGTTTCTCCTACTTTAGAATGCATGCAATTGTTTATTGAGGTGTGTGCGAATGATATGTATAGTCACTTATGTAATAGGATGTTTATTTTAGTTATGTAAATATATACATGTTATTCTTCTATAGAAAGAGCAAATCACACGGCTTATTAGCAGCAACCGTCTGTGTTATTATTGGTCTTCGCACACATTTCTGACTACGGACCTGTTTGTCGCGTATCACACACATCTTGTTCACTTGAACCGTTTCCATTGTGTTGCCTAATCAAACATAGTTCATCCTAGTGAACCGTATACCTTATATCGCACGCACCCTCAACTGGCTACCCGTTTCTGTTGCTTTGCATCATCGCAAACAGTTCTCCTAGATTAACCGTTTGCCACTCATCGCACTTGCAAATCTAATATGAACCGTGTTTTATGTCGCCGTCATCGCAAACGTTTTGCATCGTTTTTTACGGTTTTATTACATCACCGTTTGTGATTGATGCATCGCACACAGTTTCATCGAAGGGTCTCCGATTCGACTGTCGCGTTTGGACCATCCTGCAGTAGTGTATGCTATTTTCAAAATGGCAAGAAGATGTTGAGTGTGCGAAAAACTGGGTAAACTATGGACAAAATTTTGGGAAGTGTTAGATATTTTTCAACTTCACCAGTTGGAATCGAACTCGGGCAGTACAGCTTTTGGATGAGAGGGCTGCACCCACCGGGCTAGTGCGGTATGTTTGAAAGAATGAAGGCGTCTTCCCAGGCTCCGGTTCTTTCCCCTCCATGTGCGCTCGTCGTGGCGCCGCCGTATGTTGTTGTCAACATGCCCAATAAATGAGAGGAACCAAAGAGGACTGTACGCCGAGAGGCTGACAGTGGGAACCCACCAGGTCCAAGCCGTACGCAAACAAGTGCCTCATTGAAAAAAGCTTCCTCCTAATTTTATACAGACGTTGGGGCCCACGGGTTTGTCAACCTAGTCAATAAACGAAATAAATTTCGAACGATGACTGTCATCGGGGAGCCTTTTTTCCAAGGGTATCGGGGATCTTTTTCTTGTTGTGGGAGTGGTGTATCGGGGATCAAGCTAGTATCATTTTTTCAGAGGGAGGACAAGTATCAATTAGGCCTAGGATTTGTTTTTTAACATGCGTAGCCCACGACATATTGATCCAGTGGTTTCAACTTATTTTTTGAGGTCCATCATGTACGAACCGTCCTATGGGCCTCCCAGCATAGGTTTTACTTTTTCTTAAACATCGGTAACCCAATGTATTTGTTTAATAAAACGCAGATCTCTGTTCTATTTATCTATATATGAGAATAATAATGTAGTGTCCAATTTTGGTTTTCCCTTCTAACCACATTATATATATTTATATTATTACTATTATCGTATATTTAATAGAGACTTATATATACATTATAAAAACATCCCACGTCTCATTAACTTATAAAAATAAATGTTTAACAGAAGTTGGCAAGGAAAATCCTGGTTGTTTTTGACTCTCACTCAAGGAAAATCCTGGTGATTGCATACAAAAGCTTGTGAAGATTTTAAGGACCAATGTAATAATAACACACTCATTTTCCTTTTGAGCAATAACTTGCTAATTTGTTAATTTTATATATAATAAAATGTGTAGCTCTAGTTTATTTTTTGATATTAATTGCTCATTCTAACCTAACATTAAATATAAAACAAGCCAAGCTAATTCTTGTATTTCAAGAAAGTGCAAATGGGCTGGGATTTCTTAGAAAATATTAAATGTGCCGCATTGACGCGAAATTATTTCTTCACCCAGCCTAGCAAAATGGACTGTAAATTCTAGAAAACATGGATTAAATATATGCCACATTTTTGCAGGCTGACATGTGGACCAATAGGTCGAAGCCTATGCAAGGCACTGTCAACTTAGTCAACAAATGATTCTGACATCCATAGCCATTGGATTGATATCCAACGGCCAGCATGCACCTTCAATCTCTCATCTTCTTCCTCCAGTGTCGCCAGGACCACCTCCTCCGGCCTCCGACGGCTAGAGGCTCTTCTTAGCACGCATCGCTGCGAAGCGCTACCCCACCGCTGGCCAGGCTATCCCTCCACCCCTCCACACCTCCTATTATTCTCCACCAACTTCAGCCCCACGTCGCACCAGAACCAATTATAACGCCTGTACTCCTCTCAATCTACGACTCCACTGCCGCGTCTTCCCATCTCCGGGTCGTTCCCGCCCGGGGCCTCGTCGTCGTCCACTGCCTTGCTGTGCTCGACGCAACGTGGTCAACAAACAAGAGTCATCAGAAGAGGACTGTACGTGGAGAGGATGACAGCTAGGTCCACAGCCGCACACAAGGAAGTACCTCCTTATTACACGCGAAATAATGATTCCTCCACCTGACAGCAGGGACCTACCGGAAGGGCCTCTGTATTTCACAAAAAAAAAACGTTCCTCCCGCTAACAGCTTGGATCCACCAGCAATATCTTCGCATGCAGGAAGTGCCTCCTTAGTATGCACAAAAAAATGAATACCCCCTGCTAGCTGGGACCCACCATAGTTGGAGGCTGACTTGTGGGCCTACTAAGTTGACCCGGACGAAGGGCCTTGTCAACTTAGTCAATATGAACGATTCTAGCTCCAATGACCGTACGATATCCATCCAATGGCTGTAGTGCTTATTCAACCTCCCGTCTTCTTGCTCCAGCCACCCGAACCAGTGTCGGTCGTGTCACCTACTCCTGCCTCTCGTGGCCGGCTCTGCTGCCGCACAGGTCTCACCGTCCCACCCTAATCCCATCGTTGGCCTGGCCATCACCCAGACCTCCTATTATTCTCTGGCGACGGTAGCCTCACACTGCAGCCACACCAGTAAACCATCATAATCCCCTCCGCATTGGAAACAACTACCGAGTCTTCCCCGGCTCCAGGTCATTCCCTTCCTAGGCCTCACTGTCGTCCAGCGCCTTGGTGCTCTCACCGCGGCGTGGTCAACGTGGTCAAGGAACGACTTACATCAAAAGAGGACAGTATGTGGAGAGGCTAATAGCTAGGTCCACGGCCGCAGCAACGAAGTGCCTCCTTATTACGCTCAAAATAATGATTCCTCTACCTGACAGCAGGGACCTACCGGAAGGGCCTCTGTATTTTGTGAAAAAATGTTTCCCCCTAATAGCTAGGACCCACCAGATATATCTTCAGATGCAAGGAAGTGCCTCCATTAGGCGTGAAAAAAATGAATCCTCCCCCTAACAGCTCGGACCCACCATCAATAACTTTGCACGCAAGGAAGTGCCTCCTTATCCTCCCTGACAGCCGGGACCCACCTAGTCGAAGCGTACATAGCATTGTCATTCTGGTCGCGAACGTGTACGTACATACTGGTCGATCAGTCTCTCTGCAATGATAAACCGTGGCCGAGCAAGCAACAACACATGTATTAGTAGAGCCCCTGACGTAGCAGTTCAGGTGGTCCCTTCTAAACCGTGTACACGTACGTATAACCACATGCCAAAAAATATAGCCACGTATGTACCTACGGTCGGGGTCTAGAATGCCTACTCTCTCATTCGTACGGCCAGGGCTCATGTACATGGAGAGGCAACAGATGGAAGCAACTGTGTCATGTTCATCAAGCAGCCAACCGGCTGAGTCGAAATGGAGAAACAACATCCTATTCATCGGGAGGCAACAAACTGGGTCGGAATGCATCCTGTTCAACGGGAGCCAACCGGCTTGGACGGAACAGCCGAAATGGGGTGTGGCGTACCATAGTACGGAGGAAATGGCCTTCTAGTCGAGCCACTACGGTCAAAACGGCATCCTATTCATCGGGAGGGGTGTGGCATATCGCAAAACAGAGGAAACAGACTTGTGTTGGAGCGCTACGGTCGAAACGGCGGTCCTGTTTATCAGGAGGGGTGTGGCGTACCGCAAAACGGGGGAAACATACATGTTTTGGAGCGCTATGGTCGAAACGGGGGTCCTGTTCATCGGAGGGGTGTGGCGTACCACAAAACGGGACTCCATGGGCTACTGTTCACCCATCGTCGACTTCCTTCAGCCTGCACCTGCACTATTCATCCACCGCGTCTTCCACCCGCCTCCACCAGTTGTTGTCCATCCATGGTCTACTGTTCATCCAGCCGTCCACTGGCTACTGTTCAACCAGCCCTCGACGGGGTCCGG
The DNA here is from genome assembly GCF_003073215.2 of Triticum urartu. Classification (NCBI taxonomy): domain Eukaryota; kingdom Viridiplantae; phylum Streptophyta; class Magnoliopsida; order Poales; family Poaceae; genus Triticum; species Triticum urartu. The sequence goes on from NC_053022.1 coordinate 231,929,342, forward strand.
TTCATCCAGCCGTCCACTGGCTACTGTTCAACCAGCCCTCCACGGGGTCCGGTTCATCCACCCCCAATTAGCTCGGCTGTGGCGGTCTCCTCTCGGGATCCTATTCATCCAGTGGCAACGGCCTACTACTACTAATACTACTACTACTACTACCACAGGGTCTTTTTCATACAACCCCCACCGGGAACTGTTCATCCAACCCCAACCACGTACATCTCGACTCGTTCAACCAACCCCCACGTTCACTGTTCATCAAGAGGCAGCAGGTTCGATCGGCTTTAGTAAGTAGCAGTAGCGATCGATCGCTCAGGTTCATTTAGCATCAGTAGCAAAGGAATCGCTCGGGTTCAGTGAATTGCCAAGGGATCGATCGCTCGGGTTCAGTAATGTAGCTAGTGGAATCACTCGGGTTTAGTAAGCGAATGCCTCGCTCGGGTTCAGTTAGAGCCCAACGCCTTGCACACATGCGCGTACGTGTACAAGAGAAATGCGCAATCCCTCCGTGAATCGCTCGGCCCCGACCACCCACTATAACAGGGAACTCCCCAAAATTTTACTCACCCTCGCTTCCACAACGATGTTTCCCATCATGGACGGCCCAAAGAATGTGATGCAGGTGCGTCCCCGGCCTGACCAGGATGAAAAGCCCATTTTCTGTCATGATTTTTTGTCGTTGAATTAGGAGCCCACCACATCTATGAGGATACGTGCTTTTGTCACAATTATCGTCATAGAAGTGTCATAAGCATGACAGAAAAAAATCATTCTGCCCAAAATGTCACGGATGTGTCTTTTTTTGTAGTGGTAGGCATAGTAAGCAAGCTTCTCCTCATAATGCGACTCTGCGAGCTGCTGCGCCCGTGGGCGGGGGAGTGGGTGTACTAAGCAAGCTTCTCCTCGTTTTATGAGTTGACGTGACACATCAAAAGTAGTACAGAGCATCTCCAGTGTATTCCAGAGACTAAGGTAAGCCCCACATGGTTTGCCTCTTATCAAATGGAAAAACAACAATGTATAGAGACTCTAACCAGCCTCTAAGGTGGGCCCTAGCTGAAATTTAAAAAGTATTGATTAGCACCACATTTGTGCAATCAGTAATATTTCTCGTGTACTTTCTTATGCTTGCTAAGGCTGACAAATGGGACCAGATGGATTGTTAAATTGTTAGAGGTAGCCTCTAAGGTTAGACACAATGCTAGCCAATTTTTTAGAGGCAATTCATGCAATTTATAGAGTCCTGCCTCTAAGAGGAGAGAGAGGGCTTAGAGGCAACAAGAAGCATACATTGTGGATGCCCTAAGTGCCTACTTTCTGGTCTATATGACTCGATTTGAAATCTCCCTAACCATAATAGATGCTGAGTGGTGGAATAAATTTGTTACTTCCATAGTTCGCAAAAGTACTGAGCATATGAGATGGGGAACGGAGGGAGTATGATACCATTAGTACCACAGTTCTTTTGGAAGGGTTGTAGTACTCCCTCCCATTCACATGTTCACATTTCAAGCCTCCATAAAAATGTTGCATGAAAGGATTAAGTTAAAACTCAGCAATGCATGTACTCCCTCAATCCATATAGGGTCTAAAATGCGTTTTGGAGGCTAACTTTGACCACATGTTAGAGCAATAATATGAGATGCAACTTACACCAATCATACCATCAAATTCATATGTGGTCATTGTACTACTAACACATGCATGCGTTGCAATTAGTAAGTACATGATACAGTAGTAAACACTCACTATCTAGTAGTACTAGTTCATTCATTGGTTTAGATTTGGAATTGCAGACCATAAACCGGAAGGGAGGGAATATTATTTTCTGGAACCATCCCCATACAACCATACTTGATGTTTCGGATAAGGGTTATATGGCTTGCTGCAACAGTATCGTCCAATCTTCACGTGTGGTGTTTTTCTTGGAAAATTATTACTAGAGGATTCTACGATGTGTGAAATGATGTGTTGTTCGTGTGTCCAAATTACTATTGGAAAGTTGTGGCTTTGAGATGTGACTGCTCACCAGTAGTATTCCTTGCAGTTGTGCACACATAGTTTGGTGCATGGCACGTGGACCCGGATGCTGGATGTCCCACATGTCCAGGAAAGGAAGTTCTGTGCTCCTAGAATGGTTTCGCGCAATGCTATCAACCTTTCAATATTTGTTTATATATACTGTGCTAGTAAATGTAGTTTCTTAGCGAGATAAAAGTATACTATTACAATGCTACGAAGCTTTCAGCTTTTCTTTCATGTGTCTTACCTTGAAGGTTTTCTTGCTATAACGTTCCAAAAAATATAAATGAAACTAACATGCATGCTAATGCATATAAATGATTCACATATCAGACACAATATTTACTTCACAACTTAAGACAAAGTTGTGAGAAGGTGTACAAATAAAGAAAAAAAATGATCGATGCTTTCATTTCCTGGCCGCTATGGACATGTTGGTATCCATTTTCACGTGGCTCGTCGATGGCGGACAAGACATGTAGCAGTTGGATGCATGCACCATCCCATCATTTTGTGCAGTTGCACTAAAATGGAGCTGAGCATCCCTGTTGACAAGGATATTAAATAAGTGTGATACCAATAATAGTGGCACTGTTGATGAAACATGGAAAGTATGTCAGCCAAGATACAATACGTTTTAGGCAAATAACTAGAGAAGATCCACATGCAGCGACATGGGAAGATGGGCGGTGGAGCAAGGCTGGTTCTAGAGGAAGCTATACCTGAGGGTCATCGGGATGTAACGAGGAGGGCGGCGGCGGGTGGGATCTGCCCATACTGCTGTAGCGAGCAAGGGCTAAGGGCACTACCGCACCGGAGCTTTCTTAGAGAGAACGGCGGGTACTGCAGATCGAGATGCGCTGGCAGTGGGTTTCCTGCATTAACACTGTCAACCAGAGCATTGCGCATCGTCCCTTTCCGCCGGCGGACGGGATCCGGCCGGATCAGGGACCAGCGGTGAGAGAGAGAGAGAGTGGTGCTACCTCTTTAGCAATGCGTTGGTTTTCCCTTGAAAAGGAAAGGGTGGTGCAGCAAAGTAGCGTAAGTATTTCCCTCAGTTTTTGAGAACCAAGGTATCAATCCAGTAGGAGGCCACACGCAAGTCCCTCGTACCTACACAAACAAATAAGAACCTCGCAACCAACGCGATAAAGGGGTTGTTAATCCCTTCATGGTCACTTAGGAGAGTGAGATCTGATAGAGATAATAATGATAAGATAAATATTTTTGGTATTTTTATGATATAGATTGAAAGTAAAGATTGCAAAGTAAAATAGATTGGAAACTTATATGATGGAGAATAGACCCGGGGTGAACGAATTACTGTCGAGCAATTGATAGAAAAGCGAATAATTATGAGAATATCTAGGCATGATCATGTATATAGGCATCACGTCCGTGACAAGTAGACAGACTCCTGCCTGCATCTACTACTATTACTCCACACATCGACCGCTATCCAGCATGCATCTAGAGTATTAAGTTCATAAGAACAGAGTAACGCCTTAGGTAAGATGACATGATGTAGAGGGATAAACTCAAGCAATATGATATAAACCCATCTTTTTATCCTCGATGGCAACAATACAATATGTGTCATTTCCCTTTCTGTCACTGGGTTCGAGCACCGCAAGATTGAACCCAAAGCTAAGCACTTCTCCCATTGCAAGAAACATCAATCTAGTAGGCCAAACCAAACTGATAATTCAAAGAGACTTGCAAAGATAACCAATCATGCATAAAAGATTTCAGAGAAGAATCAAATATTGTTCATAGATAGACTTGATCATAAACCCACAATTCATCGGATCTCAACAAACACACCACAAAAAGGGTTACATAGAATAGATCTCCAAGAAGATCGAGGAGAACTTTGTATTGAGATCCAAAGAGAGAGAAAAGGCCATCTAGCTACCGGCTATGGACCCGAAGGTCTGAACTAAACTACTCACACATCATCGGAGGGGCCATGGAGTTGATGTAGAGGCCCTCTGTGATCAATGCCCCGTCCAGCGGAGCTCCGAAAAAGGCCCCAAGATGGGATCTCTTGGGTACAGAAGGTTGCGGCGGTGGAAATAGGGTTTCATGGTGCTCTGGGATGTTTTCGGGGTATGTGAACATATATAGGAGGAAGAAGTAGGTCGGTTGAGCCACGAGGGGGGGAGGGCGTGCCCCCTGCCTCGTGGCCACCTCATTGGTTGCTTGGCGTCCACTACAAGTCCTCTGGATCACGTTTGTTCCAAAAGTCATGCTCCCGAAGGTTTCATTCCGTTTGGACTCTGTTTGATATTCCTTTTCTGCGAAACACTGAAATAGGCAAAAAACAACAATTTTCACTGGGCATTGGGTTAATAGGTTAGTCCCAAAAATAATATAAAAGTGTAAAATAAATCCCATTAACATCCAAAACAGATAATATAATAGCATGGAACAATCAAAAATTATAGATACATTGGAGACGTATCAGCATCCCCAAGCTTAATTCCTGCTCGTCCTCGAGTAGGTAAATGATAAAAACAGAATTTTTGATGTGGAATGCTTTCTAGCATGTTCTTCAATGTATTTTTCTCTATTGTGGCATGAATGCTCAGATCAGAAAGATTCAAGATAAAAGTTTATTGTTGACATAAAAATAGTAATACTCCAAGTATGCTAATCAAGCAATTATGTCTTATCAAAATACCATAGCCAAAGAAAACTTATCCCTACAAAGTCATATAGTTTGGCCATGCTTCATTTTCGTCACACAAAATGCTCCCATCATGCACAACCCCGAGACAAGCCAAGCAATTGTTTCATACTTAGCCTTTTCAAACTCTTTCAACTTTTACACAATATATGAGCGCGAGTCATGGACATAGCACTATGGGTGGAATAGAATATGATGATTGAGGTTGTGTGAGAACACAAAAAAGGAGAAACTCTCACATTGACGCGGCTAATAAATGGGCTATGGAGATGCCCACGGATTGATGTCAATGAAAGGAGTAGGGATTGCCATGCAACGGATGCACTAGAGCTATAAATATATGAAAGCTCATCAAAGAGACTAAGTGGGTGTGCATCCAACTTGCTTGCTCACGAAGACCTAGGGCATTTGAGGAAGCCCATCATTGGAATATACAAGCCAAGTTATATAATGAAAAATTCCCACTAGTATATGAAAGTGACAAAATAAGAGACTCTCCATCATGAAGATCATGGTGCTACTTTGTAGCACAAGTGTGGAAAAAGGATAGTAACATTGTCCCTTCTCTCTTTTTCTCTCATCATTTTTTTATTTGGGCCTTCTTTTCTCTCCTTTTTATGGCCTCTTTTTTTTCTTCCGGAGTCTCATCCCGACTTGTGGGGGAATCATAGTCTCCATCATCCTTTCCTCACACAGCACAATGCTCTAATGATGATCATCACACCTTTATTTACTTACAACTCAAGAATTACAACTCGATACTTAGAACAAAATATGACTCTATGTGAATGCCTCTGGCGGTGTACCGGGATTGCGATGAATCAAGAGTGACATGTATGAAAAATTAAGCATGGTGGCTTTCCACAAATACGTTGTCAACTACATGATCATGCAAAGCAATATGACAATGATGATGCGTGTCATAATAAATGGAACGGTGGAAAGTTGCATGGCAATATATCTAGGAATGGCTATGGAAATGCCATAATAGGTAGGTATGGTGGCTGTTTTGAGGAAGATATAAGGAGGCTTATGTGTGATAGAGCGTATCATGTCACGGGGTTTGGATGCACCGGCGAAGTTTGCACCAACTCTCAAGGCGAGAAAGGGCAATGCATGGTACCGAAGAGGCTAGAAATGATGGAAGGGTGAGAGTGCATATAATGCATGGACTCAACATTATTCATAAAGAACTCACATACTTATTGCAAAAATCTACAAGTAATCAAAACCAAGAACTACGCACATGCTCCTAGGGGGATAGATTGGTAGGAAAAGACCATCGTTCGTCCCCGACCACCAATCATAAGGAAAGCAATCAAAGAACACCCCATGCTTCAAATTTGTCACACAACATTTACCATACGTGCATGCTACGGGACTTGCCAACTTCAACACAAGTATTCATCAATTTCACAATTACTCAACTAGCACACCTCTAACATTACCACCTTTATATCTCAAAACAACTATCAAGCATCCAACTTCTCTTAGCATTTAAAATTTATAACCAAAGTGAATTACCATGCTGTTATAAAGGACTCTCAAAATGATATAATTTAAGAATGAGAGATCAATTATTTCTATAAAATAAAACCACCTCCGTGCTCTAAAAGATATAAGCGAAGTACTAGAGCAAAAATTATCCAACTCAAAAGATATAAGTGAAGCACATAGAGTATTCTAATAAATTCTAATTCATGTGTGTATCTCCCAAAAGGTGTGTACAACAAGGATGATTGTGGTAAATAAAAAGCAAAGACTCAAATCATACAAGATGCTCCAAGCAAAACACATATCATGTGGCGAATAAAAATATAGCTCCAAGTAAAGTCACCGATGGACGAAGACGAAAGAGGGGATGCCTTCCTGGGCATCCCCAAGCTTAGGCTTTTGGTTGTCCTTGAATTTTAACTTGGGGTGCCTTGGGCATCCCCAAGATTAGGCTCTTGCCAATCCTTGTTCGAGAATCCATCAAATCTTTACCCAAAACTTGAAAACTTCACAACACAAAACTTAAAGAAAAATCTCGTGAGCTCAGTTAGTAAAAGAAAACAAACCACCACTACAAGGTACTGTAATGAACTCATTGTTTATTTATATTGGTGTTAAACCTACTGCATTCCAACTTTTCTATGGTTCATAAACTCTATTACTAGCCATAGATTCATCAAAATAAGCAAACAACACACGAAAAACGGAATCTGTCAAAAACAGAACAGTCTGTAGCAATCTGTAGGTTTCGAATACTTGTGGAACCCCAAAAATTCTAAAATAAATTTCTGGACATGAGGAATTTATCTATTAATCATATTCAAAAATAATTAACTAAATAGGACTCTCCAGTACAAAATGGCATCCAATCTTGTGAGCGCTAAAGTTTCTGTTTTTTACAGCAAGATCGCAAAGACTTTCCCCAAGTCTTCCCAAAGGTTCTACTTGGCACAAACAGTAATTAAAACATAAAACCACATCTAAACAGAGGCTAGATGAATTATTTATTACTAAACAGAATCAAAAAGAAAGGAACAAAAACAAATTTGGCTTGCCTCCCAACAAGTGATATCGTTTAACGCCCCTAGCTAGGCATTGATAATTTCAATGATGCTCACATGAAAGACAAGAATTGAAGCACAAAGAGAGCATCATGAAAAACGTGACAAACACATCTAAGTCTAACATACTTCCTATGCATAGGTATTTTATAAGCAAACAAATTATCATAGCAAGAAAAAACTAGCATATGCAAGGAAGCGGAAAGAAACGAGCGCAATCTCAACATAATGAGGGGTAATTTAGTAACAGGAAAATTTCAACAACCATAATTTCCTTTCTCATAATAATTACATGTAGGATCATAATAAAATTCAACAATATAGCTATCCCATAAAATATTCTCAACATGATCCACATGCGTGTAAAGTTGACACTCTTCCGAAAGAGTGGGATTAACATTAACTAAAGTCATGACCTCTCCAAACCCACTTTTATCAAAAACTTCATAAGACTTAACATTCTCGAAATATGTGGGATCTAAAGTTGACACTCTTCTGAACCCACTTTCAATATTATTGCAAACATTATTATCAATCTCATATTCATCATGGGGCTTAAATAAATTTTCAAGATCATAAGAAGAATCACCCCAATCATGATCATTGCAACAAATAGTAGTCATAGCAAAACTAGCATACCCAAGCTTAGGGTTTTGTATATTATAAGCACAATTGACATTAATAGAATTTATACTATCATCATTGCAATCATGCTTTTTATTCAAAGATCCATCGTGAATCACTCCACAAAGTACTTCATCACAATTTCCAGATTCACGAATTTCAAGCAAAACTTCATAAAGATAATCTAGTGCACAAAACTCACTAGCAATTGGTTCATCATAATTGGATCTCTTAAAAAGATTAGCAAGAGGATGAGGATCCATAGATCTTAGGTTCATTGTTTAGCAATAAATAAACAACGATTCCAATCAAACGAGCAAACGAGCCAAGTAAGACATCAAAGCAAATGGAAAGACGAATAGAAGAAGGGCGAATAAAACGGCAAGGGTGAAGTGGGGGAGAGGAAAATGAGAGGCAAATGACAAATAATGTAATGCGAGGGATAAGATTTTTTGATGGGTACATGGTATGTCTCAACTAGTGCGTAGACTCCCCGGCAACGGTGCCACAAATCCTTCTTGCTACCTCTTGAGCACTGCATTGGTTTTCCCTTGAAGAGGAAAGGGTGATGCAGCAAAGTAGCACAAGTATTTCCCTCAGCTTTTGAGAACCAAGGTATCAATCCAGTAGGAGGCCACACGCAAGTCCCTCGTACCTACGCAAACATATAAGAACCTCGCAACCAACGCGATAAAGGGGTTGTCAATCCCTTCACGGTCACTTACGAGAGTGAGATCTGATAGAGATAATAATGATAAGATAAATAGTTTTGGTATTTTTATGATATAGATTGAAAGTAAAGATTGCAAAGTAAAATAGATTGGAAACTTATATGATGGAGAATAGACCTGGGGGCCATAGGTTTCACTAGTGGCTTCTCTCAAGATAGCATAAGTATTGAGGTGGGTGAAGGAATTACTGTCGAGCAATTGATAGAAAAGCGAATAATTATGAGAATATCTAGGCATGATCATGTATATAGGCATCACGTCCGTGACAAGTAGACCGAATCCTGCCTGCATCTACTACTATTACTCCACACATCGACCGCTATCCAGCATGCATCTAGAGTTTTAAGTTCATAAGAACAGAGTAACACCTTAGGTAAGATGACATGATGTAGAGGGATAAACTCAAGCAATATGATATAAAACCCATCTTTTTATCCTCGATGGCAACAATACAATATGTGTCGTTTCCCATTCTGTCACTGGGATCGAGCACCGCAAGATTGAACGCAAAGCTATGCACTTCTCCCATTGCAAGAAACATCAATATAGTAGGCCAAACCAAACTAATAATTCGAAGAGACTTGCAAAGATATCAATCATGCATAAAAGATTTCAGAGAAGAATAAAATATTGTTCATAGATAGACTTGATCATAAACCCACAATTCATTGGCTCTCGACAAACACACCGCAAAAAGAGTTACATCGCATAGATCTCTAAGAAGATCGAGGAGAACTTTGTATTGAGATCCAAAGAGAGAGAAGAAGCTATCTAGCTACTAGCTATGGACCCGAAGGTCTGAAGTAAACTAATCACACATCATCGGAGGGGCCATGGAGTTGATGTAGAGGCCCTCTGTGATCAATGCCCACTCCGGCGGAGCTCCATAAAAGGGCCCAAGATGGGATCTCTTGGGTACAGAAGCTTGCGGCGGTGGAAATAGGGTTTCGTGGTGCTCCTGGATGTTTTTGGGGTATGTGAACATATATAGGAGGAAGAAGTAGGTCGGTTGAGCCACGAGGGTCCCACGAGGGGGAGGGCGCGCCCAGGGGGTAGGCGCGCCCCTGCCTCATGGCCACCTCGTTGGTTGCTTGACGTCCACTCCAAGTCATCTGGATCACGTTTGTTCCAAAAGTCACGCTCCCGAAGATTTCATTCCGTTTGGACTCCGTTTGATATTACTTTTCTGTTAAACACTGAAATAGGCAAAAAAACAGCAATTTGCACTGGGCCTTGGGTTAATAGGTTAGTCCCAAAAATAATATAAAAGTGTAAAATAAGGCCCATTAACATCCAAAACAGATAATATAATAGCATGGAACAATCAAAAATTATAGATACGTTAGAGACGTATCAAGTGGCCACCGCCATCTTGTGTGAGAGAGTAGAAGAGACTGACCCCACAAAGCAAGCATTGAGCATCTGCCTATATTATATTCTATGACCGACAACATCGAGGAATAGTGGAGCGATTTTATTTTTTCTCTCCATAACAATTGGTTTATATTCTGTACGTCCGCCATCATGGAGGAATAAGATCGTTTTTAAAATAATGCGTCAACTCGCAATTTGTTTGTTCACCCGTGGTACACGATCCTCCATCAAGTGGAAAACCAGTACACGTGTCCAATTAACAAGTGGGCTGCCTTTTCGTACAGAAATGAGATCCACCATGTACCCACGCAGGTGTGGTTCGAAAGAGACCAGAGTACGTGAGTTGTGCGTGCAACTCTTCTCTTTGTGCACGTGAGCCGTTCTTGCACCTATTATGTAATAAACACATTATACATATGAGACATGGTTTAGGTTATGAAGATCTAGCTAGAGCTTGAAATGTACTGTGATCTGAAATCAACATAAAGTGGATTGAAAAAAATCAAGTTTGAGTTCATATAGTACACATAGTTCATATCTAACTCGACAGTAATCATGTGGTGTGTTGTGAAGATAATATACAAACAATGGTTTAACTTGACAACAATGATGATTGTAGATCTTATTAAAATAGAGAAACGAATTCAAATGGTTTAACTTGACAACAATAATGATTGTAGATCTTATACAAATAGAGAAATGAATTCAAATTTAGTTCATATTGAAGCGGTAGTATATATGTTTTGGAATGCACTAAAATGTTCATTTGAGTAGCAGGTTACATGCATTATACAAGTAGAAAAATATTTTAATTGAACATAACATGGATTGAATGTTTTGAATGGCATTCATAGTAACTCATACAATAAAACGGGACTAGACTCTCTTGTGTGGTGTGAATTGATTTCTCTTTGGTTTTTTCGTCAAAGGAAGTGCGAATTGATTTGGTACTGTACACGTTAGGCTTGTCTAAAAATTTCAACCCGCGCCTTGTTATCCTGAAATTTTAAGATAGCTCTTTGTCTCTTTGTTCTCCTAAAATTCCCTCCATCTCGACCCGTGCCTTGCTATCCAAAAATTATAATGTGCGCGAATATTCCCACCTCCTGAGAAATCCCGACATGCAAAATTCCGGTGATACCCCTGAACCGAAAGAACCACCTAGTTTAAATCGGTGGAGCTACTTTCATAACTTAGCCCACATTTCGGACAAGCGCGTCCCTAAGCCATGGTTCCCCCTCCCATCCCCTCCCTCCCATTCGTACATCGAGGCCGCAAAAACCCACGAAGCCCCACACCCTCCTCCGTCCGCCACCCAGTCGGAGCCTCTTCCCTGAGGACGTCGTCCACCGCAACAACTCAACGTCTCTCATCCACCGCACTAGATGAGGGTCCGTCGTCGATCTCGCCGTCCTGGCGGTTCAGCCACCCCGTCCTCCACCTCCAAGGAGCTGCCCCGATGTTCGCCTCCTCTTTCGCGCCACCTCCACTCCCACACTGCCGTCTGCACCTGCACCACTGGAAGAGCAGCACCATCACCAATTCCTCGGATGAAGCTGAGGCCTAATCGGTGCCACCAAAGAGGTTCTGAAGTAATCACTGCATTTTCTTCTTGATTCGATCTCATGGTTCTACTGGCGCTTGGTCCTGAGCCGCCATGGTGCGGCTCCATCTACGTCGACATCGTCGGCCACTTCCTCCACGACGTCGCTCCCTCGGTGACGATGTCCACATCAGTAGAAGTTGTTGTTGCTGCTCCGGCTCTCGCTGGCCCTGCTGCTGCTTCAGCTCTCGCTCGCGCTACTACTTTGCTCTTGATCTCGGTCCCCTTCCTGGTCTGCTCTAGATCTTGCTCGCGCTGCTGCTCTTGCTCTTTCTATTGCTTGCACTGCTGGTCTACTCTTGCTCACGGTGCTACTGCATAAGCAGCAGCTCGAGATCGAGCTCAAGCTCCTACTGCTGCTACCAGAGGTGCTGCTACACGACCAGCTGGCCCAGCTCTCGCACGCGCTGCTGCTCTAGGTGCGATGTTGCTCTACCACGGCTGCCCTCTGGTAGTACGTTCCCCGCTGGAGCGGCTACCAGTTTAGATCACTGCTACTCTGCCACTAGTGCTCGTGCGGCCAAAACTATTAGTGTACTGCTTCTCTGCTACTAGTGCGTTTAGTTTTGATAATTAAATTCAGTTTCGATAGCAAAATTCAGTTTTGATAGTAAAATTTAGTTTCGACAGTCAAATTCAGTTTTGACAGTTATGTTCAGAGATGAGCTGCTGATGTATTTTACATCTATCACTTTTTGGTTATGTATTTTACATCAGCTATTGGAGATGTTATTAGAATACCGCTTCAGGTTAACGTTATCTCTCTTGTCCCGCTTCAACCTCACTGTCGGACACCTCACCGGAGCTGCTCCAATGACAAAACCCTCCATCACAGTGGAGCAGTACCCTTGGCTCCATCTCCAGGCGCCTAAGATCTTCTTCCCCTCCTCCTCCTGCCACATCAGCGGCAGCATCCTCAACGACCAACCCAATGATGCTGAGATCAACATAGTTTCACCAAAGAGGTTGTACACTTGTTGCATCACTTTTTTACTCTACATGTTATATATATTGTCCAGTGAGCACATGTATTAACGTGAAATATGATTAGTTTCTGCTATATAACAAGAAGTGAGGTACGAGGCAACTTAGCTATCCGTTGTGGACTCTCTCGAAAGCCATCATTATTTATTTCTGCGCATTTGAGTTGTGCATGTGTAGATGGGCCTGGGAGTTGATCTATTAGGGCAGTGGCCTGGGTCCAAAGTAGTACAAAAACTTTTTTGGAGTATACGATTTTTCCTGTTCACCCCTGCCTACTAGAATTGCCAGTTGTTGAAAGGAAAAGTGAAGGAAAAACATAAGAATTGGAAAGCTTCCTATGGTACTACTATTTATGCATTTGGTTCAAAGGAATGGGGAAAAGGAAAACTATAGGATTTGTTCCTTTAGTGCCTCTTTCAAAGAAAAAACGTAGGAATTTTAATATCCACTTGGCCCTCCTTTTCCAATTCCTGTTCATGAAGAAGAAGACTAAGTGATAGTAGCATAATAGCATTATAACTGTACATTTTCTTGTGGTTTGACTTAATTTGACCATGCTTCTTTGCATTCCTGTGACCTTCCAATTCCTGTGAACCAAACACCCAGATTGACAGAAATCCTATGATTTTAAATTCGTTGTTTTGCACATGCATTCCTATCCTATTACTGCATATTTCCAATCCCTGCATTGTTAGAATCCTCTAATTCAAACAAGCCCTTAGAGAATTACTTCTCTTACAAATAGTTTTCAAAGAAAACCTTGTGTGGTTTGTCCCGCTCCTTCCGCATCGTCGTCCACCCCAGCTCAGCTGCTCCAATGACAGAAGGGTCCACCATAGTAGGGGTCCGCCCTCCAGACTGTCTTTCGCCACCTCAGATCTTCTTCCCCACCGCCGGTAGCCACGACAACTGCATTACCATCATCAACTAAGCATATGACCTTGAAGACTACACGGGTCCGCAAGAGAGGTCGCACTCTTTCGTGTCTGCTTATGTTATGCATCGCTTGATATTACATGCTATTTATCATACTGTTCACTGATTAGACTCTGAGTCAACTCCAAACTAATGCTCAAACTTGAGTTTTCAAATGGTTGTGGGGTACATATCGGGGCCGCAATCAATAGTATTTGTGTACTATCTGGTTAATCTCTCATGTCTACTATGAGTTTCATGTTGGGTGGGAAACAAATAGTAAAGAAGCCATTATCTATATTTTTAACTAAAGCTATTATCTGCCTGCTATCATTGGTTTTGGGTCTATCCACAGGTTGCTACCATCACTCTGGATTTCTGCATGCACTCCTTACATAATCTCACTGTGTTTTATTCCTATACATGCCAGTTATTGTACACAATGGAACTGAACATGTAGAGCAAAAGAGACGAGCCTTGTATGGCAATAAAATTTCATGCAGACGTCGCTCCATGGTGGGCACAAAGGAAGCCCCCCTCCACCCATTTCAGATTGTAATCAAGAGGAAGATAACTATTCTGAGGGGGATTCAGAAGGAGCAAACCACTCCTATTTACCCCCTGAGGTCTTTGCTCTAACTTGGCACGCTGATGTTGGTCATATCATTATGTGCATCCGCCCCGCTGACACGAAGTGGGAGGTGGTGGGCCAAGCATCCTAGATAGGTACGATATATATATATATATATCCAACCAAAGTTATGCATTGTGTATTTAAAGTTTTAAACATCCCCAATATTCCTACATATATTTGGCCACTTCCAGGTGGTTCTTGACTTCTAGCCCCTCTCATCGATCGTCGACGATGCACCCAACCGTGTGCCCGCGCGGTCAAAGTTGTGCATTGGAATTTTGAACATCATGGACCACCCTTTTCACTCATATATATTTGGGCCACATGCTGGTGTGGCTGTCTTCTGACCCTCTCTAACGTTATTTTTTGCTACAAAGACTCTGATGACGCTCAATGGACACGGGTATAATATCTTAACCATGTGTGATACAAGTGCGCTGTGAATTACCACGCCTACGCAAGCGCGAGCAAAGGTGGAGGTACGGGCTCAACCATGTGCGATGCAAGTGCGCTGTAAAATCACCACGACTGCGCAAGAGCGAGCAAAGGGTGGAGGCACTGGCTTAACCGTGTGCAATGCAAGTGCGTTGTAAAACCACCACCTATGCAAGCTAAAGGCGGGTAAGTTTATTTGGAAATTAGGACGAATCGTGTGCGATAGACCAGCTAGCTAGAAATATAAAAAAAACTACCCGCCTTGAGTGTTGCAAAAATTGGCGGTTCCGCATCACTTTTCCTTATTATCATACACTCATATTGTTATTCGACCGTGCGCAACCTTGGGCACTCCCGCCCCGCATCAATTCCTTTACCCAAATTTTAGTAGCCGTTGTACTTCAACCGCCGCCCACACTCCTCCAGCACCAACCTTATAGTAAAATTGCAGTAGCCGAGGAATTTGACTCGTCGCCCTCCCTCGTCCAGCACCATCTCCACCCACCATTACTAAAATTTTCAGTAGCCGCGGCATATCCTCAAACACCACCCCCCCCTCCACAGTCCCCCACCCGCCCCTCTCCCCTCGAACCCTACCTCACGGCCACCGCCTGTGCCGCCGCCAACCCCTGCTGGTCTGCCTGTTCCAATTTTCAATGGCTATATTTGGTTGTTATATGCCATCGAGTCCATTTTGTCATTTCTGAAGGACACGTTCTACGGCGGCGGCTTGGGATCCTCAATTGCCAAGTCAGATCTCATCGACCACGACCACGACCACGAGGAGGGCACCCATGAAGGTTCTTCCAAGGTGAAACAGCCCATCCGTGACATCAGAGAGTGCACCATGGGTCTGTGCTCTTCCAACTGGAAGGATCCCGTACATGAAATGTGAGGCAACATTCTATCAGCAAATCTTACCTTTTCTAGCTTGCGAACCCATACCCTTTGTTATAGTAGCATTTTCCGTGTGGTGCTTTAACTGCGATGTGTTTAATTATTCCAGTTATGAAAAAATGTATTGTCCAATAGGGCTATGTGATGTGTAAGTATGAATTGTCCACTTCAGTTTCAAGAATGGCTATATTTGGTTGTTTATAGTGAGTAGATGCCTTGTTTATCTGTATTTGGTTGTTAGGTTGGTTGGAGTGGGCATTTTTCCGGTTATCGAGCAGATGCCTTGTTTATATGTATTTGGTTCTTAGTTTGGTTGCATTGAGAATTTGTCCAGTTATCAAGCAGATGCCTTGTTTATCTGTATTTGGTTGTTAGATTGCATTTTTAGCATCTGTCCAGTTATCAAGCACATGCCTTGTTTATATGTATTTGGTTGTTAGGTTGCTTTTTTAGCATTTGTCCAGTTATCAAGCAGATGCCTTGTTTATCTTTATCTCCTTAGTAGGTTAGTTGCATCAAGCATTTGTCCAATTTTCAAGCATATGCCATGTTTATATGTATTTGCTTGTTAGGTTGGTTGCACTGAGACTATCCAATTTTCAATGGCTATATTTGGTTGTTATACTGGTCATTTATACCTTGTTTATTTCAGTCATTCACAATGTGTTGTTCATTATGTGCAAGTCAGAACTGTGCCGCTCGACTACATCAATATCAGTTTGAACGGCTATATTTGGTTCCAGTTATGCCTGGTGTAGTTAACACATGCCCTTTATTTCAGTTTTGCACATTTATCTAGTGTGATGTTTAAGCATTACCTACGTTCTATTCATTTTCAACAATACCAATTTGAATTACAATATTTGATGGCTGTTAAGCCTACTGTCGGTAACATTGCCTTCCATTTTATATCTGCTTTAGTAGCAGGCTGAAACCAACACATTCAATCTATCATTTGGAGATGATGTTGTTTACCTTTGCTATATTTGTTTGATGTTAAGGTTGTTGTACTTATCATGCCTTTCCACTAATGCAGGACAACAACGGGAGTGGCCACCATTTTCCGCCAAGGTTAGCTTCATCCCTCAGCTTGTACTCTCCTCATCGTTCCATAATGTACTGCATATAGGTCTAGGCCTGGACACTTGTTAGCTTCTAATATTTAATTGTTTCTTGTAGTTACATATGCCCTTGGCAAGGATCCACACATCGACCCTTTTTGCATATGGGGCAATGAGATATTCATGAACAAGCATCAAGTGAGGAAACTGATAAGGATTATTAGCAAAAAGATATGATTGGTGGTAAGAAAATTATTTGTTTATGCTCTCTCCAACACAACAGTGAGCTGTAGGATGATAACTACAAACTCTACAGTCTTCTCTTTTTACTGCCCATAATGAGTTGTTAGACAACAATGTCTGGATCTTTTTCGTTCCCAGTGGTTCACAAAGCGGTTCACTCAAGATTACCTCACAAAGTACATGATTGGTGGACACGCAATGAAGGTTAAAGTATTTCATCCGGACTACAGTGAGCATCGAGAAGTCGTAATGAAGATAGTGAAGGATGGACGGGCAACCATCAGAAGGGGTTGGCCTAGAGTCGTGCACGCATTAAGCATGGAGGAGGGCACAATATGGGCATTCCGCTTCACCTTCTCCAGCAACCAGAATGTCTTTCTCCTCTCTTTATAGTCCTTAGTACAACTGTGGTTCATCGTTCTTTACTTGGTGCTTCTATAGTTCTTCACTATATATACCTGTGCATCGAATTATGCATTCGTGGTTGAACCTATATTTGTAATAAACATGGTTGGATATGAAATAAGTGATTGCCTACTTTTAGATTCAAACATGTGATTTTAAATTAGGGATTAATTTTGGATTAATTAGGGATTACACTGCACACAGGTTGTGAAAGTGAAACGTCTGCGATAGACATGGAGATTAGAAATGTTTCTAGGATCCACTATGTGAGTGATCAATCTCCACTGCACACACAACATCCTCTTGAAAAATGTTTGCGTTAGGCCACCTTGCGCAAACGTTTACAACATAAAAACTGTGTGTGATGGACAACCTTTGCCATACAGTTTCTTCTACGGACCGTGTGTGATGCATTCAATAATGCAAACAATAAAATTGTTAATATCGTGTGCAATGGCAACGCTATCACAAATGATTTAACGGGAAAAATTGTGTGTGATGTACCAGCAAGATAGCTTGCCGAGGAAACTTGTCTACTTAAAAGTATAGAGGCATTCTTCCTCTTCATGGATAGAATACATGCACATGTACCC
Source organism: Triticum urartu (assembly GCF_003073215.2). Lineage (NCBI taxonomy): Eukaryota > Viridiplantae > Streptophyta > Magnoliopsida > Poales > Poaceae > Triticum > Triticum urartu. The sequence goes on from NC_053022.1 coordinate 231,947,101, forward strand.
GGCAAGGCTTGTCTTTTTCATTAATATGCGGATAAGCAAGTACAAATCTTACAAAGCACGAACATGGATAAAATAGATTACATATTTAAGACTAAAGTTTGGAAAATGCCTACATTTTTTAGACTGGAAAAAGATAAGTGCCCCGTAATCCCTTTCTTGTCCCTCTCCTCCTAGGAACTACAGTGGGAGGTGAAGTGGGCAAAAGGAGCACCTGGGAAGAAGCCCAGCATAACCCCGTCAGGTCCTGCGGGGAGCAGCGTGACAAGATCAAGGGTTGCAGGGCTGCAAAGACGGCGGCCGAAAAGAGCGGCTAGGCGGCGCCCTAGCCGCCACCACCAAAATTGAGGGATGCACCCATCAGAAGGCACCAAGAGAGCATCCTCTCCTGGGCAACCATCCGAAGGAGGCTGGTGATGATGGTGCCGGGGCGAGGGAAGAGTCGGAGAACGGGGCGACAGTCGGGTAGTACGAGACGAAGGCGTTGGTGCCATCGTACTCCGACCTAACGACCTGCCACCCGCCTTCCTCGTCTTCACTGGTTCTCTCCTCGTCACTTTTGTTCTGGGAAAATGCCGGGCCCTTGGCCCGTCACTTTCCTTGGAGGGGCTGCTGGTGGCAGTTGCGGCCCCCGGGGTGCATTGAGGACGATGCCCCCACCTTGGTGGGGAGGAGGGTGTCACCATTTTCAACATTGTCCCCGACCTCGCCGGGAGGGTCAACTCTGGGATCATTAGAGATCTCGAGCGTGGCACCATGAACAGGCACCAGAATCCTAGAAGACTCCACCAATAGGTCTTCGAACTCAAGTAGCTTACGGCCAAGACGATCCTCCTGCCCTAGGCAGGTGGCTAGTATGAAGGGCGCGAGTGCCCTGCCATCAAGAAGGTTCATGGTGCCTCCCGCGCCAGAGTCAGTACGGCGGCCATGGGTGCGCATCCAACAGCTACGACTGCCCCGACCACAACCGCCGCGTCTCTCGCGGCCCCGGACCAGACTCACTCCCCAAGTGCCAACACTAGCATTCAGAATCGATGCTCCCAAGCTGAGGCCCAGGGCCTAGCCCCGGTCCCTCCCTCTAGGCATGGCGAGCAAGGAAGAAAGGAAGAAGAAAGAGGAGGTGTGTGCACGGATGCCTCCGCTCCCACTCGTGCTTCCTTTATATGCGTGATGGGACCGGGGGCTGCTTCTCCACCCGCTCCCAAAGAACTCCTTCAAATTCATCATGTCCAAGCCACTGGCAGCGACCGAGCTCATCGACCGCTATCTTACGCCAATCCGAGGTGATCGGGTTCCTACCACAACGCTCCTTCCCGCGCAATGCGTGCGGCATACGTGGCAGAAAAGGCGAGCGTAGTGGGAAGAGTGAAAATGGCACTTACCTTCCCATGAGCAAAAGTCATTCACGGGCCACTACAGAGGCGGCCCCACCGTGTTCCGCATCAAGCAACGCACGGGAAAATAGCAAACTGACTCAAGCATGGGTTAATGGAGAAGCAAGAAAAAAATCAAGAACAGAGCTACCGCGGGCCCTCTGCCTCTGTACCTTGTAGGGCCTACCCCTACGGTGCTCAGCAGCACGTCCGGGCCAGGCCCGGGGGCTCTTGTTGGTGCAACAAACCTTTGCGTATGTTGCCCAAACTGTATACAGGCACAAGGGCAAGGTTAAAACGACACCAAGCATCCAAGACAAGACCATGCCAGAGAGATAGCTCTTTGATGAATCAAAGAGCAGATCAAGAGCCCGGGGGCTCTTGTCGATGCAACAAACATTTGCGTATGTTGCCCAAACTGTATACAGGCACAAGGGCAAGGTTAAAACGACACCAAGCATCCAATACAAGACCATGCCAGAGAGATAGCTCTTTGATGAATCAAAGAGCAGATCAAGAAGACCAAGACGAGCCAAAGTAACAAGATATCACTAAGGAAAAACCTCCCTTTCCGAGCAGGCGAACCCGTTCTGGTCGAGGCCTCACCAAGCACAAGTCCGAAGATTCCCCCGGCAAGCTTGCTAGGGCTGCCAAGGGTGGATCTCCCCACCAAGACTCCACTGCACAGCGACGCAAGTCACTTATCAGTGTGGTGTCAAGCCCTCAAGTGATTAAGTGGCTTTCATTTGGCACGTGGCCGCCATTTGGAAGGTAGATTTCCCCTGTATGACAGTTGTCCAGACGCGTGTCATGCACACAGACAAGAAAGTGGTTAAGCGACGCGACATGCTTGCCGGGCTGCATCCTCAGTGTGACACCAAGAAGTGCATTTAATGCAATTTGTCCTAATTGACAGAGTTAGGTATGATGGCACTGTTGGCTATCTAATCAGTAGAAAATGACTAATTTGCCACTTTGGTAATCCTTAGTTGATAAAAGGAGGGCCATGGCAACCTAAGAGAGGATTCGTCCCATTATACACTTTCACATGCATAGCTGCTCTCCCCGAGGCAACCTTGCCGGGCTCGAGCGTTGCACGTGCGCCATGGTCCTACCATGAATCCACCAAAGCTGGAGTAGGGTTTTACGCTTCATAGTGGCCTGAACCCAGGTAAAAACCACCAGCATCAGCCCTGTCGTGCTGCTTCATGGTCTCCGCTCTTTGTGCAATGTGCTCTCCCCCTTGCCAAACCACATGGGGCTGATGGCCCGATACGTGATCGTGTTCTACCATGACAAGGCGTGGGCCGGTGAGTTGGTTCAAGGGAAAAGTACTGGGAAAAACTCAGATTATATTGAAAAAGAAAGTGGGAGAAAATTCATATGTAGGATTAATAAAAAGGAAAATTGAGGAAGTGGGAAGGTTTATACAATGGTTGGACGAACGATAGGTTTAATGGAACCTTATGTTGTTTCTATTATATATGTGTAATAAAATAATATACAAACATCAATATAAAAATATATACTATTATAGAAGGGAAAACATATGTTCAGTTTTGCATTCTTATAGAAAAATAGAACTGAGGTGTGCGTCGTCTTAAAAAAACAAACATAACTTGTGCTGCTGATGTTAGCTAGGCTAGGAGGCCCAGAGGCCACTTGATACCTATTGGACCCTCAAAAAAGGTTGAAACCAGCTAGATCAACTGTGCCTTCATGTCGTGGGTTGCACATGTTAAACAACAAAACCTAGGCCATGGACCTGGTGGGCCCGGACTATCAGCCTCTCCACGAACAGTCGTCTCCCGATTCCTCCTATTTTGTTGACCATGTTTGGATTTGGGAACGACAGACGACGGCACCATGATGAGAGCACTAAGGCGGAGGACGACGTCGAGACCTAGGTCCGGAGCAATCCGGAGCCGGGGAAGACACGGGCGGAGGGGAGTACGAGGGTTGACTTGTTTGGGTGCAGGGTCGACCGGTGGAGCTGCCACCGCCAGAGAATGTGTGGGAGTAGAGGGATGGCCTGGCCAGCACCATAGGCTATGATGGGTTACCGAGGCGTGTGCGGCAGCGCCGCCAGCCGTTGTAGGAAGAGAACAAAAGATTGAACAAAATAAAGAAATACAAATGGATAGGTGGTTGGTCCTAGATGTCTATGTATGAGACCTGGTGGGTCCACCTGAGAAGGGGAATATGTTGGGAGGAAGGAGATTCAAAGCACGACAGCCCAGTGAACTAGTTACATACATAAGCAAATAGCCACTCAAAAAAACCAAGCAGGTTAATGGGTTCTTAGACAAAATATTTTGGACAAAACAGATAATTATGACACATAGGCTAATGCATGAAACACTCTAATGATAAAGGTGCTTAAAAAGATAAAGTACATCATCTAGACCTTCCTGGCATGCTTGATCATGACGCTGTGGATGTTCATGTACTCGTTTGTTGTGGGAAGCACACACGCCCTCATGTCCAAGATCCGCCTGTACATGTCAAAGCATGCGTATGCGTCCTTGGCCGCGTAGGTTATGTTGGCTAGATTCAGAGGTACCTCCCACGTGTTCAGGTCCTTGGTATCGACGTCTTCTTTCATGTTGGCATAGTAGGGGTCGATTATGGTCATGATGAGGTCAAGCACAGAGTCCTTATCCTACCCCTTGTCGATGATCTTGCATTGCTTCTGGATGTCGACAAGCTTGTTGCACCAGATGGCTGAATCGTAAAGCACAGTCGCGTTCTTCCTGCTCTCCACTATAGCGAAGGTGCAGTAGGCGGTGCCGATGAAATGGGGGAATGCTCCAGAACCTCTGATGGCCCTACAACAGTGGTAGACAAGAACCTCGTCCCGCACGCATACCTGGGTGACGGCGGTTCGCTGGTCCCTTTTAGGAGATGAATAGATGGGCACAAGGTCTAGTCCCGCGACCTTGTGCTTTCTCCTCATGCAGGTACTGCTTGAACTTGGCGAGGCAGGGCTTCACCGAGTCTGGGTCAGTGGTGTACATCACATTTAACTTGGTGCTACCATGGGTGTAAACAACGAACTCAAAGGTGCACTCCTTGCTGAAGTCCATATCCAGAGGCTCACCCCTCGAATCGCCATTAGAGTCTCTTCTCACGCAAAGATGATGTGGCAGTTCTCATTTTGTGGGGATTGGGGGCAGGGGGAGATGAAGACGATCAATGTGTACTGGGCTACTGGGGGCCAACACCGCGGCAGCAGCAGTTCATATCTCCAATCTTGGGGAACTGCAATCGACGTTGAACGACTGGGTAGGAGGCGGAAGCAGTTCATTTTCAGCTCTTGGGGAACTACATTCAACAGTAAACTAAGTGTGTATAGGTGACAACAGTTACTACCCCCCCTTGCACGCCGCACGCTCGACAGAACATGCCCCCTCTGGTTCACAAGCGGGTCTATATTGGTACTGTAATAGAAAGTGATAGTGGTCACTTTACTTAAATTTTATTAGGTTTAATTAAAATTTATTCTTAAAACAAACAATGCATTGGCTCGTTCTATCAGTGCCACATGATCAACATGCACATCAATTAGAATTATTATTCTCAGGACGCACATGATCAGCTCATTTGTCGCACTTTCACACAGACAATACTACCATGTTTTGAACAGCATGTTATTGTTGCTGTCTTATGCATCATCATGCCGTGTTTCCCAGCTTGCAAGATTCAGAACCAACCAATAAGTTTCAAATAATAAGTAAAACAAAGAGTCCTGCACATCACAATGATTCCTAGCTTGCAAGATTCAGAACCAACCCATTAGATTCAAATAATAAGTACAACAAAGATGCCTACACATATCAATGATGCACATATCAGAGCAAATCGTAACTGTACAACTCAAATGTTGTGAGAATGTGAAAAAATAAATAAAAATTCATCGATGCTTCATGTAAGCAATCCGACCCAAGGATTTGCTTAAACATTGAAACCAGTCCTTTTTAAGGCCACGCAGGTTAAACATTGGCAGATGAAATATTCTGCATCACTGGTGGCACTACCACTACCAATATATGCATAGGAGGGCCTTCTAGATTTTGAAGTAGTGTATATAGAGCTTCATCCTTAGTATTTAACAAGTACACATAACCAATTCTAGTGGAATCATCAATCAACGTCCTGAAATATATCTTTCCACCTTGCACACACGCATGGCACATTAGAGCCTTTGGATAAAGTGAATCTCGAGATTAAATCCATCTTGGCTAGCCATGTCATACAACCCAAGAACTTGGCGAGTGCTTTTAACCATCACAACATCTGTAGTTGAGTATTCCTGTTTGCATAGATAAGAACAGGGATGATTACTACAATACTGGCACTAGTTAAAGCAACTTTATTTCCAAAACGAGAAAAGATTGCGATTGAATAGCTTTATTAAAAAAACACAATGTTAGCACAGTATGACAAAGCACAATCATGTTGATAAAGGACAATACTGATCTGTGTGAGATTACTTTGGGTGATCATGTTATTCTTCATGTCCCCGTATCTTGCCATGAAGGCGATTCGTTGACATCCATTAACACCTCAGTGTAGCAGTAGAAGGAGGAACGTCGACTCATTTCAATCACTTCTTTGTGCAGCTCAACTAAAATTATGGCGCCCACCAGTTAGAGAGGGGCCCCGCGCCACCTCTATGGTAGGCGTGATGGACTCAACTAGTTTAGTGCAGCTATGTGATTGATGGAAGTCACATGGACTTGATTCTGCAGGATAGGCCTTCTACAAGTTATCTACATTGGAAATGAAATGGTAGATAAGATAGTAGCTCTATTTTAAATGTATTATTACTTCATTTTATTAGTGGTAGTAGCGGTGCCAAAAGATTGCCTCAAATTATTAGCGATGTTAAATTAAGATGCAAAAACAATATCATTATTGCTTTCTCGTAGCAGTGCCAAAAGAGTAGCACAAGATCACTAGCTAGATGTAGAGTCAAAGTCAACCAAAAAGGAACATAACCGGTCATGGGAACCATAACTGAAAGAGGGGCCCTACGCTGCCATGACTCGATGTGGTGAATCTACAGATCCACTTCGATTATTCAATTCATGTAACTTTTTCTGCAGTTCACCTGAATTAAAGCAAAGATTGCATCATGCAGCTAGCAAGAAGTACCTGCTCTCATGACCTGGCAGGTTCTTCTTTAGTAGTTGCACTAAAATTGAGCAACATTAATTAAGCTTGGCTATCCTGCTCATGCAAGGTGCAAATATAATTTTCTTATCCATTTTTGCAGTTCCACTAAAATAAAGTGCCATTGTGGTGACAGTGACGGCTGATCATGCAAAGGCTAATAAAATGTTGCACGAGATTAACAACAATGTTTGACGAAGATGTTTGAAACTCCAATCACCATTTTGTGCAGTTCCACCAAAATTGAGAGACGTTGTCCACGTGACATTTTAGTTGAGCTGCACAAGACACTCGTTCCAAACAAAATGTTTTGTGCAGTTCACCAAAAGGTCAAAATAGCAACAAGGTGAAATGGATATCCCTATCTGCACAAAAAGATAGAAAGAAAACTATTATTGGTCAATAACAAGATACAAAGCATACATGAAATGAAAATAAACATCTTGATTATGTTCATGGAAATCGCGCAAGGACAGTAGAAATTTTAAAACGACAACATTGCTTTATTTTACCAGAAGCATTACGATCAACAATGACATTCGTCAAATATGGGATTACTTTTTTGAAAAGGAGGATGACCTCCGGCCAATATGGGATTACTTTAATGGTGGCATTTCTTGTTTACCAGATATAGTTGATCAACAACAGCTAAAGAGTTGGTTTAAGGGCATGGGACAGTGGGGACACCAAGACACTCAGCAGCGTAAAGAAGCAACTTACTTACGATACTGGGAAAAATAGCAAGAGTACCATTTGTAACACAGTTTAATTGCATCATATTACTCAAGGCATTAGATTAACAATAACATTGGTTAGACATGTCCTGACGGTAGCAGTGTGATTGCTTCATTTTACATGCGCCCTTACATTAACAACAACAAAATGTTGGCATAATGACATGTGAAAGTGGACGCATCAGCACAATGTTTCTACAATGAGGCATAAAGTGGTGATGCTAAGTTTGTTCATACTCTACGAGGGCATCAAATCTAATCCTAGAGACATTTTACTATGTGAGGGAAGCAAATATAATGCTGGACATACTCACTTGTCCACCAGCGGCCACTTTCTATCCTTTTTTCAACCAATAACAGATATATTCCTTATCCAATTTGTACTGCCTTTTCCCTTTATTTCCCTTTTCAACCAAGAGATTGGTTGGGTATCCAGTCTCTACTACTTTCCCCCTGTTATTTCCTCTTCGAATCAAGTCCTGGATTCATGCTACAACTTCCCCCTTTCTTCGTTGTTTGAACCAAGTACCAGATTGAACTCCATGAAGTAGCTTTACCTCTAATAATACTAAAAATTTAGGTGCCTTTGGAAGAGCTGATGGAAGTAGAAAAAGATCCACATGCAGACACATGGGGAGCTGGGCCAGTAGACCAAGGCCGCTTTCGAAGGAACTTATACCTGAGGGTCGTCGGGGTGTGGCTAGGAGGCCGGCGGCAGGTCGGATCTGCCCACAATACGGTAGGGAGGAAGAAGGGGTCGGAGGACCTCCCGAGCCGGTGCTGTGTCGGAGAGAACGGCACGGGCAGAGGATCGGGAGCCACCGACAGCTATGGGTTTCCTCCCTCACCGCCGATGACCGCGTGAACGATACACCTAGTCCCCTACACACCTGGGCCGAAGGGATTTGACCGAATTTGTGACCAGTGGTGAGCAGAGAGAAAATGTCGCTACCGATGTCTTGTTAGATCTGGAGAGGATGAGAGAATGAAGAGAGAAACCCTAGTAAAGCAAGCGCTTAGGCCCCTGCCTGTATATATAGTGGAGTGATTATCTTTTTGTCTCCACAATAAGCGTTTCAATTTGTGTATGTGCCATTAAAGAAAAGAACCTCTCTATTTAACGTGACTAACTGTAGGTCGCTCATTGTACCGTACTCTACTACTCCTACTTACTAGTAGTATTGTTCACTTGTGCTCCCCAACCCTCCATTAATTAAACAACCCCATGGGTGAATAATATATAGTACTATTTATATATAATGAACAAGCTCAAACTATTTTGGCTTTGAGATATCGATGGTACAGTTTGACCACATTGCATCAATGGACTCAGTACTTTGAACTAACGTATATGTACAAACACGTGCACGATTTACATTCCGAATCGCTAGCTAGAGCTTGAACTGTGATTGTTTAAATGTACAACCTTTTTCTTTTGGTTTTCTTCTCCATGGCGCAATTCATCGATACAAGTTATAATATGAGTATTTAAAAGTTGAGGGCTGGGCTTTTCCAGGGCAGTATGTGTGGCAGTTTTCGCGTAGTCAGTTTGATAGAGAGGCGAGGAGGGTGAGGGAGTAGCGGATTCAATTTACTTCTGGAAAGGTAGGGTTGTGCGATTTGATAGCCCGTTACTGCTAGAAAGATGGGGTCTTGTTATATGACTACTCACTATAGTCATTATTACTACGGCTCTACGACCGGGGTGATCCCTCCTTCCATTCCACACTCTAATATGGTGCATGACATGTCGACCCGGATGTTGGCTCTCCCACATGTCAGCGAAGTAAGAAGGAGCAAAGAATCATGCGATATATATGGTACTACATAGTATATACTAGTACTCACGTCGGAGGAGTGCGAAACACGGCAGCCCAGTGAACCAGCAGGCGATAGGCCATAGAAAACAATGCGGTCTAATGGCCATAAAAACAATGTACTATAGTCCAGTCTCTAGCATGTACAGTATTCCTCCTCCTCCTCCTCCTCCACCTCCTCCTCTTGGTTCATGGCCATCATACTTTCCCATTCCTGTGTTTTCAGTATCCATAGAATCAAAGAGGCCCTTAGACTAGTTTCGGTCCAGTCATTTTTATAAATGTGTTATGTCCAAAATTTAATGAACGTGCTCCGGTTTCTATGAAAATAATCCTGTTTGCATGTAGTAATTCATTTATTTATTTATTCTTCTGCGAGGGTGAGGGAGTCCTAGATTAGGGGGTCTCCGGACAGCCGGACTATATCCTTTGGCCGGACTGTTGGACTATGAAGATACAAGATTGAAGACTTCGTCCCGTGTCCGGATGGGACTCTACTTGGCGTGGAAGGCAAGCTAGGCAATACTGATATGTATATCTCCTCCTTTGTAACCGACCTCATGTAACCCTAGCCCCCTCCGGTGTCTATATAAACCAGAGGGTTTTAGTCCGTACGACAACATACAATCATACCATAGGCTAGCTTCTAGGGTTTAGCCTCTCCAATCTCGTGGTAGATCAACTCTTGTAATACTCATATCATCAAGAATAAATCAAGAAGGATGTAGGGTTTTACCTCCATCAAGAGGGCCCGAACCTGGGTAAAACATCGTGTCCCCTGCCTCCTGTTACCATCCGCCTTAGACGCACTGTTCGGGACCCCTACCCGAGATCCGCCGGTATTGACACCGACATTGGTGCTTTCATTGAGAGTTCCTCTGTGTCGTCGCCGTTAGGCCTGATGGCTCCTACGATCATCGATAGCGATGCAGTCCAGGGTGAGACTTTTCTCCCCGAACAGATCTTTGTGTTCGGCGGCTTCGCACTGCGGGCCAACTCGCTTGGCCATCTAGAGCAGATCAAAAGTTATGCCCCTAGTCACCAGGTCAGGTTTGGAAGCTTAAATTACACGGCCGATGCCCGCGGAGACTTGATCTTTGACGGATTCGAGCCCCGGCCTTGTGCGCCACGCGGTCACAATGGGTACGATTTAGCTCTGCCATCGGACCGTATTCAGGAGATCGCACTGGTAGCCGCTCTGAGCCTCAATTCGGATCTAGTTGCGCCATCCATGGACGGAGGGATAGACCCCGCCACGGAGGTTGCACTCTCAGCGGCGATCGAACCGAGGATCGACCTTACCCTTCACGAGAGCCGTGTGGCTAAACTGTTGAATCCTTCTCCGGCCACGGACTCCGAACCGCCTGCGCCCGTTCCTATCGAATCCGATTGGGCGCCGATCATGGAGTTTACCTCCACAGATATTTTTCAGCACTCGCCCTTCGGCGACATACTGAATTCATTAAGGTCTCTCTCCTTGTCAGGAGGATCCTGGCTGAACTATGTCCGGCAGGATCAGGATGCGGATGACGAAGAACTTCGCCGCCCACCCACCACCCACTTAGTAGCCACTGTCGATGACTTAATCGACATGCTCAACTTTGACTCCGAAGACATCGACGGTATGGATGACGATGCAGGAGACGAACAGGAAGCACTGCCCACAGGGCATTGGATGCCCACTTCATCACATGACATATACATGGTGGACACACCAAAAGAAAACGACGACGAGGAACAGAAGGACGCAACGAAGGGTTGTCCCCTCGAGAAGCAGCCAAAGTGGCGGCATAAGCGCCGCTCCAAATCCCGCCTCGGCAAAAACAACGATCACATAGAACCAGCGTTAGAGCAGGGTGGACCAACGCTGGACCACGACAACACGGAGAATCAAACCAAACAACCCAACTCTGTCAAAGATAATAGTCCGGACGACATCACACCGGACAGACACCCGGAGCAACAGAATGCCCATCAAAGGCTTGTTGCCACCGCGAGGAGTCTAAAAAAGCAGAAGCAAATGCTCAAGGCTGCGCAAGACACACTCAGAATTAGATGGAGTAAAGTACTCAACACAGCGGCGAAGTACGGCGGTAACCGCCACACCAAGAGCTACCCGAAGCGGAAGTTGCTACCTGAATTCGATGAGGAGGCCTTAGATCCCCCGCAACCAAAAATTAAAATGGCCATCCGGCCAGATAGATGACCTCACGGCCAACATAGAGCGGCGAACAACGCCGCACATGAGCCAATACGCGATCCACGCGAGTGCTCGCATCAAAAGGACGGCACAACCAGATCCATTTATGGACCACGCAAGCACGCTCCGGCATATGATGCAACACAACAAACATCCGAACACCACGGTACACCCAGATACAGGGGTGCCGCACACCCCCTTTGTTTCACCGATGAGGTGCTGGACCATGAATCTCCAGAGGGATTCAAACCCGTAAACATAGAGGCATACAACGGAACAACAGACCCTGGGGTCTGGATTGAGGACTATATCCTCCATATCCATATGGCTCGAGGAGATGATCTCCACGCCATCAAGTACTTACCCCTCAAGCTCAAAGGGCCAGTTTGGCACTGGCTTAAAAGCCTCCTCAAAAGCTCCATTGGAAGCTGGGAAGAGCTCGAAGACGCTTTTCGGGCGAATTTTCAAGGGACTTATGTCCGACCTCCGGATGCGGACAATTTGAGTCATATAACTCAACAACCCGGAGAGTCAGCCCGAAAGCTTTGGAATAGGTTTCTTACTAAAAAGAACCAAATAGTCGACTGTTCGGACGCCGAAGCCTTGGCAGCCTTTAAGCATAGCGTCCGAGACGAATGGCTCGCCAGACACCTCGGCCAAGAAAAGCCGAGAACAATGGCAGCATTAACAAGCCTCATGACCCGCTTTTGCGCGGGTGAGGACAGCTGGCTAGCCCGATGCAGCACCAGCGACCCAAGTACATCCGAAGATAGAGACGGAAACGGGAAATCACAACGCAGCAAAAATAATAAGCACCAGAATAAAGAAGACAACCCGAAGAGCACAGCGGTAAACGCCAGATTCAGAAGCTCTCGGCTAGGTCAGCAAAAGCCGCCCCCTGAAGGCGCCAGAGATGAACTGTCCAGCTTAAACAAAATTCTGGACCAAATATGTCAGATCCATAGCACCCCCGATAAACCTGCAAATCATACCCATAGAGAATGTTGGGTCTTCAAGCAGTCCGGCAAGCTCAACGCCGAACATAAGGGGCATGATACACCAAGCGAAGACGAGGATGAGCCTCGCAAGCAAAACACTAGGGAACAGAAGAAATTTCCACTAGAAGTCAAAACAGTAAACGTGTTACACGTGATAAAGGGGAGAAGCAAAGCGGCACTCCCAGATAAACATTCCCAAGGGCCTATCACCGCGAAGTTCTGCCACTGGCCGCCTCAACCGATCACCTTCGACCATCAGGATTACTCAGGAAGTATCTGGAGCGCAGGATGGGCTGCCATGGTATTAGATCCAATAATTGACGGATACCACTTCACACGAGTCCTGATGGACGGTGGCAGCAGTCTAAACCTGATATATCAGGACACAGTCCGCAAAATGGGGATAGACCCAACGAAAATTTGCCACAGCAATACTACCTTTAAAGGAGTAATGCCAGGCCCAGGGGCTCATTGCATGGGCTCCCTGCTACTAGAGGTTATATTCGGCTTCCCCGATAACTTCCGTAGTGAAAATTTAACCTTCCACATTGCGCCATTCCAAAGTGGCTATCAACACTACTTGGACGCGAAGCTTTCGCTCGCTTTAATGCAATACCGCATTACGCTTCCCTCACTCTTAAGATGCCCGGTCCACATGGCATCATTACAGTAAATGGAAATATTGAGCGATCCCTGCGCGCCGAAGAGAGTGCGGCGGCCTTGGCATCCTCACACTAAAACGGCCTCACCAACTAAAGCATTTGATAGGTCGTCAAGACCACGGACACGGTTAGACGAGTCCGGCGCAGCTATATGTAATTCATATAGGTTTGATGGCCACACCCCTATTACAAATACAAGGGGCTCAACGCGCGCAGACAAGTGGCAATTTTTACTCATCTTGAATTGAACATGGATTCTTTAAACCTACCTTTGTGCACGATAACTTTTCACCTAAGTTCCTCTCTTTTACAGATGACCATCGTGCTACACCCGTCCAGGATATGGCACAACGAAGACACAGGCGCAGACGTGCAGCATGGACCCGTTCCAAGGATTCTTTTTAGATTAAGACCCTGCGTCAACCTTTTTTACTGTCTCTTGTTGATACACATCCCTCGGGTTCTCAGTACAATTGAGAAGCATGCTGACGTCTTGGCATGTGGCCACGTCAGAATAATGCACGTACCTGGACACCAGGGGCTTCTTACAAAGGGCACTGTTTAGGCCCACAATAACGACCGAACAGCTTAGGGAGTGTTCGGCGTCGCGAGTTTGGCCTTATATGCATCAGCTCCGAATCATGTCTTTGGTCAAATGTTGGGTTTGCCTGGCTCCTGTGTTTTGCTGCCTTACGTTCCACTCTATCCGCTAAGGCGGCACCAGGAGAACTACTGCGATTGTGCCCTGGTTCATCCGAACGAGCACCTCAGTAGAGAAAGCCGAAAACTGACTATCATGATATAGCGTGAGACTGGTCAACCACTCGATGACCTATCGGAATCTTAGAATTCCTCCGCCTTAACGAAGGGTCGTTTCCCGGCCAGGCTTGTACACACCCCGAATTCGAGTGAGTGCGGAGCCACCAGGGGCTATATAGTAGCCCCACTATCAAACTCCTCTGGCTAAGTGAAAGTGTTAAAGCATTATAGTCCGGTTGCCTAGTTCGCTGCGCTATCACCTCCTTAATAGGACCAAGATGTTGGATTAAGTGTGAACACGCGTCTTCTGCGAACACCCCCGCATTATATGCATGGGGGCTGAAGCCGACGACTGCAATCTTTCAGGATATACATACGTAAACGGCCGCACAGGAGGCATCATATTACTTTCGGGCAAAAGTATAAATACAACCTTGATAAATTTAATAAAACATTGTTTTTACAATGGGAATACATGTCACTCAAACATAATATCTTCGAGCACTGGGCCTCTATCAAATGAGCACCCTCAAGAACTTCTTCAAAATAGTGCTCGGCAGCCACTCGGCCTATGGCCGAACCCTGCGCCGCAACAGTGGTAGCATCCATCTCCGCCCAGTATGCTTTGACACGAGCAAGGGCCATCCGTGAGCCTTCTATGCACGCCGACCTCTTCATCGCATTGATAAGCGGCACCGCACCAAGGAACTGCTATACCAGGCTAAAATAGATGTTCGGCTTTGGCCTTTCCGGCCACAGCTGATCCACGACAGACCTCATGGCGAGTCCGGACAACCTATTGAGTTCGGCCCATTCGGCTAGCTGATCAGTCAATGGAAGCGGACGCTCTAGAACGTTAAACTATGACCAGAACAGCTTGTCCACTTCACGATCTGTTTGATCTCGGAAGTATTCGGCCGCATCGACAACGCTCGCCGCCAAGTCCAGATATGCGTCTACCGAACTCCACAGCCGATCCAGAGGGGCATGGCGAGGATCTCCAAACTTCCTCCGCAGCATAAAGGGCTTCCCAGCCACAATATCCCCGGCTTCACGCAGTTCCTCCTTCTTTGCTCTCATTGCAGAGCGGGTGTCTTTGGTCGCCATCGTGGCCTTTTCCAGGTCCATCGCCTTCGCCCGGTTTTCTTCTTCAAGAAGCTGGCAGCGGTCGGCGGTGTCTTCCAACTTTACAGTCATCTTGGCCATTTTTTCTTTGGTCTCGCTATGCGCGGCCTTCTCGGCTCTTAACTCTTCGGCCGCTTTCAAAGCGGCCGCATTATTACTCCTTGGCTCGGGCAAGCTCCGCCCGAAGGGTCTCCACGGTGGCAGCTCCATCTGCAGTCACAACATATTAAAGATACTGGCATCACGCTGCTCTTACTATGTGACATTCAACAGAAAAGTCACCTACCATGTGCCTCGTCGAGCCGCTTGTTAACAAGCTCGATGTCGGCATCCACTGCATCCAGTTGCCGCTTTAGTTCGGCAAACCCATAAGTCCGGCTAGCCACCGGAGCTTCAACCGCCTGCACATGAAGGCGGTCTGGTTATTACCTGGGACTACCATCCTCTGTTTGCCGCGGTTCTCGACGACAACCAGAGTCTCAGCGGCTACTATCTACACAGGGCACACCTAAAAATGTGCGGTACTATCACAAATGTATATCATTTCACGTACCTCAAAACCCGTCAGTAGACTCATAAAGGCTTCATGCAACCCGCTTTCGGTGGACGAAATCCTTTCAATCACCGTACACATCAATGTACGGTGTTCTTCTGAGATAGTTGCTTGCTCTAGCAGATCCCTCAGTGCGTCCGACCACATACCAGACGGTGCCAGATTCTTTTGGTTGCTCTCTTAAAGAGCTGGATACTGGGGACTTCGGGCGACCATAGGATTATCTTCCGGCCTCACCTGATCCGGCGAGGCCCTCCGTGACGACACTTCAAGGTCGCCCGCTTCTTGAGCGGGGGAGTCCGGGGGAGGCATTTCACTCTCCATCATCTCCGGAAGAAGATCCCCCGAAGACGAGCTCTGCTGAGAAGGGCTAAGTTCCGAAATGCAAGATAAATGCTTCGGTTATTTTCCTCAGAGGTAAGGTAGTATATCTTCACTATTAAAGTACTTTTTGATTACTTACAGCTCGTTAGAGGGCTGATCCCCGCGTGAACTTTGTGCGGCAAGAGCACCCTCCAAGGCAGGACCCTCTGGTGGAGATTTCTTCTCCCGTTTGGAAACCTTGGTTTCCGGATCTTCAGAGGTAGTCCTTTTCCTTCCTCGGTGTGAGAGAATGTCAGATTCCTCCCCTTGGTTATCCTCCCTCATGGAGGCGCTCGTTCCCTCAGTCGGAATAGGTAGCGGTGGAGGCCCGCTTTCGCCCTCTTTATTCCCCCCTTCATCTTCCTTTGAGGGCACCAGGAAAGGTGCTGGCTCGAGCATCATCTCCAGCACCGGATTGTCCAAGCCTTCAGGAAGGGGGGCTGAACATCAGATCATCTTCGCCTTTGTTATCCAGTCCTGGTCAAAGAGCGATTCTTCAGAATGATGTTATGATAAATAAAAGACAGTGTGTTCGGCTAGAGGATTACTTACTTGGGCCGCGGTACGGTTGCTGCTCAGGCCCACGTCCTCGGTGGTGTCCAGACACTCTATTTGGGGTCCAAAGCACGATTTGTACATCTCCTTGTGCGTCAGGCCAAGGAAATTCTGAATAGTGCGCGGTCCTTCTGGGTTGAATTCCCACAAGCGGAGAGGCCAACATTTGCAAGGCTGGACTCGACGAACCAGCATAACTTGCATTACCATTACTAGACTGAAATCTCCCTCGAATAGATCTCGGATGCGGCTCTGCAGTATGGGCATGTCCTTGGCTGGACCCCAGCTCAGGCCCCTGCTAATCCATGACATCAGTTGTGGTGGAGGGCCCGAGCGAAAAGTAGGGGCAGCCACCCACTTGGCACTTCGGGGAGCTGTGACGTAGAACCACTCCCGTTGCCATAATCCGGACACCTCTGGATAGGAACCCTTCGGCCATGGAGCGCCAGCAATCTTGCTTATTAATGCGCCTCCACACGCTGCCTGCTGCCCCTCGACCATCTTTGGCTTCGCATCAAAGGTCTTTAGCCACAGGCCGAAGTGAGGTGTAATGCGGAGGAAGGCCTCACAGACGACAATAAATGATGAGATGTGAAGGAGGGAATCCGGGGCTAGATCATGAAAATCCAGACCGTAATAGAACATTAGACCCCTAACAAAGGGATCCAGAGTGAGGCCTAGTCCTCGGAGGAAGTGGGAGATGAACACGACGCTCTCGCTGGGTTCGGGAGTTGGGATGACCTTCCCTCGGGTGGGCAGACTATGCAAAATTTCGGCGGTCAGGTATCTGGCCTCCCTCAACTTCTTGATGTCCTCCTCCGTGACGGAGGAAGGCATCCACCGGCCTTGATGGCTAGATCCGGACATGATTGAAGGTCCGAAGCACCTGACCTGGGCTTTGGGTTTAGAACTCGAGGCGGGGGAAGGATTCGATTCAGCACGGGAGGAAAAAAAAGTAAAAGCCTTGTCCCTTTATAAAGAGGGCGAATATCAAGCGTCCTCCTCGTGGCCGTTTGGGACTTGCCTAAAATCTAGGAGTCCTAGACACGGTTGGGTTACCCACGACTGTATTGATGAGAGTCCCGTAATAAGGGGAACACGATCTCTGCTTTGACAAGATGTGTCAAGAAACCGCCTCACGTTATGGGCAGGGCTGGTTAAAGAAAAACGGTTCAAATAATCACCGGGCCATGGCATGATGTCATGTTTCCAAAACGTGTCAGCAGATTAGATTTGTGGAAATATTATTCTCTCTACGGTGGTATGTGGAACTTATTTTGTAGGGTCGGACACTATCCTTGTATTCAAATTCTTCCGTGGTGTATTCGGAGGAGGAACCCGCCTTGCAATGCCGAAGACAACACTGGCACTGGACTCATTGTCATTGAAGCCTGGTTCAGGGGCTACTTGTTGGGGAACGTAGCATAAATTCAAAATTTTCCTACGTATCACCAAGATCTATCTATGGAGAAACCAGCAACGAGGGGAAGGAGAGTGCATCTACATACCCTTGTAGATCGCTAAGCGGAAGCGTTCAAGTGAACGGGGTTGATGGAGTCGTACTCGTCGTGATTCAAATCACCGATGATCAAGTGCCGAACGGACGGCACCTCCGCGTTCAACACACGTACGGAACGGAGACGTCTCCCACGCCTTGATCCAGCAAGGAGGAGGGAGAGGTTGATGGAGATCCAGCAGCACGAGGGCGTGGTGGAAGTAGCGGGATTCCAACAGGGCTTCGCTAAGCGCTGCGGGAGGAGGTAGATGTGTCACGGGAGGGAGAGGGAGGCGCCAGGGCTCAGGTATGTTTGCTCCTCCTTTTCCCCACTATATATAGGGCCAAGGGAGAGGGGGAGGCGCAGCCCTTGCCCCTTCCTCCAAGGAAGGGTGCGGCCAAGGGTGGGGAGGAGTCCATCCTCCCCAAGGCACCCCGGAGGTGCCTTCCCCTTTTAGGACTCTCCCCTTTTTCCCATCTCTTGGCGCATGGGCCTCTTGGGGCTGGTGCCCTTGGCCCATATAGGCCAAGGCACACCCCCTACAGCCCATGTGGCCCCCCGGGGCAGGTGGCCCCACCCGGTGGACCCCCGGGACCCTTCCGGTGGTCCCGGTACAATATCGATAACCCCGAAACTTGTCCCGATGGCCGAAACAGCACTTCCTATATATAATTCTTTACCTCCGGACCATTCCGGAACTCCTCGTGACGTCCGGGATCTCATCCGGGACTCCGAACAACATTTGGGTTACCGCATACTAATATCTCTACAACCCTAGCGTCACCGAACCTTAAGTGTGTAGACCCTACGGGTTCGGGAGACATGCAGACATGACCGAGACGTTCTCCGGTCAATAACCAACAGCGGGATCTGGATACCCATGATGGCTCCCACATGTTCCACGATGTTCTCATCGGATGAACCACGATGTCAAGGACTTAATCAATCCCGTATACAATTCCCTTTGTCTATCGGTATGTTACTTGCCCGAGATTTGATCATCGGTATCCAATACCTAGTTCAATCTCGTTACCGGTAAGTCTCTTTACTCGTTCCGTAACACATCATCCCGTGATCAACTCCTTGGTCACATTGCGCATATGATGATGTCCTACCGAGTGGGCCCAGAGATACCTCTCCGCTTATACGGAGTGACAAATCCCAGTCTCGATTCATGCCAACCCAACAGACACTTTCAGAGATACCTGTAATGCACCTTTATAGCCACCCAGTTACGTTGTGACGTTTGATACACCCAAAGCATTCCTACGGTATCCGGGAGTTGCACAATCTCATGGTCTAAGGAAATGATACTTGACATTAGAAAAGCTATAGCATATGAACTACACGATCTAGTGCTATGCTTAGGATTGGGTCTTGTCCATCACATCATTCTCCTAATGATGTGATCCCGTTATCAACGACATCCAATGTCCATGGTTAGGAAACCGTAACCATCTATTGATCAACGAGCTAGTCAACTAGAGGCTTACTAGGGACATGGTGTTGTCTATGTATTCACACATGTATCTGAGTTTCCTATCAATATAATTATAGCATGGATAATAAACGATTATCATGAACAAGGAAATATAATAATAATCAATTTATTATTGCCTCTAGGGCATATTTCCAACAGTCTCCCACTTGCACTAGAGTCAATAATCTAGTTCACACCGCCATGTGATTAACACTCACAGGTCACATCGCCATGTGACAACCACCCAAGAGTTTACTAGAGTCAGTAGTCTAGTTCACATCACTATGTGATTAACACTCAATGAGTTTTAGGTTTGATCATGTTGCTTGTGAGAGAGGTTTTAGTCAACGGGTCCGAACCTTTCAGATCCGTGTGTGCTTTACAAATCTCTATGTCATCTCCTAGATGTAGCTACCATGCTCTATTTGGAGCTACTCCAAATAACTATTCTACTTGGAGCTATTCTAAATTGTTGCTCCATTATATGCATCCGCTATCTCTACTCAGAGCTATCCGGATAGGTGTTAAGCTTGCATCGACGTAACCCTTTACGACGAACTCTTCTTACCACCTCCATAACCGAGAAACTTCCTTAGTCCACCAGTTACTAAGGATAACTTTAACCGCTGTCCTGTGATCCATTCATGGATTACTCTTGTACCCCTTGATTGACTCATGGCAAGGCACACTTCAGGTGCGGTACACAGCATAGCATACTGTAGAGCCTACGTCTTAAGCATAGGGGACGACCTTCGTCTTTTCTCTCTATTCTGCCGCGGTCGAGCTTTAAGTCTTAACTTCATACCTTACAACTCAGGCAAGAACTCCTTCTTTGACTGATCCATCTTGAACACCTTCAAGATCACGTCAAGGCATGTGCTCATTTGAAAGTACTATTAAGCGTTTTGATCTATCCTTATAGATCTTGATGCTCAATGCTCAAGTAGCTTAATCCAGGCTTTCCATTGAAAAACACTTTCCAAATAACCCTATATGCTTTCTAGAAATTCTACGTCATTTCTGATCAACAATATGTTAAAACATATACTCATCAGAAATTCTATAGTGCTCCCACTCACTTCTTTGGAAATACCAGTTTCTCATAAACTTTGTATACACCCAAAATCTTTGATCATCTCATCAAAGCATACATTCCAACTCCGAGATGCTTACTCCAGTCTTCAGAAGGATTGCTGGAGCTTTGCATACTTGTTAGCATCTTTTAGGATTGACAAAACCTTCCGGTTGTATCACATACAACCTTTCCTCAAGAAAATCATCGAGGAAACAATGTTTTGACATCCTATCTGCAAGATTTCATAAATAATGCAGTAATCGCTAATATAATTCCAACAGACTCTTAGCATCGCTACGAGTGAGAAAGTCTCATCGTAGTCAACTCTTTGAACTTGTCGAAAAACATCTTAATGACAAGTCGAGCTTTCTTAATGGTGACATTTACCATCATTGTCCGTCTTCCTTTTAAAATCCATCTGTACTCAACAGCCTTACGACCATCAAGTAGTACTTCCAAAGTCTACACTTTGTTTTCATATATGGATCATCTCTCGGATTATATGGCCTCGAACCATTTATCGGAATCCAGGCCCACCATCGCTTCTCCATAGCTCATAGGTTCATTGTTGTCTAGCAACATGACTTCCAAGACAGGATTACGTACCACTCTGAAGTAGTACGCATCCTTGTCATCCTACGAGTTTTGGGAGTGACTTGATCCGAAGTCTCATGATCAATATCATAAGCTTCCACTTCAATTGGTGTAGGTGCCACAGGAACAACTCTTTGTGCCCTGCTATACACTAGTTGAAGTGACGGTTCAATAACCTCATCAAGTCTCCACCATCCTCCCACTCAATTCTTTCGAGAGAAACCTTTCCTCGAGAAA
Source organism: Triticum urartu (assembly GCF_003073215.2). NCBI lineage: Eukaryota > Viridiplantae > Streptophyta > Magnoliopsida > Poales > Poaceae > Triticum > Triticum urartu. The sequence continues at coordinate 231,968,294 of NC_053022.1, forward strand.
GGACCTGATTCTAGAAACAATCCCTTATTGCTTTCGAATCTGAGACAGGAGGTATACCCAACTGTTTCGGGTGTCCTATGAAGATGCATTTATCCGCTTTAGGTTCGAGCTTATCAGCCTGAAACTTTTTCACATAAGCGTCGCAGTCCCAAACTTTTAAGAAATGACAGATTAGGTTTCTCTAAACCATAGTTCATACGGTGTCATATCATCGGAATTACGTGGTGCCCCTTTTAAAGTGAATGTGGTTGTCTCTAATGCCTAACCCATAAACTATTGTGGTAATTTGATAAGAGACATCATGGTATGCATCATATCCAATAGGGTGCAGTTATGATGTTCGGACACACCATCACACTATGGTGTTCCAGGCTGTATCAGTTGTGAAACAATTTCCACAATGTCTTAATTCTATGCCAAACTCGCAATTCAGATATTCATCTCTATGATCATATCATAGATTTTTTATCCTCTTGTCACGACGATCTTTCAACTTCACCCTGAAATTACCTGAACCTTTCAATAATTCAGGCTCGTGATTCATCAAGTAAATATACTCTACATCTACTCAAATCATCTGTGAAGTAAGAACATAACGATATCCACTACATGCCTCAGCACTCATTGGATTGCACACATCAAAATGTATTACTTCCAACAAGTTGCTTTCTTGTTCCATTTTACTGAAAACGAGGCTTTCAGTCATCTTGCCCATGTGGTATGATTTGCATGTCTCAAGTGATTCAAAATCAAGTGAGTACAAAATGATCCATCTGTATAGAGTTTCTTCATGCATATCTACCAACAAACATGGTTCGCATGTCTCAAACTTTTCAAAAAACGAGTGAGCTCAAAGATCCATCAACATGGAGCTTCTTCATGCGTTTTATACCGATATGACTTACGTGGCAGTGCCACAAGTAGGTGGTACTATCTTATATCTTTTGGCATGAACATGTGTATCACTACGATCGAGATTCAATAAACCATTCATCATAGGTGTAAGACCGTTGAAGGTATTATTCAAATAAACAGAGTAACCATTATTCTCCTTAATGAATAACCGTATTGTGATAGACATAATCCAATCATGTCTATGCTCAACGCAAACACCGATCTCGATGGTAGAGGGAGCGTGCGGTGCTTGATCATATCAACATTGAGAACACTTCCAACACATATCGTCAGCTCACCTTTAGCTAGTCTCTGTTTATTCTGTAGCTTTTATTTCGAGTTACTAACACTTAGCAACCGAACCGGTATCTAATACCCTGGTGCTACTAGGAGTACTAGTAAAGTACACATCAACACAATGTATATCCAATATACTTCTATCGACCTTGCCAGCCTTCTAATCTACCAAGTATCTAGGGTAATTCTGCTCCAGTGGTTGTTCCCCTTATTACAGAAGCACTTAGTCTCGGGTTTGGGTTCAACCTTGGGTTTCTTCACTAGAGCAGCAGCTGAATTGCCGTGTCATGAAGTATCCCTTCTTGCCCTTGCCCTTCTTGAAACTAGTGGTTTCACTAACCATCAACAATTGATGCTCCTTCTTGATTTCTACTTTCGCGGTGTCAAACATCGCGAATATCTCAAGGATCATCATATATGTCCCTGATACATTATAGTTCATCACGAAGCTCTAGCAGCTTGGTGGTAATGATTTCGGAGAAACATCACTATCTTATCTGGAAGATCAACTCCCACTTGATTCAAATGATTGTTGTACTCAGACAATCTGAGCACAAGCTCAACAATTGAGCTTTTCTCCCTTAGTATGTAGGCTAGAAGAACCGTCGGAGGTCTTATACCTCTTGACGTGGGCACGAGCCTGAAATTCCAATTTCAGCCCTCAAAACATCTCATATGTTTCGTGACGTTTCAAAACATCTTTGGTGCCTCAATTCTAAACCATTTAACTGAACTATCACGTAGTTATCAAAACGTGTATGTCAGATGTTCGCAACATCCACAGACAACGTTCGAGGTTCAGCACACTGAGCGGTGCATTAAGGACATAAGCCTTCTTTGAAGCAATGAGGACAATCCTCAGTTTACGGACCTAGTCCGCATAATTGCTACTATCAACTTTCAACTAATTTTTTTTCTCTAGGAACATATCTAAACAGTAGAACTATAGCGTGAGCTACGACATAATTTGCAAAATCCTTTTGACTATGTTCAGAATAATTAAGTTCATCTTATGAACTCCCACTTAGATAGACATCCCTCTAGTCATCTAAGTGATTACATGATCCGAGTGAACTAGGCCGTGTCCGATCATCACGTGAGACGGACTAGTCAACGTCGGTGAACATCTTCATGTTGATCGTATCTTCTATATGACTCATGCTCGACCTTTCGGTCTTCTGTGTTCCGAGGCCATGTCTATGCACATGCTAGGCTCGTCAAGTCAACCTAAGTGTATTGCGTGTGTAAATCTGTCTTACACCCGTTGTATGTGAACGTAAGGATCTATCACACCCGATCATCACGTGGTGCTTCGAAACGATGAACTGTAGCAACGGTGCACAGTTAGGGGGAACACTTTCTTGAAATTATAATAAGGGATCATCTTATTTACTACCATCGTTCTAAGCAAATAAGATGCATAACATGATAAACATCATATGCAATCAAATAGTGACATGATATGGCCAATATCATGTAGCTCCTTTGATCTCCATCTTGGGGCTCCATGATCATCGATTACAAGAACATGATCAATCTCATACATTACATATATCATTCATCACATCCTTTTGGCCATATCACATCACATAGCATACCCCTGCAAAAACAAGTTAGACGTCCTCTAATTGTTGTTTGCATGTTTTATGTGGCTGCTATGGGTTTCTAGCAAGAACGTTTCTTACCTACGCAAAGACCACAACGTGATATGCCAATTGCTATTTACCCTTCATAAGGACCCTTTTCATCGAATCCGATCCGACTAAAGTAGGAGAGACAGACACCCGCTAGCCACCTCATGCATCTAGTGCATGTTTGTCGGTGGAACCGGTCTCACGTAAGAGTACGTGTAAGGTCGGTCCGGGCCGCTTCATCCCACAATACCGCCGAATCAAGATAAGACTAGTAACGGCAAGCATATTGAACAAAATCAACGCCCACAAGTACTTTGTGTTCTACTCGTGCATAGAATCTACGCAATAGACCTAGCTCATGATGCCACTGTTGGGGAACGTAGCATAAATTCAAAATTTTCCTACGTATCACCAAGATCTATCTATGGAGAAACCAGCAACGAGGGGAAGGAGAGTGCATCTACATACCCTTGTAGATCGCTAAGCGGAAGCGTTCAAGTGAACGGGGTTGATGGAGTCGTACTCGTCGTGATTCAAATCACCGATGATCAAGTGTCGAACGGACGGCACCTCCGCGTTCAACACACGTACGGAATGGAGACGTCTCCCACGCCTTGATCCAGCAAGGAGGAGGGAGAGGTTGATGGAGATCCAGCAGCACGACGGCATGGTGGAAGTAGCGGGATTCCAACAGGGCTTCGCTAAGCGCTGTGGGAGGAGGTAGATGTGTCACGGGAGGGAGAGGGAGGCGCCAGGGCTCAGGTATGTTTGCTCCTCCTTTTCCCCACTATATATAGGGCCAAGGGAGAGGGGGAGGCGCAGCCCTTGCCCCTTCCTCCAAGGAAGGGTGCGGCCAAGGGTGGGGAGGAGTCCATCCTCCCCAAGGCACCCCGGAGGTGCCTTCCCCTTTTAGGACTCTCCCCTTTTTCCCATCTCTTGGCGCATGGGCCTCTTGGGGCTGGTGCCCTTGGCCCATATAGGCCAAGGCACACCCCCTACAGCCCATGTGGCCCCCCGGGGCAGGTGGCCCCACCCGGTGGACCCCCGGGACCCTTCCGGTGGTCCCGGTACAATACCGATAACCCCGAAACTTGTCCCGATGGCTGAAACAGCACTTCCTATATATAATTCTTTACCTCCGGACCATTCCGGAACTCCTCGTGACGTCCGGGATCTCATTAGGGACTCCGAACAATATTCGGGTTACCGCATACTAATATCTCTACAACCCTAGCGTCACCGAACCTTAAGTGTGTAGACCCTACGGGTTCGGGAGACATGCAGACATGACTGAGACGTTCTCCGGTCAATAACCAACAGCGGGATCTGGATACCCATGATGGCTCCCAGATGTTCCACGATGTTCTCATCGGATGAACCACGATGTCAAGGACTTAATCAATCCCGTATACAATTCCCTTTGTCTATCGGTATGTTACTTGCCCGAGATTCGATCGTCGGTATCCAATACCTAGTTCAATCTCGTTACCGGTAAGTCTCTTTACTCGTTCCGTAACACATCATCCCGTGATCAACTCCTTGGTCACATTGTGCATATGATGATGTCCTACCGAGTGGGCCCAGAGATACCTCTCCGCTTATACGGAGTGACAAATCCCAGTCTCGATTCGTGCCAACCCAACAGACACTTTCAGAGATACCTGTAATGCACCTTTATAGCCACCCAGTTACGTTGTGACGTTTGATACACCCAAAGCATTCCTACGGTATCCGGGAGTTCCACAATCTCATGGTCTAAGGAAATGATACTTGACATTAGAAAAGCTATAGCATATGAACTACACAATCTAGTGCTATGCTTAGGATTGGGTCTTGTCCATCACATCGTTCTCCTAATGATGTGATCCCGTTATCAACGACATCCAATGTCCATGGTTAGGAAACCGTAACCATCTATTGATCAACGAGCTAGTCAACTAGAGGCTTACTAGGGACATGGTGTTGTCTATGTATTCACACATGTATCTGAGTTTCCTATCAATACAATTATAGCATGGATAATAAACGATTATCATGAACAAGGAAATATAATAATAATCAATTTATTATTGCCTCTAGGGCATATTTCCAACACTACTGAGGGAGTCCTGGATTAGGGGGTATCCGGACAGCCGGACTATAACCTTTGGCCGGACTGTTGGACTATGAAGATACAAGATTGAAGACTTCGTCCCGTGTCCGGATGGGACTCTCCTTGGCGTGGAAGGCAAGCTTGGCAATACGGATAGGTAGATCTCCTTCCTTGTAACCGACTCTGTGTAACCCTAGCCCCCTCCAGTGTCTATATAAACTGGAGGGTTTAGTCCGTAGGACACAATAACATACAATTATACCATAGGCTAGCTTCTAGGGTTTAGCCTCTCCGATCTCATGGTAGATCAACTCTTGTAATACTCATATCATCAAGAATAAATCAAGCAGGACGTAGGGTTTGACCTCCATCAAGAGGGCCCGAACCTGGGTAAAACATCGTGTTCCCTGCCTCTTGTTACCATCCGCCTTAGACGCACAGTTCGGGACCCCCTACCCTAGATCCGCCGGTTTTGACACCGACAGAGGGGTTTGCATGTAATTCATCAGGTGTGAAATGTAAAGTACGTCAGCATGGTTGCATATGCTCCAAGTCGTGCATGCACTACAACCCAGATGCTCTATGTCCCACATGTTGCCGAAAGGAAGCACGTGGAAATATCCTTGGAGAACATGTAGGAGGAAAGACGCGTAAAAAATATGTACTATGAAACGTAGCTGCGGTTCGAAAATGAGACCTAAAGTGATGACATGTATAGGTTGCATGCACCCACCTAGTGGTACTCAGTACTAGACGTACGAGTACTCAGTACTCCTACTCTATCAACACGAGTTCCATCTGACAACAGCGTCCGTGCTATAGCTAACTCTTCTCCCTTGTTTCTCTCTTCTAATTCTAACTTAGCCGACGCGCAGTGGGTGGGGTGGGGATTAGCCGATAGTCAGTTTACTCAACTTCGGTCCCACCTGACAGTGAAAATGCTAAGACAACAAGCGTTCCCTAGCTTGAGCGGCATGCCAGACAGACCGTGTGGGGGTGCGACGCGAATGCGGCAGTCTTTACATTTATAACTTGTACATAGAAAATGCTAAGGCATTTATAACATGTCATTTACGACTAGAATAAAAATGCCATACACTAATAAAACATTAAGGCCACAAGGCGATGTAGTGCTGGTTACAGGAGGCAAGTGGAAAGACGCATCCAGCGATGACCTCTTCCTCCTCAACTCAAGGAGCCAGACCACCGAATGGCGGCTAAGTAGCAGCGGCTTTCGTGGCCAGGTCAACGTGCTTATGAACAATGATGTCCAAACATTCCAGCCAGTGGAAGAAGGCCAACGTCTTTCTGTCCTCGCTGGCCTTGTAGTGGCCTATGTAGACAATTTCCTCATAGACGTGGATGTGCATGTCGATGGTTTCTTGCATGGCGATGCGCTATGCAACGAGCGTGACCTCGAGGTGGACATTATTCGTTGTGACCTCTGGCAGCTGCAAGGCCACGTGGGCTTGAAAGAGTTCATCACCATGGAGGCCGATGAGGGTGGCAGGCAATGAGGAGCCTGGGCGTGTGGGCTGGAGCAGTATGGCAAGGTCGATCGGACACTTCTTGATGGTGGTGAACTTTCGGATGGAGCAGACAATCATCTCGTCCATGTGAGAGACAAAGCCGGCATCGGCAAGGGCTACAATGTCGGCGGTCGCTAGCACCATCTGGAAACGCTGCGTGGTGCGGGGCCGCAGGCCGGCATCTTGGATGATCTGGCACAGCCGACTGCCGCTCGCGTCCATCACCTCGATAGGTGCTTGTGGCTTCTAGTCACTTGGTCTTGGGTCATAGATTGGAGTGAGCAGTGGTGCATACAATTAGGTAGATGGATTGGAGTGGTGTGGAAGCTTCAACGAGTGGAAACCATTAACATCATGCTAGCTCCATTCTGCTTCTCCAATTAATTCCATCTGCATGCTAATTGAGAGAAAATTACACAAACCACCTATTTTTGGTACTAGTGTTGCACAAAACGCCCACTATACAGCTTTGTTGCACAAAACACCACATATTGCGGTAATTCATTGCAGGTAGATCAAATCTATCATTTGTGTGTGTTGAAGCGATTCCTGACAACTTGGTCCGGTTTTTAAGTACATCGGTGGCAAAAAACACGGCCAGATCAGTAGCCAACTAGAAATGTCAATATCTCACAATCTTTTTGCTAGAATTGAGCTAATTTATCTACAGAATATTAGTGAGTGAGTGCATCTATGATTTTTCCATCTTTCAAAAATGTTAAATTTTGAACAAAAAATTGAACGAGCCAACTAACATTGCAAATATCTCACAAACTATTGGAATGAACTGCATTTTTTCAGAATAGTATTGGATACATGTATGATTTACTTAAATTGTTTTCTGCAACACCATGAAATTTCATGTGAAATAACATAAGATTGCTACACAAATATAAAAAGATACATAAATAGCCAAAATTTCATGTGAAATAACATAAGATTGCTACACAAAATTGTGCATCTCCAACGCTGCCTTTTTTTACCACCGGTGCCCTTACAAAGTAGACCCACTTGTCAGGAATCATGTCAACCCATCTAAATGGTGGATTAGACCTAACTGCAATGAATTACCGCAATAAGTGGTGGTTTATGCAACAAACCTGTATAGTAGGTGTTTTGTGCAACACTAGCACCAAAAGTAGGTGGTTTGTGCAATTTCCTCTGCTAATTGAGGATGCATCATTGACTGTTCAACATCTCGGGAACCGCTACGATCTCCCTCCTTTGCATTCAAGCGTATCAATGTAAGTGTGGGTCAAGAAGAGACTAGTCATTACTACATTGTGCACCGCGACCAAGGCAGAGGGGAAAATGAGAGAACTTAATATTTACTGTAGCACTACCATTGCATGCAATGAACTGACCGCAGCATGCCGTGCTAGGTAGTGTCAAGGCATTAAAAACATACACAACCCACGTCTCTTACTGGTCGATTCCTTCATTCATGTCAAGAAACAAGAAATGAGGTCGAGTTAATCCACCGTGCCTAAGTGTTTTGGGATTATAAGGTTTTCGTAAGCAATCAACACAATAACAGTAGGATCTGCATCTGACGGTGTCACCTATTGAACACAAACAACAATAGAAAAGAAATGCCACAAAGTTGCGACACCACGCCCCTCCCTACACATAAGAATTACACGCGAGCTTACGCAACTCCCATGTTCGGGTTGCTCTTTGCTATTCGCCTCTTCAAGAAGTTGAACAATAATGTCATTTATGACTAGAATTAAAATGCCATTCACTAATAAAACATTAAGGCCATGAGGCGATGCAGTGCCAGTTACAGGAGGCAAGAAGAAATATGCATCCATCGATGACATCCTCCTCCTCCTCCTCGACTCGGGGCACCGGCCCACCGAACGACGGCTAAGTAGCAGCGGCTTTTGTGGCTAGGTCAACATGCTTACGAACATTGATGTCCAAACATTCCAGCCAGTGGAAGAAGGCCAACGTATTTCTGTCCTCGTTGGCCTTGTAGTGTCCTGTGTAGACAATTTCCTCATACACTTGGATGTGCATGTCGATGGTTTCTTGCATGGTGAGGCGCTGCGTCGCGAGCGCGGCCTCGAGATGCACATTCTTTGTCGTGACCTCTCGTGGCTACTGCACCACCAGTGCTTCAAAGAGTTAGTCACCTTGGAGGCCCACGAGGGTGGTAGGCAATGAGGAGCCTGGACGCGCGGGCTGGAGGAGTAGGGCAAAGTCGTACGCATGCTTCTTGATGGCAGTGAACTTGCGGATGGAGCGGACCATCATCTCGCCCATGCGAGAGGCAAAGTCGGTGTCGGTGAGGGCTAGTTCGCCGGCGGCCGCCTGCACCGTCTAGAAACACTGCATGGTGCGGGGCCGTAGGCTGGCATCTTGGATGATCTGGCATAGCAGACTGCCGCTCGCCGTCGTCAGCACTGTTTGGAAACACTGTGAAGTGCGGGGCCGCAGGCCAGCGTCTTAGATGATCTCTCATAGCAGACTACCGCTCGTGTCCATCAAATTCCATGGTTGCTTGTGGCTTCTGGTCACTTGGTCTTGGATTGGAGTGAGCTTTGTTGTGTATAGACTAGGAATAGATAGGGCCAGAAGATTATGTCAGCGTTCTGGGAATGGGGGTCCCCAGACTTGCCTGCCTGCGGCCCATGACGTGGCTCTGCGAGGAGGCATCAATCTTCACCAACAAGCTTTCAAGACCCTTGTGAGGGGCCAAGCCTCGCGAGGCGGACGACACAAGACCTCGTCAGGAGCTTCCTCACCAGGCTGGCTCACGAGGGGCGGAGAGTTCAAGACAAGGCAAACCTCGTGAGGTTTCGATGACGTGAGCCATGACGATCGAGATCAGGCGGGTGCCAGCGCGCACAGTGTCCTTGTTTCCTCTTTGGTGCTAAGGAAGCAAGCGCAGGCACGGAGTACTGAGGCCTCGAGCAAAGGTTTCCATCTCAGTGCAACGAGACCAACACCACCAGGACGGCAAGACGGAGGTCCCCATGGAGCCCAAGGCGGTGTCACCATGAGAGCCTTTTGCAGGCAAAGACTGCTTTTGTCAGGATAAGCTGTACTAGTTGTCCCCTTTCAAATTGGCCGTTGTTGGCTCCCTTCCCTCTTAATATTTGGGGAGAGGACCAGGGCCTCTATAAATAGGACTAGCCACCACCATAGCTAGGGGGGAGAGACCGGGACAACCACAAGTTCACCGAGCACAAGAACACCTCTCCTCAGGAGGCTGTTCTTCCCCTTGTACTATTCATCCTCAGCCCAAGAGGCAATCCACCACACCACACTAGAGTAGGGTATTACACCACAACGGTGGCCCGAACCAGTATAAATCATGTGCCCTCTGTGTTTGCGAGTTCGTCGAGTTAGCCTGTGAAATCTTAGCGAAGCTAGGACATGGATCGGTAGGGGGAGATCTTCGTGCACACCCCAGTGTTTGAACCTTGAGGGTTTTGCCGGAACCCGTGATCCGAGATTTGGCGCGCCATGTAGGGGTGCGCAGAAGCTTCCCTTCCGTCGCTCCACATCTCGTTGCCCCATCGTCTCCATGGCGGATGCTCGCCGCGCTCGCGCTGAGCGCCGGGCTGCCCTCGCCACCCACATTGCTTAGACGGCTCCCGTCGGCGGGCCACCCTGTTGTTTTCCGTCGCCTGCCGCCAACGCCGGCACCGGCCCGCCGGGGAACGAGAAGCAAGCATCCTCGCTGAACCCCTCGGTGCGGCGGGACAGCCGCGCTGCCACTCCATCACTGACCCCGGCCGGCTCGTCATCCCACGCTCGTTGCGCTCCCGTGGACGCACAGGCCACTCTATGCACGGCGCGTGAGCTCCTGCGCTACCGCCCAGTCGACGACCTCTACGAGGACTGGCTCGACCGCATCGCCAAGCTTGTCAGCGTCGCAGGGGGCTCCCCTGCGCCGTCCCTCTCGCCGCCTTGCCCTCCACCAGCCGCGGGCGGCGTGGCCCATGGAGCCCCTTCACCACCACTGCCCCCAAGACAGAGTCTTGGCGCCCAGGCGCGCGGCCCCACGGCGTGACCTGCCGCGTCCGATGCCCACGCAAGAAGAAAGAAGCAGCCAAGAAGTCCCTCGACTGAGAGAAAATGCCCCCGCGCTCCCTGCACCACCACGGCAAGACCGCGTGCCGCATGCAACAGCGATGCGCGGACCTCATAAGGACAAGTTCTCCACCAGCGCAAAGTCCCGGTGACCACGGCAGGCTACCGCGCCTTCACCCCTGAGCTGCATAGCGTCGCTTGGCCGGGCAAGTTCAAGCCAGATCTGCCTCCTCGCTATGACAATACCCTCGACCCTGCGGAGTTCCTGCAGCTCTATGAGCTGAGCATCGAGGCGGCCAACGGCGATGAGAAAGTCATGGCGAACTGGTTCCCCATGGCTCTCAAGGATGGTGCCCGCTCCTGGCTCCTGAACCTGCCTCCAGGCTCGATTTCCTCCTGGAACGAGATGCATGACCATTTCGTCGCCAACTTCTAGGGCACTCGTGACCGCCCACCAGCTGCGGGTGACCTACGCCGCGTCAAGCAACAACTAGGAGAGACCCTCCAGAAGTACATCCAGTGCTTCAACAATGTTCGTCTCGAGATCCCCAAGGTGACGGACGAGGCCATCATCTCCGCGTTCTCCGACGGTGTCCGCGACATCAAGATGAAGGAGGAGCTCGCCATCCACGAGGAGTTGTGCACGTCTCTGGAGCTGTTCAACCTGGCGACCAAGTGCGCAAGAGCTGAGGAGGGGCGCCTCTCCCTCCTCGAGCTCCCGGCTGCGGACCCGGAGGAGAAGAAAGCCAAGGCCAAAGACGTGAAGCGCAAGGGGGCAGCCGTGCTCGCGGTGGAGCCGGACACAAAGCGCCGCAGGGACCTGCCCGAGTCATCCAAGAGCAGCCGACCGTTCTGCGCCTTCCATAACCTGCATAGCCACAACACTAGCAACTGTTAAGAGATCAGAGCCATTCGTGAAGGACGCTTCAGTCGACGCGCTGAGCGCAACGACCGGGGCTACGACCGAGGAGGAGGATGTGGTGGCGGACGCTGGGATGACCGTGGCACGCGCCAGGAGTGGCGCGACCAACCTTGTGAGGACCACTGGCAGGATCAGCCTCGCGAGGGCGCCTGGAGGGATCAGTCTCATGAGGATCGTCCTCAGGGCAACGCCGGTCTCCCTCCACTACCGCCACCACCAAGAAGGAATGACGACCACCATCAGGACGAGGGGGCTGGGGGCTTCTAGGAGCCGCATGCCATCGCCTGGATCTTGGGCGGAGCTCAAGCCCCAGCCTCACAGCGTATCTTCAAACAGTTTGCTCGTGAAGTGAATGCAGTCCTCCCCAAGCTTGAGGCCATGTGCCCACTCAGATGGTCCCAGTGCGCTGTCATGTTCAGCTCGGCATATGAGCTCAAGTGCACGGCTACCACCGGCATCCTCCCGATGCTTTGTTCATCAGTCATTAGCAACGTGCAAGTTACCTAGACTCTCATCGATGGTGGCGCAGGGCTCAACGTCCTGTCCGCCGACATGTTCGACAACCTCCAAGTGCCGTATGATCAGCTTCAGCGCACCAAGCCTTTCTATGGAGTGACCGATGGCTCCACCATGCCGATCGGTCAGGTCCGCCTCCCAGTCACCTCCGGACAGCGCAACAACTACGCACTGAGCTCATCGACTTCGACGTCGCCCACATCCGTCTGCCATACAATTCCATCCTCGGGTATCCGGCCCTGTCCAAGTTCATGGCCGTGACGCACCACGGCTACAATGTCCTCAAGATGCCAGGAAGCGGTGGGATCATCACACTCCCCTGCGAAGAAAGAGATGCGGTGTGCTCCCTAGAGCGCGCCTTCCAAGCAGCGTCAATCGAAGACCCCGACAACAATGCAGCTCGGTACCCTCCTGAGGTCGTCCCCAAGAAGAAGAAGCTACTCTGTGCCAGACCTCAGGAAGGCAGCGCCGCAAGTGGCACCTCGTCAGGATCAGCACCCGCACCTAGGGCGTCTCCCTCTGTCGCATAGGAAGGCGCGCCTGGCGCCCTCCTCGGGCAGGGCTCAGGGGCTCTCTTCTGGAGGGCCTCAGACCTCGCCAACATCATGAGGGAGGCGCTCGGGCACCATTTGGAGGCATGTTTCGCGGCACGTCTCCCTCAGGAGGACACTGGGCAAGGAGCACCCGACGCTCAGGAGTTCGTCACCAAGGTATCTCAGGAGCTTCAGGAAGCAAGAGCAATACGCGGCGACCGCCGCCCACCTGGCGTTGCTCCCCACCCAGGTGAGGGTGGTGAGCTGCACGCCTGCATCGACATCCCAGGGCTCAAACGAGCCGCATCTCAGGAGTGCTTCTGGCCTTCGCGTGTTGGGTGCTGTGAGGGTCTACCTCACAGCTACGTTCGCATGTCGTTCGGCCTGCCGAGCGTGGCTGTTGCCTTGCAGCGCAACCTATGGAGCGTCATGGCGGGTCTAGAGGCTAGGCACCACGCAGTCCTAGCGGAGATGGCGACGATCCTCAAGGAACCGCCTAGACCCCCAGAGCCTCCCGAGGCTCAGGGCCCCGGCGACTCATGAGGAGCAACCCCTTCACCGCGTACCTTCAGCTGCCTCAACACCCCTTTATCAATGGAACCAGGTGACATTTTCCAAGTTCATTTAGCTGGGAGCACCCATGGGGCTGCATTATTCCCAGGCCACGTGGGTCCGTCCCTGTGGCATGTATCCCATATTTTTTATGTTTTTAGTTTACCTTGCTGGGGGCACCCCTCGGGTTGCATCATCCCCAAGCCGCTCAGGCCGGACCAAGTGGCGCGTATCATTTATGCATTTAACTAAGCTAGGTTGCCTTTGATACTTAATCTATCTATGACTATCACCTGCTTGATTGTCGCCCATCGCCGGAGCCGCGCGCCGGTCGTCTTTCTTCGGGACCCTTCGCATGAGAGGGTTAGGCACGACATCTATGCTCGAAATTATATTGACTGAAAAAGAGAGACATCTCTCGAAATGGAAACTTCCTAGTATTTTGTTTCCTACTTGCTTTGCATGTTCTGGAAGAGCAAGTATAATAAGTTACAGTCAGTAGGCTATAATGATTAAGCAATTATATTCGTGTTGAGTTGGATGATAGAGAAGAGGAGAGAGAAGGGAAGCGGGCTGTAGGTCAATAGCCGGCTACAGCACGGACTCTAAGAAACATTGTGACAGTGTACAGTGGGCCATGCATTAATAAAGTAGTATTGCTTAGCAACTAACTATACTATACATGTTGCTTATTAGGTTGACTATATATGACATGGCAACTCCATATAGCCAGTTGTTGGCTATACTATTAACGATGCTCAAAGTACTAGTGCCACGTCATCTAACAAGTCTTTCAACTTGCGTCAAATTATCATGAGGGCTAAATCTCCTTAGAGAAATGTGCTCCAATGTGTACCCGTGCGCGTGTGTGAGGGAGGCAGTGCATGCATGCGTGCACCTCTTCTCTTCATACTTGTTCTCCAAGGCTCCACCTAGCCCTCTTTTCATATGAATCGGTGATTCCATTTCTCTATCCAGCTTCAAGATTCGATCGGGTACAACATGTGGGTGTGTCAGAGATAGAGAGGGAGATGGTGTGTCCGACATGCCTCTATACATATGTTTCTATCAAAGATAGGCCTGAGTACATAGTATATGTATGTGGAGGGGGCGATATACGAGAAGAGAGGGGGAGGGATCATTTACGCAACATATAGATACACACGGCTAGAGGGAAGAACTTTACGAGCATACAAGTAGTATGAAAGAGGGGGTGCATGTTGGAAGATGATACGAGAGGCCAACTAGGCAAAGACAATGGAGGAGTACAAGTGCGAGATAAATAATTAAAGAGAGGGGATGATAACATGCGTGGGTGTGCTTATCAATAGACAAAGCGGGAGGCATGGATGATAAGACGGGGACGGGTAATTAATGTGTGTGTGGTAGGCGGTCCGATGTAGAGAGGTCGTGGTTTGGTCGATGTCTATGTGGGTAAAGAGTGGGAGACTTAACTAGAGATATAGGTCAGACGTTATGTGTGGGAAAATAGCGAAAGACTTGGCTACACATAGAGGGTAATCGACTGGTGCACATGCATGCATGTGTGAGAGATAAAGAACACCCGGAGTGACGAAGACAACTAGGGAGAGGTGTGTGTGTAGTGGGGGTGCAGCTAGGTTGTGACACTGTACGAGTACAAGATGGATAACAACAGAGGGGGCAACAGTGCCCACGTGCCTCAGAGTTAGGGCGGGAGGCATGGATGTTGAGAGGAGGGGAGGGACTATGTGTGTCGTAGGCAGGCCTACCTAGCTATAGGTGTATATCGATCAGTGTGTGTTGGAAATATGGAGACATAGGGATATCGTGGGAGACCGACCTAAAGAACAAGAATGTGTGTGCACGATGTAGAGGATGCAGAGTGCTGGGGAGTGTGTGTGCATATATGCATGCACGATAGGGAAGTTATTGGTATCCATGAAGGGAGAAGGAGTGTGTGTGTGCGTGTAAAAGACTCACATAGATGATAATCAATATAAAAGTGGATTCCAATATTTGAATAAGGGCTCATGATATTTGTAAGTCATGCATGCATGAATATAATGCAGATATGCCTGGTGTGGTTTTGAATCAAACATGCTATATGCTATATTCATATCAAACAAGGCCAAATCAATTTGAATTTGCGATACCGACGGCAGGCATCGTCTGACCACATTGCCTCCGCGCATGGACATAACTATTCTAATTTTAGATAATGTGTGGCTTTCAAAGCTAACATCTAAATGTCATGTGTGTGGGCGGTGGGGGTGCATTGCTATGTGTGTTAAACACATTATACATATGAAAATAGGGTTTAGATTATCCCGAACATCTCACTACCTAGACCAATGTACTGCGATTTGAATTCAACATAAGATGGATAGAAACATTTGAATTGGAGATCGTATGGTACATGTAGTTCATATTTAAAAATGATTAAAACTATATGCATGTTTTCTGTTATCAAGATAATATTTAAATGATGGTATAACTTGACAACAATCATATTCAAATAGGGAAAATTGATTCAAATTTAGTCCATATGGTAGACGACAATATATATATATATATATATTCATAGGGTGGAGTAAAATGTTCATGTAAGATGAAAGATCAAAATGTAGGACTACATCCATTATAAACCGCAAGATCACCTAATGATATATTCGAATTCAACATAACATGGATTCAAAAATTGAAATTTGAGATCCTGGCATTTGTAATCATATAAAAAGGGACATGACTCTATCTTCTAGTGGGAATTGATTTGTTTTTTCTTGTTGTTGCGGGAAATGAGAATTGATTTGGTACTGTACAGGCTAATCTTGTTCTCCCAATTTTTTTACATTTTTCTTGTAGTTTTTTCATGGAAGTTATAGCAATATAGTAAAAGGGGACATGTGTCTCTTGTGTCTTGTATGAATTGTATTTTTACACGTTAAGTTTGTTCTGCCGAATGTGGAATCCGTGCGTTGTTATCCCAAAATTTTCAAGCTAGAGTATCTTTTGTCTCTTCTGTTGCGAAACTCCTGCCTGTTCAACCTGCGCCGCACCTTGTTATCCCGATGTTTCGATGCGCGAAAACTCCCTCCTCATCCGAAATCGGTCCAGCAGCCCAGATATGTGAAATCCCCCTTCTACCCCTCAGCCGGAAATGCCGCCTCGACATCGCGTGGTCAAAACTGGTGGGGGTACGTTCGTAAGTTACCCCACATTTTGTAACACCCATGATGCGGCTATATCTCCCACGTGTCGGAGCATGACTTAGAGGCATAACTGCATTGTAGGCATGTCGCAAGAGGGGTAATCTTTACACATCCCATCTAATGAATAAGAGAGGGATAAAGAGTTGACTTACAATCGCCACTTCACACAATACATAAATATAGCATTACATCATCCAGAATACAAACAAGGTCTGACTACAGAACCAAAATAAAAGAAGACTACCCCTAATGCAAAAGATCCTCGATCGCCCCAACTGGGCTCCACTACTGATCGAAAGGAAAACGAAACAGCTCAACGAACACGATCTTCATCGAGCTCCTCCTTGAGCTCGGCTGCGTCAACTGCACTGGTATCAACAGCACCTGCAACTAGTTTTGGAAGTAAACTGTGAGTCACGAGGACTCAGCAATCTCACACCCTCGCGATCAAGACTATTTAAGCTTATGGATAAGAAAAGGTAGTGAGGTGGAGCTGCAGCAGGCACTAGCATATATGGTGGCTAACATACGCAAATGAGAGTGAGAAGAGAAGCAAAGCAACGGTCGTGAAACTAGAAGTGATCATGAAACTACTTATGTTCAAACCTAACCCAAGAACTGTGTTCACTTCCCGGACTCCGCCGAAAAGAGACCATCACGGCTACACACGCGGTTGATGCATTTT
Source organism: Triticum urartu (assembly GCF_003073215.2). Classification (NCBI taxonomy): domain Eukaryota; kingdom Viridiplantae; phylum Streptophyta; class Magnoliopsida; order Poales; family Poaceae; genus Triticum; species Triticum urartu. Next base: position 231,985,183 of record NC_053022.1, read on the forward strand.
AATTAAGTTAAGTGTCAAGTTCTCTACAACCGCACATTAACAAATTCCCATCTGCCCATAACCGCGGGCACGGCTTTCGAAAGTTCAAAACCCTGCGGGGGTGTCCCAACTTAGCCCATCACAAGCTCTCATGGTCAACGAAGGATATTCCTTCTCCCAGGAAGACCCGGTCAGACTCGGAATCCCGGTTACAAGACATTTTGACAATGGTAAAACAAGACTAGCAAAGCCGCTCGGATGTGCCGACAAATCCCGATAGGAGCTGCACATATCTCATTCTCAAGGCACACCGGATGAGCAAGACGTCGGGTTGGCATAGACCCTGGGTGCCCAGGGGGCACCAGACATCGCTCAGGTTGGACCAACACTTAGAGAAGCACTGGCCCGAGGGGGTTAAAATAAAGATGACCCTCGGGCTCCGGAAACCCAAGGGAAAAAGGCTAGGTTGTTAGTGCAAATGTAAAACCAAGGTTGGGCCTTGCTGGAGGAGTTTTATTCAAGGCGAACTGTCAAGAGGTTCCCATTATAACCCAACCGTGTAAGGAACGCAAAATCAAGGAACATAACACCGGTATGACAGAAACTAGGGCGGCAAGAGTGGAAGAAAACACCAGGCATAAGGCCGAGCCTTCCACCCTTTACCAAGTATATAGATGCATTAATTAAATAAGATATATTGTTATATCCCAACAATAAACATGTTCCAACAAGGAACAAACTCCATCTTCACCTGCAACTAACAATGCTATAAGAGGGGCTGAGCAAAGCGGTAACATAGCCAAACAACGGTTTGCTAGGACAAGGTGGGTTAGAGGTATGACATGGCTATATGGGAGGCATGATAAATCAAGTGGTAGGTATCGCGGCATAGGCATAGCAAAAGATCGAGCAACTAGCAAGCAAAGATAGAAGTGATTTCGAGGGTATGGTCATCTTGCCTGAGATCCCGCAAGGAAGAAGAACGAGTCCATGAAGAAGACAAGCGGACGAAGTCAAACGAATCCTCACAAACGCAACGTTAACGGAACCAACCCGAAGAAGCACACCAGAAAGAAGCAAACAACATAGTAAACAACCACGACATGAACATGGCATGATGCACAATCAAGTATGATGCATGCCCGGTTTAATGAAGCATGGCATGGGAAAGAGCACAAGCAGTCCTACAAATTAAGTGGAGCTCAATATGCAACTCCGTTGCATATTGACGAAACACCACGACAAGTTATTTAGTTCGATCTCGTTTATGTTCCCAACAATATTAAATGTTGATTAACATGGCAAGGGGTGAAGCATAACAAAACTACCTATCTAGGCAAGTTAAAATGAGGCCGAAAACGTCAAACAACGACTCCGGTAAACCCCCACATGCAAGATTTAGAGTTGGTACTGTTCTGCCCTAAACATAATTTTAGTGTTTTTAAACATGCTAGACGAGTGCACCATGTTAAAGTAGGCTTTTTTTCTACCCCATTTACATATAAAGTTTGTTAGGTTTGGTGCTACGGTTATTTAGTTATGAAATAAAGCATTTTTGCATGGCATATGAGCAAAATTAATCAAACAACATTTTAAACATGTTAACACATGGATGAAAGTGGCATATTATTAAACTAGATGAAATTCTAAGCATTTTTCATATATAATGTTTTTACATATGATGCACGGCTGTTGAGTTTTAATATGCATGGAGTAAGAGGGGTTTTCTATAAAACTGTAATTCGCTGGAATAAAAGGAAAATCGCCGCACTGAAAAAAATACCAATGGGCCGAAACATGACATGGGTGCTGGGGGGTTTCCTCACATAATGGGCCTTGGCCCGGTCGGTGGACTGCAGCAGGCCGAATTGGAGCTCTGGGCCTCGCATAGGGTGCTGGTTGGATCGAACGAGGGAGAGGGCGCGGTCAATGCGAGCGGGAAGTAGAGACAGGTTCAGGCGCAACGGTTGGCGGCGATGAGGATGACGGCACTGCGGGAAGCGGCTCCGGCGAGGTCAGGGACTGGCGGAGGCGGGCGGATCCAGGAGGTCTTGACGATGAGGAGCCGGTTCCCGGCAGTTGGAGCGCGGGACGGCGCGATGAACATCAACGGGTGGCGGAGCTTGAACCTGTGCGGTCATGGCGACGAGCGGGAGGCCGTAGGCGCAAGGAAGGGGTGTGGAGCACCAGATCCGAAGTAGGGGATCGGGAGGAGGTCGGATTCGTCGCTGCTCATCGAATATTGCCGGAGATGGTGATGGAGTAAGGACGAGGCTGCTGCAGTGTTGCTCCTCGAGGTGCTCCCATGGTTGTCCTCCTACACAGGAGAGAGAGAGCACTGAGAGAAGAACGGGATAGGGGAAGAAGAAGGAAGAGTAGGGGCACACCGGATGACCTGCGAGGGGCAGCGCCGCCGGGCCAACGGCGAGGACGGAGGGGCGGAGCAGGGGCTTGCGGGGGCTCAGGCTCCTCTCGATGGAGATCGGGAACGAGGGTCGCAACCACGCGGGGAGTGGCGGGGTGCGGGCGTCTCGGGCCCAAATTGGGGCCCGGGCAGACCTGGCGCGGGCCTGCGGCGGCGAGGAGGAGTGGGGAGACATGGCGGGGACAGGTGGAGGCCCCTGGTTGGCTGGAGCGGCGCGCAGGTGGCGACTTGGCCAGTGGCTGAACACCAAGTGGCACGGAGGAGGTGGGGGTTGCCGGAAAACGAGGCATAGGGGAGAGGTGGCTGCGGATGAGGGATAGGGGAGGCTAGGGGTAGGTGGATTGGGTCTAGGTTGCCCAAAATGGCAAAAGGGGGTCTATATATAGGGAAAGCTTAGGGTTAGGGGGGATTAGGATGGGTTTTTGGACCCTCCGATCGCGATCTGATGCACCGGTCGAGACGGGAGGTTGATTGGGCCTAGGTGGGGTAGTGGTCTATGTAGAAGGCCTCGGGCTGAGAGAAGAGAAGAGAGAGAGACCCGGCAGCAGTTTCCGGAGACCGAAAACGTCCGACATTAGACCGACTATAATGCCGCTATAGTTAACCGATGGGGCGTCAAATAGACTCCGAAAGCGATGAAACTTGGCAGGCGGCCTATATACACTAAAACAACACCGCATGACAACTTTCAACCCATTCCGAGAACATTTTCCGGCCACTTATAAAAATAATATTTCGGACATGCCGCGGGCGCGTGCAAGTGTGTCTGGGCTCAGAACGGACAACGGAAGGAACGGGGAGACCCGGGCACATGATGACATGACAAGATGCAACACGCAAGCGAATGACATGGCAACGACGGCGAATAACTGGAAGACACCTGACGCAACGGTCTCGGGGCGTTACACATTTCGTACAAGCGTGTCCCTAAGCCATGGCTCCCGCTACATTCCCCTTTGTTCCCCTCATTCGTGCACCTAGGCCACCAAAACCCATGAAATCCCATGCTCCTCCGTCGGCCTCCCGACCGGCACCCAGGCGGAGCCTCTTCCCCGACGACGTCGTCCACAGCAACAGCTCGATGTTCCTCATCCACCGCACCGGATGGGGACCCATCGTCGATCTTGTCACCCCGCTAGATCAGCCGACCCATCCTCCACGTCCAAGGAGCTGCCCCGATGTTCGCCTCGTCTATTGCACCACCTAAATCCCCACAACGTCGTCTTCACCTCCAATTCCTCCAATGAAGTCGGGGCCTACTCGGCGCCACCAAGGATGTTCTGCACTCATCGCTGCATCTTATCTTTTATTCGATCTCACGGGGCTGCCGGTGCTTGATAGCGAGCAGCCATGGCGGGTCCCCAACGACCGCGCCGTCGCTAGCCACTTCCTATGTGGCGTCTCTCCCCCATGTCGTTGCTTCCTCACCGGCGGCTTCCACACTAGCACTAGCAGGTGTTGCTCCGTCTCTCGCTCGCGCTGCGTCTCTCCTCCTATTGTCGGCCGCGCTGCTCCTCTGCTCTTGCTTTCGTTGTTGTTGTTGTTGTTGTTGTTGTTGTTGTTGCTCTGCTCTGCTATTGCTGTCGATCGCGTTGCTGCTACGTTGTCGCTCTCATTCATGCCACTACCCACATCTTGTTCTCGTTCATGCTGCTGCTCTCCTCTGCTCTTGCTCTCACGCGTGCTGCTGCTGCTACATGACCTGCAGCCGCTACAGGAGTTGCTGCTTTAGCACTTGCTCGCGGTGCTGCTGCACGAGCTGCTCTCTGCCAGTCCGTTACCTGCTCGAGCGGCTGCTAATTTAGATCACTACTTCTCTGCTACCAGTTCTGGAACGCCCTAAACTTCTATTGAAGTGCTCCGCTACTAGTTCAATCTGTTTCGTGGGTAAAATTCAGTTTTGACAGTAAAATTCAGTTTCAACTCTAAAGTTCAGTTTCTTTAGTTAAGTTCAGAGTCAACAATATTTACAGCATCTGTCGGAGCGGCCACGGCGCGACTGATGCAATTTACATTAAGCACTTTTTGGTGATGTATTTTACATCACCTATTGCAGATGCTATTGGATTCCCACTTAAGATTAACGTTGTTTGTCTTGTCCTGCTCCAACCTCGCCATTGTACACCTCACCGTAGCTAATCCAACGATGGAACCGTCCATCACAGTGGAGCAGTACCATCGGTGCCGTCTCCAGAGGCCTCAGATCTTCTTCCCCGCCTCCGACAGTCACACCAGCATCATCATCCTCCACGTCCAACCCGATGATGCTGAGGTTGACAAGGCTATGCCAAAGAGGTTGTACACTCATTGCATCACTTTGTTACTTTACATTCCTGTCGATCCCTCAGGGATCCTTTGGTTCAAAGCTGTTGCAAATCTAGAAAGAAATGAATCATGGTCACAAAGTTAACAGGGTGAAAACTAAATGCTCTTTTGAACCACAATTTGAATCGTCTTAGCAAGATGGCCGAGGGAGTTATGGACTAAGGAGTCCTCAGGGCGACGACCCATTCAGTATGGGCCGGACTGGTGGAGCGTATAGTGACCAGAGATCTATGATGCCGTGGTGTGCCCTCCAAGTCAAGAAGGTGGAGGATCTCTTTAATCCCTTATTGTAATCTATCTTCGGTAACCCTAACCCTATCGGTGTCTATATAAACCGAGGGGTGTAGTCTTTAGGGCTAGAGATACATTCATCACCTCGCCTCTTTAGGGTTCAGCTCATGTTGATCTCGAGGTAGATCTACTTTGTAAACCATACTATACATCCAATATAATCAAGCTGGACATAGGGTATTACCTCTTGGAGAGGGCCCTAACCTGGGTAAACACTGTGTTCGTCATCCCTTGTTCCCATTGATCCTAGATCCACAACTCTGGACCCCTACCCTGAGCTCTGCCGGTTTTGACACCGACAATGGCCATAATATGATATTCATGCGGACCAAATAAGCTCACAAAATATTTTGAAGGCAGTCTTTAGCCAGTTGAAGACTACCTACTAGAATCGCCACTGATTCAAAGAAAAAGTGAAGCAGAACATAGGAACTAGAAACTTTACTATGGTACTACTATTCATGCATTTGGTTATAAGGAATGGAGCAAAGAAAAACTAGAGGCCTTTTTTTCCATTGGAGTCTCTTTCAAAGAAAAAACTTAGGAATTTGAATATCAACTTGGACGTCCTTTTCAAATTAATATGCATGAAGAATAGGACTAAGTGCATTACTGGCATAATAAGATTCTTATTTTACATTTTTCATGTGGTTTGGTTTTAATTTGACCATGTTTCTCCATTCGTGTGCTCTTCTAATTCATGTGAACCAAACACCCAGGTTGACAGAAATCCTGTGTTTGCATGTGCTCTGTGTTGCACATGCATTCCTTGTGTTTTTCTGTCCTCACATTTTTAGAATCCTCCAACTCAAAGGAGCCCTTACAGATTTACTTCATTTTCAGATAGGTGTCAAAGAAAACTCTTTGTGTTTTGTCCCGCTCCCGCCGTGCCATCATCCACCCCATGAGGTGCACCATCGGCGGAAGCATTCACTGCAGCAAAGAGCCCCCCTGCAGACCTTCTTTCGCCTCCTAAGATCATCTTCCCCATTGTCGGCTGCCACGCCAACTGCATTACCATCATCGACTAAGCAGATGAACTTGAGGTCTACACAGTTCCAGAAGAGAGGTCACACTCTTTCGTGTCTTCTTACGTTATACATTGATTATTATTACCAGCTACTTTATCATCCTGTTCACCTCTTAGGCTCTGAGTCAGGTCCAAACTAATGTTCAAACTTGAGTTTTAAAATGCCTGTGGGGAATATATCGAGGCAGCAATAAATATTATATGTCTACTATCTGGTTTATCTTGGGTATTCTATGTGGTCCATGTTGGGTGGGCAACAAAAAGTAGATGATCCATCGTTTATCTTTTTAAACTGAAGCTATTATCTGCCTGCTATCACTAGTTTTGGATCTATCCACTTGTTTGCTTCCATTAGTCTTGATTCCTGCATGCACCCCTTAGGCTTACATAATCTAACTATGTTTTTTATTATGCATGTCAATTGGTGTACACAATCGTACTGAACATGTAGAGAAAAAGAGAGGATCGTTGCGTGGGAATATAATGGCATGCCGACGCCGCTCCATGGTAGACGAAGTGGGGACCCCTCCCCCCATTCCAGATTGTATTCCAGAGGAACATAACTATTCAGAGCGGGATTCATAGGGAGCCGACAACTCCTATTTACCCCCTGAGGTGTTTGCTGTAACATGGCATGCTGATGTTGGACATATCATGCATATGGCGCCTCGCATTGCTTACTTTATACATCTTATATGTCATCAGATTAGTTTAGATTTGCTTTGTGTGAATGCCACCTATTTGGTTTCTCCATCATATATGTGAATTATGCAATGCCATCTTCTTTAGCCAGGCATCGTATACGTGAATCATGCGATGCCATCCTGTTTAGCCAGTCATCGTATATGTGAATTGTATTGTGCCATACTATTTTTTCATAATGTATTCCATTTGTCGACAATGTTTGTACATTCATCTACTCTTCATGTGCATCAGCCATTTGAGTCGATCATGGAAAAAATCTGGAGTGAAAACTAGGTCTTCTGAGCAGTCAGGGCTACCTGTCGATGCAGATTTCTTGCTGGTCATAGATAGCTCCTCATATCATGCATATGGTGTCTTGCATTGTCATGCCATCTGCTTATATTAGACATGCTTTGTGTGAATGCCTCCTATTTTTCTTTCTATATCTGATATGTGAATTATGCAATGCCATGTTTTTTAGCCAGTTATCATATATTTGAATTATGCACCACCATCCTATGTAGCCAGGCATCACATATGTGAATTATCTCATGCCATCCTTTTTTCATTACGTATTCCATTTGTCGACAATCTGTGTATATTGAACAACACTTCATGTGTATCATCCATTTGAGGTGGTTATGGAAAAATCTAGAGTGAAAACAAGGTCTTCAAAGAAGTGAATGGTACCTGTTGAAGCATATATCTTGCTAGTTACGGGTAGATCCTCAGACGAGGATTCAGAGATAGATGACTAGTCCTATATCCCACTTGAGGTGTATGCTCTAACTTGCAATGTTTATATTTCCCATATCATGCATATGGTGTGTTGCATTGCTTAGTTAAGACATCGTATACACAATATTTAATGCTATCTGCTTAGTTTAGAGATCATACATGCGAGTGCCATCTTCTTAGTGTGTCATCAATTATGTGAATTATATCATTCCATCCTATATACTTAGACAGCATGTATGTGAATTATTTCATCCCGACCTATTTTAGAAAGACATCATATAGTTATGTCATGTCATCCTATTCATATCCTCATTGTATGTTGAATTATGCCATTATATCCAGTTTTATCCATCATATATTTGAAATTGTGTCATGCTATCTTGTTTAGTTAGCCATCATATATGTGAAATTGTGTTATGTTATCCTGTTTGGTTAGACAACCTATATGTGAATTACTACATCTGTCTATCATACAATGTATGCACATTCAATTTCTTTTCTTGTTTATCAACCATTTTAATTGGAGGGGGTGATGGCAGTATCTAAGAGACTAAAAACCCGTTCTTCACAAAATATGGTGTTACCCGTCGATGCAGACAGAACCATGGTTGTACTGGCCCACGAACTAGCCCCACCACACATAATCGAGACTCTTCCAGATTGTACACCTCCACCATTGGACAGAGAACCAGCTACACCCCATCAAACCCCAACCCCAGTAGATAGTAACCCACTTCTAGTTGACACAGCACCATGTCCACCATAGAGTACCCCCACACGAGTAGTTTGTAAAGCAACTTTAGTGCCCAAAGAATGAAGACCACCTCAGTGAACCCAAAATGCATGTTTAAAGTAGAAGAGCAACCGTTCTCAGGTCAGATTCCATAGCTATGGTCCATACCCCTTTCCTCTCGCATCACTATATTTACTCATAGCAACTAATTTTGAATTTGAAGGATCCAATTGAAACTCCAATGGTGCAACATGTATGTTTTAAAACTATTTCTTTAACTAGATCGTTGTTCTAACTTCTTGCTCTATGTTGATTTCAGTTTCAGTTGTATAAACAATTATGTCCTCATGTCATGCACATTACAAGTGTTGCTAGTGCTGTGTAGTTTCCCACACTTATATTCTGTCTATGTTGTTGTGTCTTACAAAGATATGATTTGAACTGTGTCTCTATCTTGATTTGGCAACATAAACTAGAATGATATAGACTATACAGTGACCATAGTACATAGATTGTCGGTGCAACAAACCCTGGGCCTGTTGCCGAGACTGTGCACAGGCACAAGACCAAGGTTGATGCGCCAACCCAAGCCAGGATATAAGAAACCAAGAGATTCAAAGAACCAGCATGCAGCTCAGAGAGACTAAGGCCAAGCCAGAGAAGCACTATATCGCCAAGAGAATGGCCTCCCTTGCAAGGGGCAAGGCCACCCCCAGAAGTAGGCGCCCGAGGCGCCTCGGCAGGGCATGCCGGGATTCCTGGAGGTAAAACCACCTCACCAACCACCCTAGCACGACTCACGTCATCGATCAATGCAGTGTCAAGCCGCAAGGTGGTTAAGTGTCAGCCATTCGGCACATGGCAGCCATTTCCTACAGAAGAAACCCACAAATGACACCCGTCCTGCGACGTGTCAAGAGAACAGGCGCGGAGCTAGCAAGATAGCCCAGCAAGCCTTGCCGGCCAACCAGTGATGTGACACTAAGTGGTGCATTTAATGCGCCCAGTCAGCCCGTAGAGTTAGGTATGATAGCACTGTTTGCTACCATATCAGTGCATAATGACTACTTTGCCATTTTGGTGACCCCTTGATCTATAAAAGGAGGCCCATGGCAACCGTAGAAAGGGTTGGAAAGTTGGTGAACCCACACCCCCATACGCCCGTAGTCGCTACTACCCTAAGGCAACCCCTCCCGGGCAAGTGTACTATGCTTCACTGATACATCAGTTGCTGTTTTTTGGAAAGTTGATGAACCCACACCCCCATGCATGATGTTATTTTATCATTCTTGGGACTAACCTATTGAACCAGTGCCCAGTGCCAGTTGCTGTTTTTTGCTTGTTTTTTACATCGTAGGAAATCAATATCAAACGGAGTCCAAACGAACGCCAAGCCAGAGAGGACCATGGTTATATTGTTGAATTCATTCATGATGCCTCTGAAAATTATCATGAGAAAGGAACTTATGCCCTTACATATGTCAATAATATCAAGTTTCTTCTCTATGTGTTGATTGTTTTGAAGTTACACTTGTTTTGCCTTCCTATGCTAGTTGATTCTTGTTCCCATAAGTTGTTTTCTCACAAAATCCCTTGCATAGGAAGTGGGTTAGACCTAAATGTGCTAGTCATATGCTTCATGATGCTCGACCAGCATGACCGAAAGGAATTTCAGAGGACCCGGTAAGCGTTGGGGGGCCTTATGGGCCAAGAGGAGGGGGCACACCATCCTACTAAGGGGTTGTGCGCCCCTCCCACCCCATCTCACGTAACCTGGAGAGGTGGGGGCACCTCTCCTAGGGCAGCCGCCCCTCCCGGCTTGGGCGCATGTTTCCTAGGGATGGGGGTGCCCAAACCCATCTAGGGTTTCCCCTGTGGCTCTCCCCCTCCCCCCTATATATAGTGAGGGAGAGAGAGGGCAGCCACACCCCCTTCCCTGGTGCAGCCCCTCCCTTCTCCAACACCTCCTCCTCCTCCTTAGTGCTTGGCGAAGCCCTGCAGGTGAACCGCCAGCTCCACCACCACACCGTCGTGTTGCCGGAGCTCTCCTTCAACTTCTCCTCTCCCCTTGCTGGATCAAGAAGGAGGAGATGTCCCCGGGCTGTAGGTGTGTTGAACGCGGAGGCGACGTCCGTTCGGCGCTTGATCGGATCTTCCATGATTTGAATCGCCACGAGTACGACTCCATCAACCGCGTTCTTGTGATGCTTTCGCTTCGCGATCTTCAAGGGTATGAAGATGCACTCCCTCTCTCTCCTAGCTAGCATCTCCTAGATTGATCTTGGTGACACATAGGAAAATTTTGAATTATTACTACGTTCCCCAACACCACGTCCCATCAAGCGCCACGCGTCGACCGGGTCCATAGGCGGTTGGGGCCTGCGGCGCTTCGCCCTTGCCCTTTGGCATCGCCTCGAAGACAACTCCGAGCATGCCTTGGGCCTAGGGGCTATTATCGATGTTCTAGGAACCAGGGTACCCTTACTTGGCTGCCTGCGGCCCACGGCGTGGCTTCGTCAATGGCCTGGTACGGCCCATCTTCAGCATCGACAACACAATACCCTTGCGAGGGGCCATGCCTCGCGAGGCGGACGACGCCAAGACCTCCAGAGGGAGCGGCCTCCCTAGGCTGGCTCCTGAGGAGCGGAGATTCCTATGCAAGCGCTCACCTCGTGAGGTTAAGGTGACGCAAGCCATGACGACCAAGGCCAGGTGGGCGCCAGAGGGCGCAGTACAATAGCTTTCCTCTTTGGTGGTACAGAGGCAAGCGCAGGCGCGGAGTCCCGAGGAATCAGCTAAAGGTTTCCATTTTCATGCTACAAGACCAAGACCACTAGGACGGCAGGACGGAGGTCATCGCCGAGCCCAGCACGACGTCACGACCGGAAGCTTTGCAGGTGAAGACCCCCTTTCGTCAGGATAAGATGTACTATTTGTCTCCCTTCAAACTTGGCCGTTGTGGGATCCCTTCCCGCCTTCATTTTGGGGGAAGAGAACCAAGGCCACTATAAATATAGGTTAGCCACCACCATAGGGAGGGGATGGAATCCACTGCTTCCTTACCGGCTCACACACAAGAACTGACCTCCGGAGGCTGTTCTTCCCATGTACTAGTTCATCCTCTGCCCATCGCGAGGCTAATCCACCACAAAGCAGGAGTAGGGTCTTACACCGCAAGGTGGCCCGAACCTGGGCAAACTGCCTTGTGGCACCCCGGCTTAGAGAAAACCGGAACACCCCGTATTCCAGCCCAGAGATCGAGGAGAAGTCTTCTAGAATACGACACTGCTTAGCATAGAACAAACCATCTTTCTATTATTACACGAATATGATTACAAGGTCTCCGATATTACAATGAATAACATCGGCACGACGACACTACACCATCCTCAGTTGCTCTATGCAAGCAGCAGAACAACTCGAAGCAGCGGAATAACTCTAGCAGCGGAAAAACTAGTGGCAGCGGAACAACGACGACGGTGGTGAACTCCAATCCGCAGGGACTCTAGCTGGAACGCTTATCCTAGCTCGCAAACAAAGAATCCACGGCAAGCAAGCATGCAATCCAGGCACGACCTGCAAGCTGGCATGACACGCCAGGTCAGTACATTGAATGTACTTGCAAGCTCACAATAAACCAGAAGCATTCAAGACAAACAACAACATGGAAATTACAGGTTAAGCAGGAATTAACATGAGATCCTCATAATAACATGACATGAACAACATGACATCCAAAGTAGTACTCCCAAAATAATACCAGCTACCATCATGAAAATAATCATAATAGCCACTAAGAATCCAAAGGCAACTTGAACATGATACCGCTATAACAATATGAGCATAGCATGAACATATGAATCTGATGATACTAGCATGCAACATGATAACACTACATGCACCAATTATTCTGCTCGGGTTATCTCGTAACCATCACACGCAGCACTTACCAACCTCGGACATCACACGATCATCTCAGGATCAAATCAAGCTTGGTATAAACAATACCATAGTAATCATTAAATGACCACAAGGAGCTTGATCTTTACCCATGATTCTCGCACAACATCACGAATATCCAACAACTCGGTATCCTCGATACCACCGTGATCCTTCCGGCGATCACAACCACGACCAACACTTGGTCTCAAACCGTGATCCTTACGGCGATCACAACCACGACCAACACTTGGTCTCAAACCGTGATCCTTACGGCGATCACAACCACGACAAATATTTGGCCCGTGATCCTTACGGCGATCACAACCACGACCAATATTTGGCCCATGATCCTTACGGCGATCACAACCAACTTATCTCATCTTCAAATCGGGGTTGTTATTAATCAAGTTATTATTAATACCGTTGACTCACAGTGGCACCGACACGAACTGGGCCCTTATCCGCGGGCGCGGCTATCGATAGATTAATATGCACTCTGCAGAGGTTAGCACACTGTACCCACACCATGGAACCCATGGCCTTGCACTCCCATTCAGGTGGACTAACGGCGTTCCGACAAAACCGATCTATTGTCATGACACTCTCTCGGCCACTCCGACCCACTCCCAACTGGGTTAGTCCTGGGTGGCCCCGTGTCTACCAAAGACACCCCGACCACCATCGTGCTCAAACTCCCTCACGGGGACCGGATCCATAAAAACAACGGGCACACAAGGTTATGCCTGCTTACCGGGCCAGGGTACGCACACCCATAACCTTCCCTAGTTGGAGGCACCGGCGAGATGCATGACAATAGACCCAGTTAGGACCTTACCCATATGGTAAGCGTGGTTGCACTGGTCAGTTTCGATCTAGCAGCACCATGACTCAGCCAACAGTTGTTCAAGTTCAATTAAATCCGTTTAAACTTGAATGCAATATGCTGAGTCATGATAAAATAACATGATGCATTTACAAAGCATGAGCATGATATCAACATAAGCACAGGATGCAACACAACTGTCCATCATATCAACTATGAAATAATCTCAAACTAAACATGGCATAATGACGAGCATAAATATTACAAGTGCAACACTACTCATAGTATAACATAACATGACCACTAGCATTAACCATAAATAACATGCAAGAACTTATCAATAACATCACCGAGTAACACTTAACCAACTAACAGCAACAGAACAATGCCTATTAACAATACTCGGTAACCGACGTTAGTCATGCACCGAAGAGCATGACCAACCCAACATGTACTACTATCAAGCATGGCAATATGAAAGTAATACTAACAAGTAGCAGGGCATGGTAACCATGTGCATAACAACATAGCAAACAAGTAAGCACTAACCCAGAAACATTACCGAAACAACGATAACCATCTTTTAAACAAGCAATCATTTAATAAATATTTGAGTTGAAAACCATGGCTACTGCATGACTATCATGCAAGTGGGTACGGTGGCTTGCCTGGGGATGAAGAATACTCCGGGAAGAAGTGCGGTGAAGCCGCGGAAAGATTTGCCGGAAACAGTTCTCTCTCGGAGGGGCTGTTTACGTGCAAGGGCACAAAGGTCATTTTCATAGTGTCAAACCATAGTGAAAATGAAACCAACAGAGCGGGTTCGACGAGACGAAGAAATGGGCTTTGGAATCACCTCATTTGGAGTTGTGGTTAAAAAGATATGAGGTGTTTTCTGCCAGGGACCCATCTGTAATGAAAAACTTCAAAATCTGGGCCTGGACAGAAAAGCAGAAAGCGCAATCAGAAATACGCTTTCACTGACTGAAAACGTATTCAGGGTTGAAGAAGAACCGAAATACGCTTCCTCTAAAAGAAAACGTAGACACCGGGAAATACGCTTTCTAAAGATGGAAACGTACTTCTGGGATGTACGCTTCCACTTATCCAGTCAGCAGGGCGGGGCCGCGGCGCTGTGCGGCTGACAGGCGGGTCCCACGTGCTGTGGGGCACGTCACTTATCCACGCTGGCCGCCCGGGGTCAACGCTGCTGAGGCTGCCGTGCGGGGCCCGCGGAGCCATCTCTCTCTCCTCGTGCGCCTGTCTTCCTCCTCCCGATCGAGGACGGGAGCGAGGCGAGGCAGAGCGGTGCCGGCGAGGGCCCGGCCGGCTCCGGCCATCTCCCGCCTGGCTGATGGCACAGGCGGGTGCGCAGAGGCCTGCCGCACCCATCTAGAGGGTCGGCCGGCGCCGGGGAGGAGTAGGGAGGCGGCGACGCACGGGAATAGAGGGCGCGAGCGAGGGCTCGGGTAGGAGGAGACCCGCGGCCATGGTGGTTCCGGCGACGAATGGAGGGTTGGGGGAGGAGCTATGGGGTCCGGGAAGTCCTCTGGTGAGGTCAGGAGGGAGGGAGACGGCTCGGGTCGGCCGAATTTAGCCGAGGCCGTGCGGCGGCCATGGCGGCAATGGAGACTACAGAGAGCTCCTTGGGCTGGAGGGGATGGCTAGGCGGGACCGGAGGAGGGTTGTGAGGCTGTTGCTGAGCTCGGAGGTGCTCGGGGACGGCTTAAATAGCCAGCGGGGGAGGAGGTCGAGCTGGCATCGCCACGGACGCGTGTGCACGCGCTCAGAGCTCGGGGGAAGGCGACGGGGGAGGCACAAGGGAGAGCTTCACGGGGGCAGAGGAGACCAAGGGAGCGCAGAGAGAAGAATCCGAATGCCATTAATGCATTATCGGCACTGTGCGCTCGTGGACGCGCGGCGGCTTGCGTCGGTGAGCAAGCGCACGGAGGGGGACAGGGGTACAAGTGATCGGCGACGACGAGAGGAGGACAATGGACATGCTCACGAGCTCGAAGACGCCGAGAGGAGGAGGGGGTCCAGCACAAACAACGTTTGGGCGCGGCCATTGCACGCCAAAACGGTGGTCACCGCGCAGACTGGCATCAAGAAGAGCCAAATGGCTGGCAATTGTTGTCTAGGGGTTGGTCCTTACTGGGGAGGTTGCAACCGTGGTGGTAGATTGGTTAAAAGTGACACGGTTGAATGACAGTTAACACCTGAAGTTTACTGTAGTAAACTTGATCGTGTACTGCTGCTCAACAGGGAGGTGATTGGATCAAATGGAGTTGTCTGGTAAGTTCAGAGTAAGAAGGACTTACATCCTGGTAACTTGGACAGGATTTGGATCAAGGATTAATGGAGTTGCTTTACAACTGCCAAATCTGATCCAGAATGAAGATCATGATGATGCTCTCAAATGGAGAAGCCACTTGAGCTGAACTTTGGCAAGACAGGCTTGTTTGGCCATATGAAGATGCTACAAAAGGTTTCATACCAATTGGATAAACAGAAATGGTACTTCCTTCACAAACATTTTCACTGACCAGAAACTTGAAAAAATTCTAAAGGATAAATGGCTTGACGAAACATGCCGAAAATGGGTGGAGGTAAGTTATATGGGTAAACGAAGGCCTAGAAAAATTGGCAACCATAATGGAGCAAGATAAAATATACTTGCTTCACAATCTGAAATTTTGGGCAGAATCAAAGAATTGAAGGTGAGCTCACATGGAGGCATGACATGAGCTATTATTTGGTGGAGGGCTATGATATGATGATACGAGAGATCATGCAAAATGGCAACTCATTTGCCTTCACAACCAGTTCCCTCAGACAGGAACTTTGGAAAATCATAATTAAATGATTACTAGGCAAATGAGGTTGCACTTTGGCATGTGGCAATTATATGGACAGGAAAAGGTGTCCAAGGAGTTTGAGGTCAATTGGGAAAAGATAAATGGCACTTGCTTCACATTCTGCCATTTAGGGCAGAATAGGAAATGAATTATTTGAGCATGATGATAAACATGACAAATGAAATATTTGCCATATTTGAGAAACATATGACCCAAACAATTTATGAGAATTATTTGGGAATTTTAGGAGTGATGGAAATTAAGGTTGCTTCACAACCTAGGGCAATTTGGGTTATTCCTTTAATAGAAGAGGAATATTCCCAAGGAAAAGAATATTGGGATTTGGGCTAGGATGAAAATGACAGGGTCTAGGGAAGGATTTGGGTATGATAAGCCACTCTGGAAGCAAAGAAGAAGGCATCTTCTTCACTTTCCAGACCACAAAGCCATGGAAAAAGAAAACTCAAGCAAAAACCTCAGAAAAACAAAATAAAAAGAAAGGGCCAAAAATCAGGCTGTCACATGCCTTGTCTCTCTCCATTCCTATTCATTGAGCTAGGCTGTGGGAGTGTCGAGTTGGTAGGCTGGGGAGATTGAGTTCTTCGCATGCACCCAGAGTTCAAATCTTTCTTTGGTCTGTGGAGCCCCGAATCGGACAACAGACTTCTAGAATCATGACATTTTCAGTGGCAGAAATCACAACTTGTTCATCTTATCGATTGTCATCGACTAATGTAGCTGGAATGTCTTCAGCCTCTTTGGCTTCATACTCTTGAGCAGTATGTGAAGGGATGGCTTTAGGAAACACTTGATGTGTGACTGAGCTAGTGTGTTGCACATCCTCTTCAAGGATACTGGACATGGAGACAGAGGGCCTTGGGCCTTTGCGAAGCCTGTGGAATGCAGGCGACGCTTGAGGGGATGGCGTTGTCTTCTCCATGTCATATGGTGTTGCTTGGGGGGAGGGGGGGTCTCAAGCACCAGTGTTGTGACTTGAGCTGGTGGCGTACGTGGAATCACTTCATGTAGAGGGGTGTTGGGGTGTTGCTCTTCCCAGAACTCATCTTGGGCGATTGGCGTCATGGGACCACCAATGCTTATGCATGGGCTCAGTGTGCGAAGGCACGGGCGATGATACCTGGTTCTGGGTCAACTGAGGAAGGACTTCATCATCTTATCTTTCTACATTGTCTTACAACCAAAGTCTTCAGCTGCGGTGGTGTCAATAGCTGGAATCTCTATAGTGACATGGGCCTCTATGGGAGCAGGCTCATGCACAACCATTCTTCTTTCTCTGTGCAAGGCAGACAAGGCAACTGATATGGGATCAACAAGCAACGACTACTAAGGAGCAATTGAAGATGTTGGTTCTTGTGCCCTTTGAGAAGCCTTTGATGACTTCTTCTGCCGCTTTGGTGAAGAAGGAGCATCAGAAACCTCATGGTTCTTGTGGTTCTTGGCTTCAGCTTCGGCTTTAGCTTGCTTTGTCTTCTTCCTTTCGGAAGCAACAGATGGAGCAGGCAGCCTTGATGCAGCAAAGCTGGGAGGGAAGATCATCTTCGGCACTTCTTGTCGTGAAGCCTCAGCTTCGGGTATGACTGGCTTCTTCTTCTTCTTCTTCTTCTTGATAAGCTTGGGGTCAATTCTTGGGCAGCCAAGTGCGGTTCTCTTCAAGGCTTCACTGTGAGCCTGCACACATTTCTCCGCATAGCACTTGAGGCACTCACGAGAGCCCTTGGCTTCATCAAGACGCTTTTAAAACTCACCCTTCAGGTCAGCTAGCATCAACTTAAACTTTTGAACATCAGAAACACTGAGCTTTGCCATGTGCTTTTTGAAGACAACCTTCTCATGGTCAATTTTGTTCTTCTGCTCAATGACCTTCTCAGCAATAGCAAGTTCCTTGGCTATGCAGCCCTGGAAGGTGACACTGATGCTATTGTGTAGCTGTAGATCATCAAGAGTGAGAGAGGTTCTTCAAACCACTTATCAATGAAATTATTCAAGATGTCAGCATCAACACTTCAAAAAAAAGACACATCCGTGACATTTTGGCCCGAACAATTTTTCTGTGCCATGCTTATGACACTTCTGTGACGATAATTGTAACAAAAACACGTATCATCATAGATGTGGTGGGCTCCAACTTCCATGACAAAAACTCATGACAGAAAATGGGCTTTTCATGCTGGGCAGGCTGGAGACGCACCTGCATGACATTCTTTGGGCCGTCCATGACGAAAAAATCATGGTACAAGCGAGGCTGAGGAAAATATCACGGAAGTCCCAGTTACGGTGGGTGGTCAGGGCCGAGCGATGCACTTTGGTTTGCATGTTTCCCTCATGTACACGTGTGAGTGTGAGGCGTTGGCTCACTGAACCTGAGCAATCTCACTGGCTATGTTACTGAACCCAAGCGACCGATCGCTTGGCTGTAAACTGAACCCGAGCGATTCATTCGCTGCTGACTGAATCTGAGCATTTCCTTCCCTGTTGCTACTTACTGAAGCCGAACGAGCCCCCGTGCGAGACGCAAGTAGCCGGTGTTGAGTTGCCTTTTGATGAACAGTGGCCATTTCTACCGTGCGCGTGGTATGTAGAACGAGTCGAGATGTGGTGAGTCAAGCCAGTTTTTTGGTTGTGGATGAACAGTTCCCGATGGGGGTTGGATGAACAGGTCCCCGTGGTAGTAGGTCATTGCCGCTAGATGAACAGGACCACGAGGAGGCCGCCACATCTCAGCCAGTTGGGGATGGATGAATAGGACCCCGTGGAGGCTCAATGAACAGTAGCCGGTGGAGGCTGGAGGACGACGGTGGATGAACAGTACCCCGTGGAGGCTGGAGCGAGATGAAGTTGACGGTGGATGAACAGTAGCCCGTGGAGTCCCGCTTTGCGGTACGCCACACCCCCCTGATGAACAGGACCCCGTTTCAATGGTAGGTGCTCCAGCACAAGTTCATTTCCTCCGTTTTGCGGTACGCCACACCCCTCCTGATCAACAGGACCCAGTTCGACCGTAGGCGCCCTAACTGAATTTTGTTTCCTCTATTTTGTGGTACGCCAAACCCCTCCCGATGAACAGGATCCCGTTTCGACCATAGACGGTCGAATGGAAGGCCATTTCCTTCTTTCTGCGGTATGCCAGGCCTTGTTTCGGCTGTCCCATCCAAGCCGGTTGGATTCCGATGAACACGACGCATTTTGTTGCCTCCAGATGAACACGACGCAGTTTCCCCGTTTTGACCCAACCGGTTGGCTGCTGATGAACAGGAGGCCGTTGCTGTAATCCGGTGCCGCTCCATGTACACGAGCCTTGGCCGTATGTATGCGCGAGTAGGCGTTTGAGACCTCGCCTGGATGTACGTATGTGGCCGTATATTTTGGTATCTGGTTGTACATATGTGTACATGGTTTTAACTAGATTGCCTGAACTGCTACGCCGGGGCTCTACTATTTCACGTCCCGCTACTTGCTCGGCCACGGTTCATCATTGCAGAGAGACCAATCGACCAGTATGTACATACATGTTCGCGATCAGACATACAACGCTACGTACGCTTTGATCGGGTGGGTCCTTTCTGTCAGGGAGGACAAGTACACACTTCCTTGCATGTGGAGATATAGCTGGTGGGTCCCACCTGTTAGTGGAAAGAATCATTTTTTCATGCCTAATATGGAGGCACTTCCTTGTGTCCAAAGATATAGCTGGTGGGTCCCAGCTTTTAAGGGGAGGGATCATTTTTTCGTGCCTAATATGGAGGCACTTCCGGTGGGTCCCTGCTATCAGGTGGAGGAATCCTTATTTTGCGCGTAATAAGGAGGCACTTCCTTGTTGCGGCTGTGGACCCACCTGTCAGCCTCTCCACGTACAGTGCTCTTCCGATGGAAGTTGTTCCTTGACCACGTTGACCACGCCGCACCGAGAGCACCGAGGCAATGGAAGACGGTGAGGCCTAGGAAGGGAATGACCAGGAGCCGAGGAAGACTCTGCAGTTGTTTCCCACGCGGAGGGGAGTACGAGGGTTTACTGGTCCGGCTACTATGTGAAGCTGCCATCGCTGGAGAATAACAGGAGGTCTGGGTGAATACAAGGATTGCCAGGCCAGCAATGGGAGTAGGGTGGGGCAGTGAAGCCTGCGCGGCAGCACAACCAGCCATAGGAGGCAGGAGCAGGCGGCAGTACCGGCCCTGGTTTGGGTGGCTGGAGCAAGAAGACCAGAGGTTGAAGATGCAACACCTCTGTTCATTTAACATCCAACGGTCACTTCAGCTTCGACCGGGAGGGTCCCAGCTGTCAAGGAGGATAAGGAAGCACTTCCTTGCATGCGAAGATATAGCTGGTGGGTCCCAGCTGTCAGGGGGAGGAATCATTTTTATTTTGCGAGAAATAAGGAGGCAATTCCTTGTGTTGGAAGATGTAGGTGGTGGGTCCAGCTGTCGGCCTCACCGCCTAAATTCCTCTTCCGATGGTTGTCCTTCGTTCACCACATTGACCACGCCGCGCCGAGAGCACCAAAGCGGTGGACGACGGTGAGGCCTAGGAATGGAACAACGCGGAGCCGTGGAAGATGCGGCAGTGGATGCCCATGCTAAAAGGATCGAAGTGGACCTAGAGGGGGGGTGAATAGGTACAATTACAAATTTTAATCATTACGTAGCAATTTTAGGCAATAATGCGGATTATGGAAGTGGGCCTAACAATTGCAAGTATGATGCTAAGAGCTAAGCAAGATAAACAAGTAACAAAAGTATGTGAGTAAGCAAGCACAATATGATATAAGTAAGGACAAGAGACAAGTAACCACAAGTAGGGAGTTAGGGTTAGGAATAACCGCAGCTGCGTGAGACGAGGATGTATGTCTATGTTCACTTCCTTGGAGGAAAGCTACGTCACCGTTAGAGAGGTGGATGTTACCATGACGGCACACCAATGCCACGAAGGCTCACCCTATTTTCCCTTTGAGACAAAACCACGAAGTCGTTTCTCAACCACTAGTGGTAGACCTTGGGGTGATCTCCAAACCCTCACCAACTTTCCAAGGGTAATCATAATGGTTGATTCCTCTCCAAATGACTCCTACCGCCTAGGAGTCTCCAACCTCCAAGAGTAACATGAATGACGGAAAATGTTCAAGGACTTGCTCAAATCACGAATTCTTTTGGTGAGAAGAAGGGGAAGGAGTGGATCTATCACTTGATTGGAGAACTTCTCTCAAATGTTCCCAAATCCCTTGGGGATCTAGGATTTGGTGTAGGGGATCAAGATAGGGAGTGAGATGTGTTCTTAGAAAGTTCAAAGTAAATGGTCAACCTTCTCTTGTGGGAGGGAGGAGGCTATATATAGTAGTAGTGTAAAAAACTGACCGTTGAGCCACTTAGTGTACTGGAGTTGTCGGACGTCTGGTGAGTACCGAAAGTCCGGTGGCACAGATTGGACCGGACGTCCGGCCGGGCCGCCGGTCGTCTGGTTGCTGGGAATCCAACCAAGCCATAAAGTACCATGAGACACACAGCCATCGAACGTCCGGAATGTGTCGGTCGTCCGGTGATCGGTCGACCGATGAGGACCTGAAATCCATTAATAAGCATTCTGCTGAGGTTGTACCGGATTTCCGGAGGAGAACGAACGTCTAGTGACCGGCCGTCTGGTGGGGACCGGATTTCCGATATTCATTTTCTGTGAAGATGCACCGGACATCCGGAGAGAGCCAGATGCCTGGTCGGCTGTGAGAGGTCGGACGTCCATAGAATATTGGACGTTCGGTGATAGCAGAGCCCACCAGCTCACGATCACACCAGTTTTTGTGCACAAGGTAGAGGAAGAATTAGAGATGAAACAAAGATGATGTGAGAGGATATTTTGTGGGTTTTGAGCAAGTCTTTCACGAAATCCGACGATCCCCTCTTAATAGTGCAGGATCCCTATACTCAAGAACAAACTGAAAAAGAGCCAAAGCTATTGTCTTGTATCTCCGCTCTTGAGTGATATATATATATATATTTATTTGTCCGTAGTCATGATCCACACACACGGCCCTTGAGACATAATCCTGAGATATACTTGATAAACATGATTAGTCATAATATGCATGTTGTCATCGACATCAAAATAAGATTAAGGGCATGATTGCACTTTCAATCTCCCCCTTTTTGGTAGTTGATGACAACATACATGCACTTCTCGATATGTAAAAAAAACTTTGAATACCGAAAGGATTTGTTGTGGAGCTCCCCCTAAACATGTGCATAAATAAAATAAACATGAAGAGAGCTCCCCCTCAATATGATACCAACACAACCAAATCTCATAATGTAAACAAGATAACATAATACCATAATAGGCTTCATAGATAGGTGAATTACACAACCCATAAAGGTTCATCACTCATAGCATAGTACATAAAACGACAATAAACATAACATTAGTTTGATACAAGCTAATATCGTAGCATTACATAATAGATAAGTTCCTACTCCCCCTTGGCATCAAATACCCAAAAGGGGTCATAACATCATCGAATAGCATCATCATCATCATCATGAGCACCACTGCCACCAGCCTTGTTAAGGAAATCGGCGCACTCAGGACCCGAGGGAAAGCCAAAGTTAGAAGGTGGTTCCTCAGGAAGATGTTCATCATCACTCACATTGAAAACTCCAGAGTCTCTCAGACGAGCCTTTAGTGCATTCTTTGAAGTGACCATGCGAGTGACAACATCATGATTTTCGGAGCAGTGAAAGGTAAAACCCTTCATCATGGAAGAGTGAGCCTTCCCATGAAAGCGAGCAATGCGCACAAAGGATGCAGATCCGGAAGGAGTAGAACGAGTAGTAGGGGGAACGCTATAAGAAGTTCGACGAGCATTAGAAGAAGAGTCCTTGGGGACCCAATCATCCACCATGTGTGCGGGAATGACCCACCGCTCATGCAAGTGAGTGCGGACCATGGGAAACGGAGCCACACTCTCAATGACAGCCTGAAGAAAGGTGGCATCAGGAAAGGCCCGCTTGTGCTGAAGGCAAGCAATACGAATCTTATGGCATAGAAAATGAGGGACATTGACCTTCCCATTGGGAGACGCATAGAGGCGATGCATGAGATTGATGCAGTAGCTATTGCAAGACCACTTGTTACCTATTTTGGGATAAATGGTGTGAATGACACACTGAAAGATAATGTAGAAAGGAGAGCACCAAATGGAGACTTGGTTCAGACCCTTATGTTTCTCTTCATTAGTCATTTTATCTATGGGTTTGAGAAGATAAGCACAAACCTCAATACCCTTGGGCCTATGGTTGGGGTCATCCCTATGGATTTTTAAACCAGTGTCAGGAAAACCAAGGGTAGCAACAAATTGAGAATAAGAGGTCGTGAGCATGGTGTCGGAGGTCATCCAAGTGATACTGTTATTTTGAACAAAGAAACATGCGGCATAAAATTGATGAATGGCAGCTTGGTTAAAATCATGCTGAAATGCAAATGGAGCAGCAAGATTAGACGACTCGATGAGCTCAATGGCCCCCGGATATTTCACCGAATGATCACGAATGTGCTCTAAGTTAACGCACACATGCAGAGACAAACCCTTAGGAATGATGACAGTGGTAAAAATGTCTGCCTAGACGTTAGTGCAAAAGCGATCGTCTTGGGAGTCGCTAGCAACCGAAAATTGGTCAACATCACGACGAAGCTTAAGATAGGAAGCAATGGGAACCTCGTTGAACCTTTTAATGTTGCGGCCGAGAGGTAGTGTAGGTTCAAGAGAGATGCGACGGGCATCACCTTGAGGTTGCACCAGAGGAGGAGGAGGAGGCATGAAGGTGGGCCGACGAGTTCCCAGCTTGGATGCAGTGCTGCGAACAGCAACATACTCAGCCTGCTCCGTATCTTCCAGCTCATCCTCATAGTTGTATTCCTCCATTGAGAAGTCGCTAGCAGGGCTGTGAGGCTTGGCGGCACCCTTTCAAGGACGATCCCGCTCTTGTGAATCATCGGAACTGTCGGCGTTCTGGGAACGGGGGTCCCCAGACTTGCCTTCCCGTGGCCTGCGGCGTGGCTAAGCCAGCAGGCCGTACGACCCATCTTCATCAACAAGGCATCCAAGACCCTCGCGAGGGGCCAAGCCTCCCGAGGCGGACGACATGGAAGCTCCTCTGGAGTGGCCTAGTCGGGCAGGCTCACGAGGAGCGGAGATATCAAGGCGAGGCGAACCTCACGAGGCTCTCGTGACATGAGCCGTGACGATCGACACCAGGCGGGCGCCAAGCGGGCGCCAGCGCGCGCAGCGTCCTTGTTTCCTCTTTGGTGCTAAGGAGGCCAGCGTAGGCGAGGAGTACCGAGGAATCAGGCAAAGGTTGCCATAACGGTGCAGCAAGACCAAGACCAGAAGGACGGCAAGACGGAGGTCATCGTGGAGCCCAAGACGGCGTCACCACCAGAGCCTTTCGCAGGCGGAGACCACCTTTGTCAGGATGCCTTGTACTAGCTGTCCCCCTTCAAATTTGCCTGCCGTTGTTGGCTCCCTTCCCGCTCAATATTTGGGGAGAGGACCAGGGCTTATATAAGTAGAGCTAGCCACCACAGTAGGGGGATAGAGAGCAGTTCATCCAACACTCACCCACACAAGTTAGCCAAGCACAAGAACACCTCAACACGAGGAGGCTGTTCTTCCCCTTGTATTGTTCATCATCAGCCCAAGAGGCAATCCACCACCACCACACTGGAGTAGGGTATTACAGCACAACGGTGGCTTGAACCAGTATAAATCTTGTGTCTTTCTGTGTTGCGAGTTCGTCGAGTTCGTCCACGAGATCTTAGCGAGCTAGGGCATAGATCCGTGGGAGGAAAAGACTTCGCGCGCACCCCAGTGTTCGAACCTTAAGGGTTTTTCGGAACCCCAAAGCCGACATTTGGCGCGCCAGGTAGGGGTGCGCCGTAGCTTCCCTTCCATCAGTTCGTCGCTCCGTTGCTCCATCGTCTCCATGGCGGACGCTCGCCATGCTCGAGCTGAGTGTCGGGCTGCCCTCACCGCCCGTGTTGCTCAGACGGCCCCCTTCGGCGGGCAACCTCGTCGTTCTCCGTCTCCCGCCGCCAACGCTGCCGCCGGCCCGGTGGGGAACGAGCAGCAAGCGTCTTCGCTGCATCCTTCAGTACGACAGGACGGGCGCACCGCCACTCCATCGCTGACCCCGACCGGTTCTTCGTCCCATGCGCGCAACGCTCCCATGGAGGCACGGGCCGCACTCCTCACTGCAAACAAACTCCTGCGCTACCACCCAGTTGACGACCTCTACGAGGAATGGCTCGACCGCGTCACCGAGCTCGTCCGCGCCGCAGGGGGCTCACCGGCGCCGTCCCTCTCGCTGCCTCACCATCAGGCAGTCGTGGGCGACGAGGCCCGAGGCGCGCCTCCACTACCCCAGCCCAAAGACGGTCCGTTGAAACCAAGGCGCGCAGCCCCGCGGTGCGATCCACCACGCCCGGTGCCCGCGCGTGAAGAGAGAAGCTGCCAAGAAATCCATCGGCCGCGAGGAGCTGCACCCGTGCTTCCCGCGCCGCCTCGTCAAGACTGCGCGCCACCCGCAGCGGCGCCACGCGGGCCTCATCAAGACCAAGCTCCACCTCCGAAGAGGGCACTAGTAACCACGGCCGGCTGCCGCGCCTTCACCCCCGAGCTGCACAGCCTCGCCTGGCCAGGCATGTTCAAGCCGGATCTGCCTCCTCGCTACGACGGCACCGCCAACCCCGCGGAGTTCCTGCAGCTCTACGAGCTGAGCATCGAAGCAGCCAACGGCAATGAGAAAGTCATGGCAAACTGGTTTTCCATGGCTCTAAAGGACGGGGCCCGCTCCTGGCTCCTGAACCTGCAGCACGGCTCGATCTCCTCCTGGGACGAGATGCGCGACCGCTTCGTCGCCAACTTCCAGGGCACTCGCGACCGCCCGCCGTCCGCGGGCGACCTGTGCTGCATGAAGCAACAACTAGGGGAGACCCTCCAGAAGTACATCCAGCACTTCAACAACACCCGCCTCAAGATCCCCAAGGTAATGGATGAGGCCATCATCTCCGTGTTGTCCGAAGGTGTCCGTGACGTCAAGATGAAGGAAGAGCTCGCTATCCACGAGGAGCTCTGCACATATCAGGAGCTGTTCAACCTGGCGACCAAGTGCGCAAGTGCTGAGGAGGGGCGCCTCTCTCTCCTTGAGCTGCCAGCCACGGGCACAGAGGAGAAGAAAGCCAAGGCCAAGGACATGAAGCATAAGGAAGCACTGGTGCTAGCAGCGGAGCCCGTCAGCAAACGGGGCAGAGATCAGCCCGAGTCATCCAAGAACAGCCGACCGTTCTGCGCCTTCCACAACCTAAACACCCACAACACCAGCGATTGCCAAGAGCTCAGAGCCATATGAGAAGGACGCTACGAACGACGACCGGAGCGCAGCGGCCGGGGCTACGGCCGTGGAGGAGGACGTGGAGGTGGACGCTGGGACGACCGTGGCCCGCGCCAGGAATGGCGCGACATGCCTTGTGAGGACCGCTGGCAGGACCATCCTCGTGAGGGGGCCTGGAGGGATCAGCCTCGTGAGGATCGCCCCCAAAGCAACGCTGGTCTTCCCCCGCTGCCGCCACCAAGAAGGAACGATGATCATCACCAGGACGAGGGGGATGGGGGCTTCCAGGAGCCGCGTGCAATCGCCTGCATCATGGGCGGCGCCCAGGCCCTAGCCTCTTAGCGTATCTTCAAACGGTTCGATCGTGAGGTGAACGCGGTGCTCCCCAAGCTTGAGGCCGCGCGCCCGCTCAAGTGGTCCTAGTGCGCCATCACTTTCAACTCGGCAGATCAGCTCAAATGCGCGGCCACCGCTGGCGTCCTCCCGATGCTGTGTTCCCCAGTCATCAGCAATGTGCAGGTTACAAAGACCCTCATCGATGGCGGTGCAGGGCTCAACGTCTTGTCCGTCGACACATTCGACAACCTCCAAGTTCCATATGAGCAGCTCCAGCCTACTAAACCTTTCTCAGGAGTGACCGACGGCTCCACCACACCAATAGGGCAAGTCCGCCTGCCTTTCACCTTCGGCACGCGCGACAACTACCGCACCGAGCTCATCGACTTCGACGTCGCGCACATCTGCCTACCGTACAACGCCATCCTCAGGTATCCAGCCCTGGCCAAGTTCATGGCAGTCACCCACCACGGCTACAACGTCCTCAAGATGCCTGGAAGCGGCGGGGTCATCACGGTCCCATGTGAAGAAAGGGATGCGGTGTGCTCCCTCGAACGCGCCTTCCAAGCTGCAGCAATCGACGACCCCGACAACAGAAGTGAGGGCCCTCCGGAGGCCATCCCCAAGAATAAGAAGCTGTGCCGCGCAGGACCTCAGGAGGATGGCGTCGCGGCAAGAGCCTCATCAGGATCAGCGCCCGTCCCTTGGGGACCTCCCTCCATCGCATAGGAAGGCGCGCCCAGTGCCCTCCTCGGGCAGGGCTCGGGGGCTCTCTTCTGGAGGGCCTCAGGCCTTGCCAACCTCACGAGGGAGGCGCTTGGGCACCACTTGGAGGCATGCTATGCGGCACGTTTTCCTCAGGAGAACACAGGGCAAGGGGTGACCACCACTCAGGAGTTCATCCCCAAGACCACACAGGAACTGCAAGACGCAAGAGCCATGCACAGAGACAGTGACTCACAGGGCGCAGCTCACCACCCGGGCGAGGGTGCTGAGCTGCGTGTCTACATCGAGGTCCGAGGGCTCAACAGGGTCGCGTCTCAGGAGCGCTTCTGGCCTTCGCGTGTGGGCCGTTGCGAGGGCCCACCACACAGCTACGTTCGCACGCCCCTCGGCTTGCCGAGCATGGCGTCGTCCTATCAGCGCAACATGCGGTGTGACCTGGCGGCTAGAGAGGCCAGGTACCGCGCCGTCCTGGAGTAAACCGAGATGGTCTTCAGGGAGCCTCCTGAGCCCCCAGAGCCTCCCGAGGCTTAGGGCTCCGATGGCTCATGAGGAGACATTTCTTCGACACACGCCTTCCGCTACACCAACTCTGCTTCGTCTACAGAACCAGGTGACATCTTCCAACCTCATTTAAGCTCAGAGCGCCCCTTGGGCTGCATTATTCCCAGGCCGCGTGGGTCCGTTCCTGCGGCATGTATCCCTTTTGCTCATGTCTTTAGGTTACCTTGCTAGGGGTGCCCCTCGGGCTACATCATCCCCAAGCCGCTCGGGCCAGACCCAGTGGCATGTATCTTCCTATATTTACCCAAGCTGATTTGCCTTCCCTGCTTAACCTGCCTACGGTTATCGCCTGCTCGATTGCCACCCGCCGCGGGTACATTCACCCCGTGCAATTCACTTGCGTGTTAAAAGGGGGGCTCCTGAGCATCGCGACTCACGAGCTCTTACTGGCTCTCCAGCCCTCACCCCCTGGCCTTGACCACGGCATCGCGACCTGGCATACCAGCGGTGGTTGAGCTCGCTCGAGCGCCGGGACCTCAAGATATAGAGTACTTGCACCTAACCACCTTGCAGGAACACACAGTCACCAAGACTCAAGACCAGGTGCAACCCGCTTTGAGGTAGGCCCTCGTGAGTCCCGCGCTGGCTCACGAGTGCCCAGATACACCTCGCAGCCCTACCGTGCAAGCCACGTATCAGGGTGGGGCTGTACACACCCCGGGGGCTCCTCCCGGAGGGGCCCCCCATCCCACGCACAAGTGGAAGCACCATGCTCCACGCTGGCCGTCGACACTGCCAAGGAGCGGCTATGCTCATGCACAAGCAGAAGCAATATGCTCTGCGCTGGTGATAAACAACTAAGGGCGGCCCCATGGTCGTACCAACCTCAGGGAGCCCAGAGCTCAGCGTTAGGCCTCACCGCAACGCCTCCCCTCGGGCGAGCCGCGCGAGGGGGATGGGCACGTGGGCTACACTCGGGCCACACCCAAGCGCACGCTACCCAACCAGGTCTCCCGAACCTGGGCGTCGCGCGCCCCTCCTGAGGCCTCGGCGAGGGCAGGTATGGAAATTGTTTGCGCTTCAAGGGGGACTCCTGAGCATCACGACTCAGGAGCCTAAATAGTCACGTAGCCCCTCACTCCTTGGTCCGTCCTGGTCTCTGGTCGGCCCAATGGCGGTTGAGGTATGCGCGGGGCCGGGCCCTGCCGATGTAGAACATTAGTCTATCCTCGTGAACTCTCCCTATAAGCTGTTTGCGCGTCAAGGGGGACTCCTGAGCATCGCGACTCAGGAGCCTAACTGGTCACATAGCCCCTCACTGCTTGGTCCGTCCTGGTCTCCGGTCGGCCCAATGGCGGTTGAGGTATGCACGGGGCCGGGCGCTGCCGACGTAGAACGCAAAGCAAATAGGAAGGAAATCGCAAAAACTTGAAGCAAATATTACAAACACATTGTCCTCACACATTGTCTTCACGATATCCAATAAAAAAATCTAAACGCGTCCCCGAGGCCTAATGCATGTTGCATGAACAAAATAGGAGGGTAGCCGCAGGTCACCCCCGGACGCCGCCATCACCTGCGGAAGGCGCTACCTCATGAGCCACGTTGTCTTCACCTTCACCACCAGCTGCAGGATCGGCAACATCACCACACAGAGGAGCGGAGACAAAGCCGCGGAACTTTTTTAGCAAGGCCTCCACCTAACCTTGCACGGCTGTGGCGGCAGCCTCGTATTGGTCTTCAGCCACAGGCTCCAGCAGCTCGTCAAGGCAAGTGTTGGGGTCACGAAGGTACAGGTGGCTGAAGACGCAAGTCAATGCAGCCGAAGATAGGACGCGAGCTTCCGCCTCCGCCATAGGACCAACGCCATCAACGACTTCCTTGAGAGCCTGCACCAAGAGAGGAAGCAGCCGGGCGGGGCCGTCCTCGTCGGCGGCCAGCGACTTCTCCAGGCCGTGCTCGTAGAGCGTCTTCGGTGCCTTGCGGGACCTCTTCTCGAGATCGGCAAAGGCCGCGTGGTCTTCGGTCACGACTCGCGCCTTGGTCTCGAGATCGGCCTCCCTCGCCTTCGCCTTCCGCTCCAGCTCTTCCAACCGGTTGCGTTAGGCAGCCTGCGTCCGCCCCAACTCCGCCAGCTCAGCATCACGGTTCTTCACGGCGTCCTCCGGGCCTTCATATCCTCCTCCTTTGCTTGGTGGCAGCGTGCTTCTTTGGCGTGCTTAGCGCGCAAGCCCTGCAGCTCGTCCTCCAACACCTGGCAGCTGTCGCGGGCGGCCTTGGCGTCTTTCAACACCATCTCATGATCGACTGCGGCGTTGGCGGCACTCTGCTTCTCCTTCTCAGAAGCCGCCACGGCCTGGCCCAGCGCCGCGCGAACCGCCAAGTCGGAATGGAGCCAGCCTGAGGCCAGCTCCAGGCGCCTGACCACAAGGCGTGGGTCTGCGCCCAGGAGATCCGCCTGCAGCCGGGTCATCTCTGACAGACCACATTCCAGAGTAGCAGCAGGAGCAGAAGAACCTGGGAGTGGAGGTGTAGCAGTGGGAGGAGGCAACATCGTCACCAGGGCCTGGGAAACCGCGACTTCTGGAGCAGCTGGAACCTCATCGACCGTGCCAGGCGCCGCCACTTCCGGAGCTAGCAGGGCCATGGGGGCTAGTTCCATGTGGAAATGTTCCTCTTGGCCCCGCGAGGACGACTGGGATGGGGAGATGCGGGCGCTGCTACCCCCTTTCTCTGAGGAAGGAGGCACGGACACTGCATCCTCCTTCCTTTTCTTCGCAGAAGACGTTGGCCTGATCAACCAAGGGCTAGCATTAGGAAATGATGAGTACAAATAGGGACAAGGCAAAGGTTGAGACACTTACTGATCCACCGCGATATACTTTCGCTTAGGAAGCCTGAAGCCTGACAACATCGGGACAGAGGCGGCATCGCGAGGCACCAACGATGACCTACTCCTCGTCGGGATGGGAGGCTACTCCCTCTCCCTTTGGCGGGCATCGACCTCGGCATCGTCAGGAAGGGCGCGGAGGATGTCGGCCTTGCTCAGAGGGGAAGTCTCCCCCACCAATTCCAGAGTCTTCTCCGGGTCCTCCTCCTCTTCCCCCTCCCCGCGGAGCTCATCAGAAGACACCTCCACCGGTTTTGGTGCCGCGGGAGCTCCCAGGAGCACCGGCGGCACCAACCCACGCGTGTCAGAGGTCGGCCTGGAGGCGATGAATTCCTCCCGATACCTGCGTTGGAACAGGGGGACGAAGGCGCTTGGTGGGTACTCCTGGTTGTCCCCAACTATGAGGCGCAGAACAGCGGCCAATTCATCGTCAGGCAGGGCCCCCGGCCTCAGGCGGGTCTTATTTCCCTCTTCTTCAAGCTCCCACAGGGGGCGTGCACGTGCCTGGAGTGGGGCCACTCGCAGTGTCAAGAACTCCCTCAGAAGCATGACCCCCGTAACCTTCGCCGCCCTTGCGTCGCCCGGCTTCAAGTCGGTCACCATCTGCCCCAACATAGATGATGCCCGCTCATCAGCAAGCTCCGCCCTGGGCCACCCCCCATAGAGAGAGGGCGCTACCGTAGGCAGCGCCAGATGCGGATCGGCACACTTGGCGTCCATCATGACCCATTTGGATCGAATGTTGTCGGCCCTCTTCCCGGCGCTCGAGATCGAGTTGGCCTTGCCGAATGCGACGAAGTTAGCGCATCCAGAGATGTGACCCTCGCTGACACGGAGGAAGAAGAAATGGCGCAAGAGCGCCACAAACGGCATCACACCTAGGTACGCCTCACAGTAGTAGGCGAAGATGGACAGGAGGAGGACAGAGTTGGGATGGAGATGCAACGCTTGCAGCCTGTAGTGGTCGAGGACTTCGTAAACAAAATCAGAGAAGGGAAGAACCAACCCGACGGCGACACTGCTCGAGAAGAAGGGGAAGAAAGGTGGTTTCCTTGGGCTCTGGCACGTCGGAGGCAAGCCGGAGCTCGGTCTCCCCCCACTCATTGCTTTCGCCCGCTGCCAGCAGGCGCACGGAGGCGAGGCTCTTCTCCGTGATGGTGGGTGCCTCAAGGGCCGGTTCATACCAAGCCGGCACTGAGGAAGCCTTGGCCTTGCGCGGCGCCATGGATCGTAGCTATGGGATGAGATTGGAGTGGATCTGGAGATAGCAGTGGCGGAGAGCAAGGAAGGGGATCTGGAGCAAGGTGAGGAAAAAGCAATGAAGGCAAGTGCTGCCTGCGCCGGCCTTTTATCAGGTCGAGCAGTTGTTGAGGCAGCATGGGGAAGCAGAGACGCCCACGTCCAATCAACCGCCACGCGTCAACCGAGGCTGCAGGCTTTTGGGGGCCCGCGGTGCTCTGTACTTGACCCTTGGCTTAGCCGCGAAGCCAAGCCTGAGCGCACCTTGGGCCCGGGGGCTACAGTCGGTGTTCTGGGAACGGGGGTCCCCAAACTTGCCTGCCTGCGGCCCGCGGCGTGGCTAAGCCAGCAGGCCGTACGACCCATCTTCATCAACAAGTCATCCAAGACCCTCGCGAGGGCCCAAGCCTCGCAAGGCGGACGACACGAGACCTCCTCTGGAGTGGCCTAGTCGGGTAGGCTCACAAGGAGCGGAGATATCAAGGTGAGGCGAACCTCACAAGGCTCTCGTGACGTGAGCCGTGATGATTGACACCAGGCGGGCGCCAGGCGGGCTCCAGCGCGCAGCGTCCTTGTTTCCTCTTTGGTTCTAAGGAGGCCAGCGCAGGCGAGGAGTACCGAGGCATCAGGCAAAGGTTGCCATATCAGTGCAACAAGACCAAGACCAGAAGGACGGCAAGACGGAGGTCATCATGGAGCCCAATACGGCGTCACCACCAGAGCCTTTCGCAGGCGGAGACCACCTTTGTCAGGATGCCTTGTACTAGCTGTCCCCCTTCAAATTTGCCCGCCATTGTTGGCTCCCTTCCCGCTCAATATTTGGGGAGAGGACCAGGGCCTATATAAGTAGAGCTAGCCACCATAGTAGGGGGATAAAGAACAGGTCATCCAGCACTCACCCACACAAGTTAGCCAAGCACAAGAACACCTCAACATGAGGAGGCTGTTCTTCCCCTTGTATTGTTCATCATCAGCCCAAGAGGCAATCCACCACCACCACACTGGAGTAGGGTATTACACCACAACGGCGGCCCGAACCAGTATAATTCTTGTGTCTTTCTGTTTTGCGAGTTTGTCGAGTTCGTTCGCGAAATCTTAACGAGCTAGGGCGTAGATCAGTGGGAGGAAAAGACTTCATGCGCACCCCAGTGTTTGAACCTTAAGGGTTTGTCGGAACCCCACACCCGACAGGAACCACCACGATGAGACGGACGAGATGGCCCACCGGTGGCCTGCTTGCGTGGAGAGCACTTGGTCCTTGGCATCCCGACCTGGAGGAGGAGGGAGACCCAAATCAAGAATCCATCTCCATGGACCGAAGGAGAATTGGATGGATGAGAGGAGGAGAAGAAGAAAGGTGCTACCTCAGAGGGAGAATGAGACTGAGATGCATGGGGTGGTGCCGAAGATGCGACAGCGACTGGGGCGACCCAGGCTGTGCAGAGACGGCGAGAGGCTTGGCTGGCACGTGACCGCAGCTAGGACGGGATGCGGCGGCGGTGGACGAGAGAAAAGGGGATCGATTTAGGTCAAAACTACCCCGAACGCACTGGTAAATGACCAAACGACTGGTGTGTGACAGCCGTTCGATGCATGGGAGGAAACACCAGATGGGCCAGGTACAGGACGCCCGGAGAAACCGGACATCCGATGCACAGAGACAGAGTTGAAATTAACGGAAGTCCGGTCATACCGGACGTCCGATATGAGGACAACAAAACGAATTTTACGGAAGTCCGGAGTTTACCGGACGTCCTGAAGTTCTGAGGAAATTTTGAGAAGGACAAGGTGATATTTTTGATGCCAATGAGAATGGTAGTGATTTCAGTATGAAGTACGATGAAAAGACATTGTTAGGCAGTGAATATCCTACGCCAAATAAAACACATCGCTCAGATAATGTTCTAACTGATAAGAGCGGTGGCCGATGCCACCATGTGTGAGTATATGTGACATGGCACCGCAAGAATTGGAACTTTGGGTGCATAATCACTACTCCATCATTTAAAGAACCATAGTTAGAATAACATGGTAGCTTTGAGAGTGTTTGTTCTATTTATGCATTACATAGGGTGAGAGAACTCATGAGTTGAGTGTCTCCCCCTAAATATATGCCTACAACAAGACAAGACATGATGAAAATGCATGCATGGGTACTAGATTTCACATAATGTTGTCAAGCTCCAAGATACCAAGTTCATGCCTAAGTTGACAGAACCTTGTTTCATCCAATGGCTTGGTGAAAATGTCTGCAAGTTGCATTTCTGTACCCACATGAGCAATATCAATGTCACCCTTCTCCACATGATCTCGCAAGAAATGATACCTAAAATCAATGTGCTTGGTGTGAGTATGATGATGCGGAGCATCCCAAGGTCATCCCCATGGACCTACCTTCGTCCCCTACGACACCACTTGGACCAATGACCAGAGCCCGAGCGAAGGCTATCGAAGATAAGGTGAACTATCTCCTCTCTGAACTTCCACTTTCTATGCATGAGACATGGCTACTACCTAAGTCCGAGTTGTCATGCATGATTAGGTATCAAGAGGACCCTCCTGAAGATGCACGTGAAGACGGACAAGTCCCCAAGTTCATGGATGAAGAGAACCAACGGAAGGAGTCAAGAACACCTCCTAGGCCCCGGACATCCGGCAACGACCCCGGACATCCGGCCCCTGGAGGTGTCACCAGTAGCAAGGAGCCAGCGACCAAGTCTACAGGGCCCGGACATCCGGCGCGTCCCGAGCTCCCGGACATCCGGCCGCCAGCCCGGAAATCCATACCTCGCCATTCCAGAGAGCAACAAGGCCAGCCCCTCCAGCCCGGACATCCGCCCCCCAGCCCAGACGTCTGGCTCCGCGTGAAAGCCCGGACATCCGGCCCGACGCTCGGACGTCCGGCCTCCCCTGTCTGAGCACAATGAAGGGCCGAGGCCCGTGTACCCCTTCTACCACCTAGACAATATAAACTCTACCTCGTCCTACTTTCTAGGGTTAGCATTGGTTTAGCTCATATTTAGAGATAGAGCATTGCTCATCCACATCGGATCTAGTCCACGAGAGAGACCGCGGCCCCTCTTCGAAGAAGATCCCTTTGTATTTAAGACCTCCTTGCGGAGAAGATCCCCTTGTGGATTCAAGACCTCCTCACGGAGAAGACCGGCTACCTTTGTATCGTCCGCTGTTGACTTCGGATCTCATATCTTCCTTTGTGTTCATGGATCTAGCGCATGTGTGATCATACTTGTTGGTTTGAGTGTTGTCTTGTGTTCCCCTTGTGATTTTCCCCTCGTTTCCCTCCTCGTGTTCTTTGTGTTCATCGCGGTATCCACTCCTTTCGTGAAAGATCGGCCGATTAGGGTTCCTGCCCTGCATCATCTTGGTATCAGAGCCACGTTGATCATGATTTCGGAGCCTCCCCGTTGTGTTGCTAGCCTAGTTTTGTTGATTTTGTCCCTAATTCAAAAATTCCCGACAAAAATAGCCCCAATTTTTTTTTGTGATTTGTTGGTGTGATGAAATTTTGTTGGATTTGATCCACGGATTTCGTGTGTCGCAGGTAGATCTAGCTTTCCATCCATTTTCCCCAATTTCCACCCACAAATTCCTCTGAATTTTGTCGGATTTGACCTCTTCTCGTGAAGATCTTCGAATTCATCCCCGAATCCAGAGCCCGGGCATTCGGCCCGACAAGCCCGGACATCCGGGACCCCGGACATCCGGCAATCAAGCCCGGACATCCGGCCCTTGGCAGCACCACTTCCTCTCCACCGCCCGTTTTCCGTCCATATTTCTCCAAATTTTGTTCCGGTGCCCACATATACTTCCACATACCTCCACCACTTCCGGAAAGCACCACCATATACCACATACCCCCACCATCGCTTACCAACACCAACTCCGACAATTTTGATCCAATTTTGCTCTGAGATTTTGAGTTGTGGTACCATGTCCTACTTGTGTTTCGGCTATTTAGGTACGGTTCGACATCAACATCACCGCCGCTCATCTTCGCCACGGACGTGTCATCAACAATGACCATCTCGACTACATCTTGGTATTGGACCATTGGATCACCGTCATACGTTCTTGCTTACGGACAAGGAACCGAAGAAACGGTAACCTCCTCTTGGTATTGGATATATCACTCTTGCCATTACATTGCTAGCCATCATAGCCTTACTCCTTTGCGTTGCTTACCCATCAAGACTAGCCTTTGAGTATTGCCGGCAATGAGACTTGTGCACCTTAGTCATCATACTTCCCATAGCATACATACATCATTGTTGCATATCTTGGTATCATCTCTTGTGTCACAAGGTTGTCATCGCATACACAATTTCTATCTTGGTTCGTGAAGCATTGCATGAGAAAAGAGCTCAAACAACAAAGAGCCAAACAAGCTTTGAAGCAAAAGGAAAAGATAAGAAAAGAGCTTTTAAGCAATCACCATAGCATCATACAACATTAAGATTGTCATATTAGATCATCTTGGATCATATCATCGAAACACCTTGCATAGAACACACTTGGGATACAAGTCGTTGCATTTTTGCTTAGTAGGTTGTGCACAAGTGTTGTATCCGCCTATTGTGCAATCATGCTAACGTCTCTCTAGTGTTGTGCAACAAGAGCATTTTTCTGGATTCCACATTTTGGCTCATCCTTGGTTGCCCAACCCCACGTATCTCTTGTCGTGTGTGTTTCCGTGTACATTACATTGCTTGGTCGACTTGTTGCATTGCAATCTTGCGAATCTTTTCCAACATTATTGAAGATCACTTACAATTGCATCAAATTTTGTGCCACCATCCTAACCAAGCTCCACCATAAGCTTTTACTTGTGTAGGTGTGAGAAACCGACAAGAATTGGTACCGATTGCGCTATTTCCTTGTCCACATTGGAGTGATCATTGATCCACTTTCAACTTCGGTCAAGGTACATTTGGTATTCATTCTTCTCTTTCTTCCACTCACATTTTTCTCTTGGAATGATGGATAGGCCAAGTACTTCTACCAACCCACTCTTCATTGAGCACGACGACGACATGAACTCCTACGTCACCAAGAGCCACCTGTTTGGTGCACAACGTGCTTTGCATCCAGAGCAACAAGCAATGAGTGAACGCATCGACAACCTCGCCACCGACTTGCGACTCTCCGAGCAATGTACAAGGGACTACTTCGACCACAAGCTCGACGATCACAAGCAAGAGAATGACGCAAGAATGGACGAGATTCATGCTTTATTGCTCAACCACTCTTCTTCCACTTCGTCTTCATCAAGAAGGACTCGCTCAAGTCGACACTCTGACTTTACCCTCTCCGGCTCAAGTACATCGACATCGAACACTCTTCGACGTGCCATGCGCAACGATCGTCAAGCAAGCCTCAATCCTCTATGCGACACCAACTCTCAAGAGCACCGACAATGTCAAACCCAAGAGGCTTTTGCGCTAGCACGAGAACGGCAACGACAACGCCAACATGAAGCAGAAGAGCGAGTGCGTCTACACCAAGAAGCACAAGATGCCGAGGCACTACGTCAAGAGCAACAATTACGAGATGCTCAAGAACTTGAGGCGCAACAAGCCCTCCAAGATGCAGGTCGCGCCATAGCCAACCGAGGCCGACAAGCTCGTGAACATGAAGAAGCACTTTGTGAAGAAGCTCACGAACAAAGATTTCAAGCTCGCGTACATCGTCAAGTTCCTCGTAGAGCTCGACAAGCTCCCCCACAAGCTCGCCAAGAACATCAAGTTCATCAAGAGCATGAAGACAATAGGAATCCTCCATGACAAGAGCAACATGAGGTCGACAACCCTTTTCTCCAAGAGCAACACAAGCTTGACAATCATCAACAACATGGACGTCATCATCCCTGACCCCAACACAATGAAGAGCAACGCTATGGCAAGCTCAAGTTCACCATGCCCAAGTTCAATGGAAGCAACGATCTCGAAGTGTACCTTTCATGGGCATTGAAGGTCGACAAAATCTTCCGTTTGCAAAACTATGATGAAGAGAAAAAGATCGTGATGGCATACCGTGAGTTCCAATACTATGTCCTCATTTGGTGGGAACAAGTTATCGAGCGCCGAGAGGCAAGAGGTGAACCACCCATCACTACTTGGCCGCAAATGAAGGATGTCATGAGAGCATGCTTTGTGCCTACCTACTACAACCACGGCCTCTTCAAGAAACTCCAACTACTCAAGCAAGGAACCAAGAGCGTTGAAGAGTACTACAAGGAGATGGAGATTGGCATGATAAGAGCTAACGTCACGGAAGATGATGAGCAAACAATGGTACATTTCTTGAATGGACACAACCATCCTATCAAGAAGATCGCCGACTTCCAACCATACTCGAACCTCATCGAGCTAGTGCATCAAGCTACCAGAGCGGAATGTCAAGTGCAAGACGATTACAAGTATGCCAAGTTCTCATCCAAGTCATACGGCTTCTCCAACACCCAAGCTTCAACGAGGCATAGCCTAGTGGTGGGAAGGGGTTGATGCCTTCCCACCCACCCAGGTTCAAGGCATGGTACTTGAAATTTGGGTTTGTTGCACCAATTATACTATAGGGGGTTCCCTTACAGTCTTTCTGTCAAAAAAATAACGACTCCAACACCGTCTACAAAGCCTTCTACAAGCAACGTCAACAAGTCGAGTTCCAAGAAAGCTTGGTCAACTCCAAGCCATCCTCCTACTACAAGCAACTTCAAGCCGAGAGCTTCATCATCATCAACCCCCAACGATGAGACCATCAATACAAGTTCCTTCAAATGCTTCACATGCGGAGGCCGAGGCCACAAGTCCTATGAGTGCACCAACAAGCGGACCATGATCCTCAGCGACGATGGCACTTACGACTCAATGAGTGAAGGAGAAATGGACGCCCTTGAGTGAACAATGAAGAAGAACAAGTCTTTTGCGATGAAGATTCAAGTCCCGCTTGTCGGTGTGAAAACCGGCGGATCTCGGGTAGGGGGTCCCGAACTGTGCGTCTAGGCCGGATGGTAACAGGAGGCAGGGGACACGAAGTTTTACCCAGGTTCGGGCCCTCTCTACGGAGGTAAAACCCTACGTCCTGCTTGATTAATATTGATGATATGAGTAGTACAAGAGTAGATCTACCACGTGATCAGAGAGGCTAAACCCTAGAAGCTAGCCTATGGTATGATTGTATGTTGTGATTGTTGTCCTACGGACTAAAACCCTCTTCGGTTTATATAGATACCGAAGAGGGTTAGGCTTACACAAGGTCAGTTACAAAGGAGGAGATATCCATATTCGTATTGCCTAGCTTGCCTTCCACGCCAAGTAGAGTCCCATCCGGACACGAGACGAAGTCTTCAATATTGTATCTTCATAGTCTAACAGTCTGGCCAATGGAGATAGTCCGGCTGTCCGGAGACCCCCCAATCCAGGACTCCCTCAGTAGCCCCCGAACCAGGCTTCAATGACCATGAGTCCGGTGCGAAGCATTGTCTTCGGCATTGCAAGGCGGGTTTCTTCGGCATTGCAAGGCGAATTTGAATACGAGGATAGTGTCCGACCCTGCAAAATAAGTTCCACATTCCACCGCAGAGAGAATAATATTTTCGCAGATCTAATTTGCTGGCTTGTTTTGGCAGCACGACGTTATGTCATGGCCCGGTGATTATTCGAACCGTTTCTTTTAACCTGCCCCGCACATAACGCGAGGCAGTTTTTCGACATGTCTTGTCAAAGCAGAGATCGTGTCCCCTTATTACGGGATTCTCTTCAATACGAGCGTGGATAACCCAACCGCGCCATCAATTGCGGCACTTTGGGGATAAGCGAGTTTTACCAGGCAAGTGGGGACGCTTAGTTTCGTCCGCCCATATAAAGGGATAAAGATTCACCTTTCTATCCACGCCTTCTTCCTCCCTTACCCATCCGTTTTCGCACACTCGAGCTCTAGCGCCCAAGTCCGCACTTCCCACCTCGACCTTCTCCAATCATGTCCGGAGCGGGAGGCAAGTGGATGGTCTCCTCCGTCATGGAGGGATACATCAAGAAACTGAGGAGAGCCGGATACCTGCCCGACGACATCATGCACCGGCTCCCAGATGAGGGGCAGCTCATCCCCACCCCCAGGCCCCATGAGAGCGTAGTATTCCCCACCCATTTCCTTCGCGGACAGGGGTTCCCTCTCCATCCCTTCGTCCGGGGGCTCATGTTTTATTACGGCCTGGATTTCCACGATCTGGCCTCGAACTTCATCCTCAACATCTCGGCGTTTATCGTCGTGTGCGAGGCCTTCCTCTGCATCAAGCCCCACTTCGGCTTATGGCTGAAGACCTTCAATGTCAAACCGAAGGTGGTGGGCGGCCGCCAGGCAGAGTGCGGAGGCGCCATGGTGGGCAAGATGCGCAACATAACATGGCTCGAGGGCTCCTTTATGGAAACCATAAAGGGGTGGCACTCGGGGTGGTTCTATATCACCGAGCCACGCGACCCTGCATGGGCAGCGGCCCCCGAGTTCCGATCTGGCATCCCCATGCGGCTCACCTCCTGGAAAGAGAAGGGCCTGTCCTGGGGTAATTCGAAAGAGCTGACCGGACTCCAAACATGTATTCAAAACATGGTGGACAAGAAGCTCAAGCTTGTCAACATAGTCCAAGTTATGCTCATCCGCCGGATACTCCCGTGCCAACAACGGGAGTTCAACTTGTGGGAGTTCAATCCGGCGCAGCACCGAACTCTGAACAGGCTCTTCGACACAACTCATGAAGACGCCTGGAGGGTGCTGTTCAAAAGTGTCGAGGTCCCCCCCTACTACTGAGGATCGCGGATTCAGCGTGAAGCGCCAAGCCAGTGTGGTAAGCTGCTTTACCTTTCACAGGATACTTATTTTTTTATATAGATTGACTCTATGCGGGATCTAAACTCCTGTACCTTTGACAGGACTGGTAGAAGATGGCCAGACAGATCGACTGTCCGGCTCCCTTGCCCGAAGGCCCCGCAGACGCTCTTCTGGCGAAGATGCTGACTCCGACCCCTTATAAGGTGCCGGATAAGACCAAGGAGGCCAAGGGAACCCGAAAGAGTTCCCGACGCCAGGCGTCGTCGGACTCACCGTTCGATGACTCTGCGGCGCACTCTTCCCCTAAAGACGAGGAAGAGGAAGAAGAAGATGCTCCCCCAATAATTGGGGGAGACAAGAAAAGGAAGGCCGCCCCAACTGGGGAGGCCGGAGGGTCCAAGAAGGGAAGGACTCTCCTTCCGGACAGTTCCACCGCTGTCGATGAAGGCGAAGACGAGTGGTTGCCCAGGGTCAAGCCCCCGGGGAGATCGTAAGTGTTCGGATACCAGAGTAACTCATAGGATTCCTTTTGTCGCACTGCTTTCCCTAACGCCGAACGCAATTATGCAGGCCGCACCAGCCAGTATCGATGTATCATCGGACGGCTCCTTGGGCTTGTCGGACATGGATAGCGATCCAGTCCCGACCGCCACCTCCCCTCATCCTGCCGACGACGCCGAGGTGTTGTCTCAAGAGGCACCGGATCGATGGGAAACAGTCCTGGAGGCTCCTCAAGGAGACCTTCCGGACTCTGGGAGCTGCGGGGACGCCCCCCCAAGAGCTCCGAGTTCGGCCCTCAGCCGAACACCGCGCCGGACCCTCCAACGGTTCCGGGCTCGGGCAGGCGGCCTCCTTCTAAGAGGGGCAAGACGCCTGTGCCAGTGACCTCTGTCCATCCAGAGGCGCCGGACAATCTGCTGGAAGCGCTTCGCAGTGCTTCCATCGACGAGGAGCACTGCACTATCATGAGTGCGGTCATCCAGAAGGTTCAGTCCGCCAAGAGTGGATTGACTGAAGCCTGTGCCAGCCTTCTAACCGGCTTCGAGGTAAGTGTTTTAAAATGTAGTAGAAATATTACCGCATAGACAGTAGCCCCTGATGCTTTGTTAGGTGTTCAAAAAGAAAAGCCGAACAGAGGATCAAATAATATCGCAGGAGTCTAACATAAGTATGTCGATATGCGTATGCAGGCTTCGCTGCTGGCGTCCGCCGCACTGACTGCGGAGGTCTCCATGCTGAAGCAGGGCCTCGAGGGGTCGAGGAAAGAGCTCGGCCTTGCTAAGAGGCAGCTCAAGGAGAACAAGGGTAAGTAGTACCCCGTCTATAGATATGTATATATAAAAAAGGACGCGATTGCAAAATGACAGGATCATCGTATGTTTGCCAGGGGCCACGACTGAGGTGGCGACCCTGAAGCAAGCGCTAACCAAGGCCGAAGATACAGCGGCCAAGGAGCGCACCGAGCGAGAGAAGCACGAGGCTCGGGTGGGCGAGGTGCAGCAAGAGCACTAGGCTCTTGTGGCGAGGCACAAGGCATTGGAGCTTGACTCCAAGACGCGGGAGTCTGAGCTTGCCGCGGCCCTCGAGAGTGTAAAAAGTGCCAAGGCCGAAGCCCAAAAGGCCCTCCAAGAGATCGACGCGATGAAGAAGCTAGTGGGGGGTAAGGCTTTCTATATGCAAAGCAAGCATGTAAAAGTAAATTACCGATTAGTTACCCGGATCCGGAGCACTTCAGGAGCATTCGCAGATTTGCCCCGCAGTGTGTCCGATGCCGCACAATTTTATCAGGCCGAGGACGGAAGCTCGACGGAGAAGCTGTTCTGCTCTCAGTATGCTGAGGCCGAACATCCGGTGCCAATGAGCGACTAGCTGAAGCAGATGGTCGAGCTACATAAGGCGTCCGATCAGGCCATGAAGAGCTTTATAGTCTGGCTGTGGCCTGGTGACGCCCTTCCGAATAGCTTCTTCAGCCTGGTGAGGCGGCTTGTGGATGCCTGCCCACGGCTGGAGGTCGTCAAGCAATCTGTCTGCATTGAAGGTGCACGCCGGGCTTTCGCCCGTGTGAAATTGCAGTGGGTCAAGCTAGACGCCGTGAAGCTGATCAAGGAGGGGCTGCCGGAGGGCAAGAAGCACCGCCACCCCGAGATGTACTACGAGGGTGTTCTGCCGGGTGCCCGTCTTATCGCGGATGAGTGTTCAAAAGATGTAATATTTGAATGAGACTTGTTTGTTTTATCCTGTATGTATGAAAAGTTGTTTCATATGTGCTATGCAAAGCTTATTGGAAATTAAAATATTACCTTCTGTTTGGCTGTTTATCTAATCTGAGAGATGGCTAGTCCTCGGCTTCTGCCCCCATGCCACGAGTGCTGGGGTGTTCGGGATAAACCTGAGCACTCTTGTTCCCATGTTTGGGTCCTTCGAGGGAGGTGCTCAGCACAATGAACAAGGCAACCGGACTAATGATGCTTTATCACTCTCACTTAGCCATAGAATTCTATAATTTTAAATTTCAGCGAAGCCCCTGGTATTCGGAAGGCCGAATTCGGGGCGCGATACACGCCTATAAGCCGTACAGGGCCGACCCCTCGCCCTAAGCGGCATAAGTCTTTAGGGACTCGAAAAACCTCACCGAACAACGACCAGTCTCTCGCCTTATCATGACAGTCAGTTTTAGCTTTCTCTATTGAGGTGCTAATCCCGGCAGAACCGGGGCACAATCGCAGTAGTTCTCCTAGCGCTACCTTAGCCGATAGAGCGGAACGTAAGGTACCAAAACATAGGAGCTGGGCAAAACCCACATTTGACCAAAGACATGATTCGGAGCTCATGCATACAATGCTATAAGTTCGGGGTGCCGCACTTGTGAAAGTGTTCAGACTTTTCATACTGCATTGTGGGGTACGTAAGCCCCTGGTGTATTGGCCGTACCAGAGTGTACGGTTGCAAGGCGTCAATAATGAACATATAGAGATATATATATATATATATAACAAAAATGCAATAATAGTCGTAATGTCATGCATTGTTTATTAAAAAATTGCGTTAAAGCAGAGTGATACAGATAGTGCGATAAGCAAAGAGTAG
Organism: Triticum urartu; assembly: GCF_003073215.2. Classification (NCBI taxonomy): domain Eukaryota; kingdom Viridiplantae; phylum Streptophyta; class Magnoliopsida; order Poales; family Poaceae; genus Triticum; species Triticum urartu. The sequence continues at coordinate 232,029,023 of NC_053022.1, forward strand.
GACTAAGTCCCTTCCAAGGGCAAGCTGAGGAATGCTATTAAATTGAATATGTCACTCGTTACTGTAATCAACCTGGGAATTCCGTGATATAACGTAGTTGTCTGCCTCCTTGGTTGCTGCATCATGTGTTCGGCAATAGTGCTGCCGGACAGTGTTTCTAGAGATTAAGGTCCTGAAAGAAAAAGAAAAATTACCGAACGGGAAGCCCCTAGTGCGGTTTAGGCCGTGTCTTGGGGCATGTCGTAGTTGTGCCCCCCTCCCCACCTGTGCCCATGGTATTTTTAATGCGTAATTATGTACGCGCGGCACGAGTTTCGCGCTGGGCTGGGATTGGGGTGGCCGCCGTATTGCTACGCGAGCTCAGATCGCGCCAGGCGGACTATTTGTCGATTGCCCCGAGCGTGCTTGAAGGTGTCCGGGCTGTGAAGCGCCGAACTGGTTGATTGCCTTGAGAGGCTGCTTTGCGCTTCTGCTGCGAGGGCCGCGGTGTGCTCCTCTGTCCGGAGAGAGCGCTCTGTGTTTCCATTGACTGTAATAACTCCGCGAGGTCCTGGCATCTTGAGCTTGAGGTATGCATAATGTGGTACCGCATTGAATCTAGCAAATGCGGTTCGCCCGAGCAGCGCGTGATAACCACTGCGGAACGGGACTACAGCGAAGATTAACTCTTCGCTTCGGAAGTTATCCGGGGATCCGAAGACCACTTCCAGTGTAATTGAGCCTGTGCAATGGGCCTCTACACCTGGAATAACGCCCTTAAAGGTCGTTTTTGTGGGTTTGATCCTTGAGGGGTCTATACCCATTTTGCGCACTGTGTCCTGATAAAGCAGGTTCAGGCTACTGTCGCCGTCCATAAGGACTCAAGTGAGGTGAAATCTGTCGATGATTGGGTCTAGGACCAGTGCGGCAAATCCACCATGACGGATACCAGTGGGGTGGTCCCTGCGATCGAAGGTGATCGGGCAGGAGGACCAAGTGTTGAACTTTGGGGTGACTGGCTCCAGCGCATATACATCCCTGAGCGCACGCTTCCGCTCCCTCTTGGGGATGTGGGTTGCGTATATCGTGTTCACCGTCCGCACTTGCGGGGGAAACCTCTTCTGTCCTCTAGTGTGCGGCTGCCGGGGCTCCTCCTCGTCATTGCTATGCGGCCCCTTGTCCTTGTTTTCAGCAATTAACTTGCCGGCCTGCTTGAACACCCAACAATCCCTGTTGGTGTGATTGGATGGCTTGTCTGGGGTGCCATGTATTTGACACGAGTGGTCGAATATACGGTCCAAGCTAGACGGACCCCGCGTACTTTGTTTGAATGGCTTTTTCCGCTGACCGGGTTGAGAGCCTTTGAATCCGGCATTGACTGCCGTATCCTCAGTATTTTCACTGTTAATGCGGCGCTTATGCTTGTTGCGACGTGACCTGCTATTGCCGTTCTTGGTATCTGAGGTACCATGGTTCTTTGATATGTTATTACTGCGAGCCAACCAGCTGTCTTCTCCCGCACAAAAGCGGGTCATGAGCGTCATGAGAGCTGCCATAGATTTCGGCTTTTCCTGACCAAGGTGCTGGGCTAGCCACTCATCTCAGATGTTGTGCTTGAAAGCCGCTAAGGCCTCCGCATCCGGACAGTCGATGATTTGATTTTTCTTTGTAAGGAACCGAGTCCAGAATTGCCTGGCCGACTCTTCTAGCTGCTGAATTATGTGGCTCAAGTCATCGGCGTCTGGTGGTCGCACATAATTGCCCTGAAAGTTGTCGAGGAATGCGGCTTCCTGATCTTCCCAACAGCTAATGGAGTCCGCTGGCAAGCTGTTAAGCCAATGCCGCGCTGGTCCTTTGAGCTTTAGTGGGAGGTATTTGATGGCGTGTAAGTCATCGCTGCGGGCCATGTGGATGTGGAGGAGGAAATCCTCAATCCATACTTCGGGATCTGTTGTGCAGTCTTATGATTCAATATTTATAGGTTTTAAACCTTCTGGGAATTGATGTTCCATTACTTCGTCTGTGAAGCATAAGGGGTGTGCGGGGCCGCTGTATTGGGCTATATCGCGACGCAGATCAAATGGGTCTTGCCCGCTGTGTTCGGCCCGGCCAGATTTGCTTTTACTATATCCGGCGTGACGTTTGTCGTGTCGCAGAGTGGTGCGCCCTCATGATCCGTAGATCGATCTTGAATGCTTTGCCTTGTCCTCCAATATGTCTCGCAGGTCCGGCGTATCTCCCCATGCCTTTTTATGGCGTTGGGGTGGAGGCTGAGCTTTTGGCTGGAATGCCTCTCTATCGCGGCCACGAGGTGGCCGATCAGCCGTATCATACGCTTCTTCCTCCAGTCGGGGTAGTAACCTGCGCCTAGGGTAACTCTTGGAGGGGCGCTCGAGTTTATATTCCTTGGCCGCGAGGACTTCAGTCCATTTGTCAGCTAGCAGATCTTGATCAGCTTGAAGCTGCTGCTGCCTTTTCTTCAGGCTATTTGCCGTGGCCATAAGCCGGTGCTTGAAGCGCTCTTGTTCGACGGGATCCTCTGGTACGGCGAATTCATCATCGCCGAGGCTTGCCTCGTCTTCAGAGGGGGGCATGTGATTGTCATCCTCCTCTCCATCTACCGCTCTCTCAGGAGAGCTGGCTCTTCCATCCTCCTGCTCTAAATCTTGCTGGAGGGGTTTGTTGTTTTCGTCGGCACTATCCGAAGTGTTATTATCTCCTGTGCCGGTATCACCACTTTTGCTTTGGCGGGACTTAGAGCGGCGCCGCTGACGTCAGCGCTTGGGTTGCTTCTTGGAGGGGTCATCCTCCGCTATCTCGTCGCCATTGCCTTCGTTGGGTGTATCCACCATGTATATGTCGTATGACGAGGTGGCTTTCCAGTGCCCTATAGGTACTGGTTCATGTTCGTCTCCTACATCGTCGTCCATACCGTCGATGTCTTCGGAGTCGACGTTGAGCATGTCGGTTAAATCATCGACAGTGGCTACGAAGTGGGTGGTGGGTGGGCGTCGAATTTCTTCATCGTCCGCATCCCAATCCTATTGGCCATAATCCGGCCAGGGCTCTCCTGACAGAGAGAGAGACCTTAGTGAATTCAGAATGTCGCCGAAGGGTGAGTGTTGAAAGATATCCACGGCAGTGAATTCCATGACCGACGCCCAATCGGATTCGATTGGCAGGGGTGCGGATGGTTCGGAGTTAGAAAAAGAGTCCGACACCTTGGAGTCATGGGCTGCGCAGAGGATTATGCTGGTGTTTGGCTCGATCGCCGTTGAGACTGCAGCCCCTGAGGCGGTGTCTAACCACCCATCCTCGATTGGCGCAGTTGGCTCAAACTAAGGGTCGGAGCTGATGCGGGCGCGGCCTCTGGGGTACTGTTCGGCGGCAGAGCTAGGTCATACCCATCGCGACAGTGCGGCGCGCCCGGCTATGGCTCGAATCCGTCGAAGATCAAGTCTCCGCGGATGTCAGCCTTGTAATTCAAACTTCCAAATCTGACCTGATGGCCAGGGGCGTAGCTTTCAATCTGCTCCAGATGGCCAAGCGAATTAGCCCGCAGTGCAAAGCCGCCGAATACGAAGATCTGTCCGAGGAGAAAAGCCTCACCCTGGACCGCATCGCTATCGATGATAGTAGGAGCCATCAAGCCTAACGGCGATGACACAGAGGAACTCTCAATGAAAGCACCAATGTCGGTGTCAAAACTGGCGGATCTCGGGTAGGTGGTCCCGAACTATGCGTCTAGGCCGGATGGTAACAGGAGGCACGGGACACGCAGTTTTACCCAGGTTTGGGCCCTCTCGACGGAGGTAAAACCCTACGTCCTTCTTGATTAATATTGATGATATGAGTAGTACAAGAGTAGATCTACCACGAGATTAGAGAGGCTAAACCCTAGAAGCTAGCCTATGGTATGATTGTATGTTGTGATTGTTGTCCTACGGACTAAAACCCTCTTCGGTTTATATAGACACCGAAGAGGGTTAGGGTTACACAAGGTCGGTTACAAAGGAGGAGATATCCATATTCGTATTGCCTAGCTTGCCTTCCACGCCAAGTAGAGTCCCATCCAGACACGAGACGAAGTCTTCAATCTTGTATCTTCATAGTCTAACAGTCCGGCCAATGGAGATAGTCCGGCTGTCCAGAGACCCCCTAATCCAGGACTCCCTCACCGCTCTTGTTTTCTCCAAGGTCTTGACTCTCCAACATCACCAATAAGAAGACCAACGATGCCACATCTTTCATACCAAGGCCGGCATCAATGGACGATCTGTCAAGGTCATCATCGATGGATGGAGTTGTCATAACCTCGCAAGTGAAGAACTTTGCTCCAAGATCCAATTGCCCAAGATGAAGCACCCACAACCCTACAAAGTTCAATGGCTTAGCGACTCCGGCACTCTCCAAGTTGAGCATCGAGTACAAGTCTCCTTCATAATTGGAGCCTATGAGGACACTTTGGAGTGCGACGTCATTTCAATGACCGTTTGCCACCTTCTCCTTGGACGCCCATGGTAATTTGATAGAGGAGTCATCCACAACGGCCGAACGAACCACTACATCTTCAAGATGAAAGGGAAGGAGTACGTACTTTGTCCCATGTATCCAAGCCAAGTGATCGCCGATAAGCAAGCCACCCATCATGGAGACAATAGTGAGAGAGCGAGCCACCAAAAAGAGAGTGAGCTCCACAAGCCCAAATCGAGCGCCTCCATGATGAGCGAAAAGAAGAACTTAGTCCTATTTGCCACAAAACGTGAGATAAGAGGAGTGTTTGAGAACCCATCTAGTGTCCTACACTACGTCCTTTTGTGCAAGGGCAATGAACCACAAGCTAACACCTCTCATACTCTTCCTCTAGTGTTATCTTCTCTTTTGCAGGAATTTCACGATGTTTTCCTCGATGAGCTACCTCCGGGACTACCTCCACTATGATGCATCGAGCACCACATCGACCTCATCCCCTGAGTACCTCTTCCGAACAAAGCACCCTACCACGTCAACCCCGAAGAAACCAAATAAATACAAAGGCAAGTAAAGCATCTCATAGACCATGGGCATGTGCGTGAAAGTTTGAGCCCTTGTCCCGTCCCGGTCATTCTTGTGCCAAAACGAGACTGTAGCTTTCGCATGTGCTCCAATTCTAGACCTATCAATGCTATCACCGTTCATTATAGGTATCCCATTCCACGCATTGACGATATGCTTGATGAACTTAGTGGTGCCACTATCTTTTCAAAAATTGATCTTAAGAGTGGTTACTATCAAATCCGCATACAAGAGGGTGATGAATGGAAAACCACATTCAAAACCAAGTTTGGCTTGTATGAGTGGTTAGTCATGCCTATGGGTCTATCGGAAGCACTGGGTACTTTTATGTGTCTTATGAATCATGTTTTTCGCCCTTACATTGGTGTGTTTGTTGTGGTCTACTTCGATGATATCCTTGTTTTTAGCAAGTCTCTCAAAGAGCATGTTACCCATGTCCGAACCATTTTACAAATCTTCGAAAAGAGAATCTCTATGCTAATATGGAGAAATGCGTTTTTTGCGTTGATAAGCTTGTTTTCTTGGGTTTTGTTGTCTCTTCTAAGGGTGTTCATGTTGATGAGTCCAAGATCAATGCTATTAAGACTTGGCCACAACCAACCAACTTGCATCAAGTGCATAGCTTTCTTGGCCTTTCATGTTTCTATCGTTGCTTTGTGAAAGATTTTAGCACCATTGCTTCGCCTTTGCATGCTTTGAGAAAGAACAATGTGCATTTTGTTTGGGGATCATCCCAAGAAACCGCTTTCAATGAGCTTAAGAATTTGCTTACTCATGCTCCCGTGCTTGCATTACCCAACTTTGACAAACCTTTTGAGATTCATTGTGACGCTAGTGGTAATGGCATAGGAGGTGTGTTAACGCAAGAGAAGTGCCCCATAGCTTACTTTAGTGAGAAACTTTCCGGAGTGCAACTTCCCATCTATGACAAAGAGCTCTATGCTTGCGTCCGTGTTTTGCATGAATGGGAACACTACCTTCGCCTTGATGAATTCATCATTCATACCGATCATGAAACCCTCAAGTACCTTAAGGGCCAAACCAAGTTGAACAAGCATCATGCTAAATGGAGTGAATTTATTGAGTCTTTTCCTTATATCATCAAGTACATCAAAGGTAAGGAAAACGTTGTGGTGGACGCCCTTTCTAGCATTTGCATGCTTGTTACTCAACTTGAGTTGAATATCATTGGCTTTGAGCACATAAAAGACTTGTATGAGCATGATCCTACTTTTGCTACTCCTTATGCAAAATGTTCGATGCATACATCTTGGGAACACTATTACATCAAAGATGGATATCTTATGAGAGCTAACAAGCTTTGCATCCCCGAGTCTTCTCTTCATTTGTTGTATTTCTAGGAATCTCATGGAGGAGGCTTAATGGGACATTTTAGACGCGACAAGACTCTTGCCGCGCTCTCCAAGAACTACTATTGGCCCAAGATGTTTCGCGACATCAACCGCTACATCAACCGATGCTCTACATGTCACAAAGCTAAGTCTAAAGCTCAATCCCATGGCCTTTACATGCCTCTCCCAATTCCATATCAACCATGGGAAGACATTAGCATGAATTTTGTACTTGGATTGCCTAGGACTAGAAATGGAAAGGATTCCGTATTTGTCATTGTGGACCGCTTCTCTAAGATGGCACATTTTCTTCCTGGCAACAAGATAGACGATGCTTCACATGTTGCTAATCTATTTTGTAGGGAAATATTGCGTCTACATGGAGTGACAAAGACGATCGTCTCGGACCGCGGCGTCAAATTCCTTAGCTACTTTTGGAAGACCCTATGTGCCAAGCTCGGAATCAAGCTACTCTTCTCCACGGCGTATCATCCACAACACGACGACCAAACGGAGGTGAACAACCGCACACTCTCCGCTCTACTTTGAATACTCATCAAGAAGAACATCAAGGAGTGCAAGGAGTGTCTACCTATCGCCGAGTTTGCCTACAACTGCGCAAGACAATCAACAACCGGCAAGTCCCCCTTCGAGGTTGTCTACGGATTCAACCCTTTTTCCCCATTGGACATTCTCCCTCTACCACTCCAAGAGCGCATCAATTTGGATGCAAGTGCACGTGTGACTCATCTCAAGAAGGTGCATGAAGATACAAGACATACCATCGAGCACCAAGTACAATGACTTGCGACCAAGCTCAACATCAACAAGCACCCCATGGTCTTCAACATTGGTGATCTCGTGTGGCTACACCTTCGCAAGGACCGCTTTCCCCGAGAACGCAAGTCCAAACTTCGACCACGAGCGGACGGACCCTTCAAGGTGCTTGCACGCTACAACGACAACACTTACAAGATCGACCTCCCCCGTGACAAGTATACTGACCGATATCTTCAATGTCAAGGACCTCTCGCCCTTCCATGGTGATGAAGAATTTGATCCGAGGACGGATCTTCTCCAAGGGAGCGGAGATGATGCGGAGCATCCCATGGTCATCCCCATGGACTTACCTACGTCCCCTATGACACCACTTGGACCAATGACAAGAGCCCAAGCGAAGGCTATCGAAGATAAGGTGAACTCTCTCCTCTACGAACTTCCACTTTCTATGCATGAGACATGGCTACTACCTATGTCCGAGTTGTTGTGCATGATTAGGTATCAAGAGGACCCTCCCGAAGATGCACATGAAGACGGACAAGTCCCCAAGTTCACGGATGAAGAGAACCAATGGAAGGAGTCAAGAACACCTCCCAGGCCCCGGACATCCGGCCCCTGGAGGTGTCACCAGCAGCAAGGAGCCAGCGACCAAGTCTACAGGGCCCGGACATCCGGCGCGTCCCGAGCTCCCGGACATCCGGCCTCCAGCCCGGAAATCCAGACCTCACCATTCCAGAGAGCAACAAGGCCAGCCCCTCCAGCCCGGACATCCGGCCCCCAGCCCGGACGTCCGGCTCCGCGTGAAAGCCCGGACATCCGCCCGACGCCCGGACGTCCGGCCTCCCCTGTCTGAGCATAATGAAGGGCCGAGGCCCGTGTACCCCTTCTACCCCCTAGACAATATAAACTCTACCTCGTCCTACTTTCTAGGGTTAGCATTGGTTTAGCTCATATTTAGAGATAGAGCATTGCTCATCCACATCGGATCTACTCCATGAGAGAGACTGCGGCCCCTCTTCAGAGAAGATACCTTTGGATTCAAGACCTCCTTGGGGAGAAGATCCCCTCGTGGATTCAAGACCTCCTCTCGGAGAAGACTGGCTACCTTTGTATCATCCATTATTGACTTTGGATCTCGTATCTTCCTTTGTGTTCATGGATCTAGCGCATGTGTGATCATACTTGTTGGTTTGAGTGTTCTCTTGTGTTCCCCTTGTGATTTCCCCCTTGTTTCCCTCCTCGTGTTCTTCGTGCTCATCGCGGGATCCACTCCTTTCATGAAAGATCGGCCGATTAGGGTTCCTGCCCTACATCATATGATCTTTGGGATTCTCAGCAATATTGATGGCACTTTCATTATCACATAGAAGAGGCACATGTCTATAGGTGATAGCGTAATCCTTCAAAGTTTGCCTCATCCATAGTAATTGAGTTGCACAACTGGCGGCTGCAATGTGTTTAGCTTCGGCGGTGAAAAGAGCAACACAATTTTGTTTCTTTGAGGACCAACCTACCAAGGAGCGTCCAAGAAATTGACATGCACCGGAGGTAGACTTACGATCCATTTTGTCTCCAACACAATCCGCATCCGTGTACCCAATAAGATCAAACTTAGCATCCTTGGGGTACCATAGACCCAACTTTGGGGTGTGAACAAGGTATCTAAGAATATGCTTAACCCCTTATGATGACTTTCCCTAGGGGAAGCTTGAAATCTAGCACACATGCATACACTAAACATGATGTCTGGTCTAGATGCACAAAGATAAAGCAATGAACCAATCATAGAGCGGTAAATAGATGGGTCGAAAGGGATACCATTCATGTCTTCAGTGAGTACAATTTTGGTTGGCATGGGTGTCCTACATGGACTAGCATCAGACATACCAAACTTCTCTAGGATATCCTTGAGGTATTTTTCTCGAGACAAGAAAATTCCTTAAAATTGTTGAATTTGGAATCCGAGAAAGAACTTAAAATCCGCATTGAGTGACATTTCAAAATTCTTGGTCATGGAGGCCACAAATTTCTGGCACAAATGAATGTTAGGAGAACCAAAGATGATATCATATACATATATATGGCATAAGACCAAATCACCCTTGTCCCTCTTAGTAAAAAGAGGGAACGATCACCCCTCTCACCAAACCATCATCGAGTAAAAACTTCTTAAGATGATCATACCAAGAACGAGGTGCTTGTTTGAGGCCATACAAAGCCATATGAAGTTTATACACATAGTCTTTGTGATTGGGATCAATGAACCCAGGTGGTTGTGATACATATACTTCTTCTTATAGAGGACCATTAAGGAAATCACTCTTCACATCCATTTGATGTAATATAAAACCATTGAAAGCAGCATAAGCAAGTAAGATGCGAATTTATTCAAGACGGGCAACGGGGGCAAAGGTCTCACCAAAGTCCAAACCTTCAACTTGTGAGTACCCTTGTGCCACTAACCTTTCCTTGTTACGGATGATTACACCATTCTCAACTTACCTGTTCTTGAAAATCCATTTTGTTCCAATGACATTGTGCTCCGTAGTTGGCCTCTTGACTAATGACCACACTTGGTTGCGTTCAAAACTTTTCAACTCTTCTTGCATAGCAACGAGCCAATCGTTGTCCATCAATGCATCTTGTACCTTGAGAGGCTCAACACTAGACACAAACGAGAAGTGAGCACAAAAGTTTGTCAAAATTTTATGAGTGACTCTCCCTTCCGATATGCCGGTGAGAATTTTGCAACATCAACACGACCGGCCCCTCGAGGCATGATGGAGGTTAAGGTTTCACGAGGTTCAACTTCATGTCCATCATCCACGTCCTCAACATATGGATCATTAATGTGTGGTGGAAGATCTTCTTCTGCATATTGCATTTGTTGGGGTTCATCATCAATGATTGCACTTTCTTGTTCTTGCCCTTGATGATGATTTTTTTCTTGAAGATTATCATGAAGAGGAACTTGATGATCTTCTTGTACTTGGAAAAAGGGCATTGGTTGAGCAATAGGAGCTTGTGGTGGTATGGGTGTTGAAGTAGTTTGGTGATGTGTGAAGCTTACATCTTCTTCTTCATCATCATGAGGTTCTTTTTCCATTGGAAGAAGTGCACCAACACCCATGGTCAAAATATCTTCAGAAGAATATTCTTCACCTACGTCAGTTAGATCAACTTGATCCCCATGGGACCCATTAAATTCATCAAACACCACGTCATAAATTTCTACAACACATCCATTGGATTTGTTGTAGACGCTATAGGCGTGAGAGTTTGATCCATAGCCAACAAATATTCCCTTAATGGTTTTGGATTGAAATTTTCCTAACCGTTATCTTTTTTTGAGGATGAAACATTTGCACCCAAATACACGAAAGTACTTGACATTTGGCTTATTCCTAGTTAGGAGCTCATATGGAGTCTTTTCCAATATACACAAAATACACGAAAGTTCTTGAACTCAGAGCCATTATCACTTCTTATTGCCAAGATTTCTTTGTCGAACTTGCGTTGTGCTTGCTTGGCAAAATCAATGAAGGCGATCTTCGTATCGTCCTTGGATTTGAGGAAAAACACCCATGTATATCTTGAGTATATCTTGACAAGTCCATACTTTTTCTCACCAAGACTATCGCATGAAGGAGGCCCAAAAAGGTCCACATGAAGGAGTTCCAAAGGCTTTGAAGTAGACACAATATTCTTGGGTGGGTGCTTTGATTGATTTTGCTTCCCGGCTATGCAAGCACTACACACACGATCTTTCTCAGAAGAGACATTGGTTAGTCCAAGGATGTGATTACCCTTTAAGAGATCTTGAAGATTTCTCATGCTGACATGGGCTAGCCGGCGATGCCATAGCCACCCCTTGTCGGCCTTGGCCATTAGACAAGTCGCATGGAATATGCTCTCTTTCGAGAAACCAACTGTGTAAAGGTTGCCATCCAACTCTCCAACAAAGGACACTTCAAGAGTATCTATCTTAAATACTTTCACATCCGTTAGTCCAAAGAGTGTATCATAACCAACATAAGCCAATTGGCGAACAGAAAGCAAATGATATTTAAGGGATACAACAAGCATGACATTTGCATGAGACATGTCATCTATGATAGCCACCTTGCCCAACCCGAGTACCTGTCCTTTTGATCCTCCACCAAACATAATTCTCATAAATGGTTGAATAGCTTCCATTAAATCATAGAGCAATTTGCTATCTCTGGTCATATGATTGGTACATCCACTATCAATCACCCATTTTACTCCACCATAGAAAGCCACGTACACACAATTATAACTTGGTTAGAGGCACCCATTTTGCAATGTGACCTCTCAAGTTAGTAACAAGGGACTTAGGGACCCAAATAGCTTAGAATCGGAATGCATTTTGAGGACCAACAAACTTTGCATAAACTTCTCCATCCTTCGATTTACGAAGTACATAGGATGGAGGCATGAACTTTTCTAGCTTGTTGAGAGTGGGTATGCCCCTTGTGGCCTTCCCACTAACAACCTTACCTTTCTCCTTGTGCCCTTCTCGTACAAATGTTTCTTTTAGAGGAGTGGTACACTTTTGAGAGGAAGACATCTTCTTCTTGCTTGTGCTTGGGTCAAACCCGAGCCCCTCTTTGGCAAACACCTCATTGTGTTGACTCAATACCTCATTAAGGTTCTTTTGTCCTTGAGAACATGTCATGAGACCTTTCTCGATTTGATCCTTGAGAAAGCGATTCTCCTCAAGAATAGATGCTTGGTCACTACTAGAGTTAGTAGTACAAGCACCAACATTGATAATAGGAGAAGAGTAAGCCTTGGCAAGAGTTTCAAGATAAGTAAGCTTGAGCGTCTCAAAAATATTTGTAAGAAGGGTGAGATCTTCTTCCTTAGTCTTCAGAGACAAGGATAGAAGCTCACAATCCTTAGAGAGAGATGCATGAGACTTCACAAGCTTACTTTTATCATTCATCAACTCTTCACAAGAGTCCTTAGCCTTTTTAAAGTAGGCAAGATCTTTAGTATGAACATCAATGTTTGCACCAATTTTCAAGTATAGTTCATCATTTTGTGCTTCCTCATATTGGACTTTCCGCTCAAGGATTTCATATTTTTCCTTTTCCTCGGTTACAAGGGTTTCGAGTTCCATAATGGTGACGGTGTGCTTACCCACCATCTCCATAAGCGTACGAAACATAGTGAGATTCTTTCCTTTGAGGGAGCACATGACCTTATTTAATTTTACAAACATGGGGTCATCTATATCATTATATCATAATTATCCTCCGCATCAAGATTCTCATCACTAGGAGTAGAAGGAGTGAAAAGAGGAGGATTTGACCGTGAGGTTACCTTGACCTTGTCAGGAGAGTTTTGATCCTATCCATCTTATACCACGGCCTTTGCCATTAGCCACTTGTGAGCGTTGCCCTTGTAGTCTTTCATGTAGTTTTAGGTAACAAAATCACCACTCTTGTTGACTAGCCTCAAAGTGTTTTGAGAATCTTGGGCTACTCCGGCAACACCACTAACATCATCCGGATCAGATTCTTCGTGAGCAACTATTGCTTTCCCATCTCTCTTCTTGAGCTTGGCGTTCAAAGGGTTTGGCAACTTCTTCTTGGGAAAGGTCTTGGGAAACCTTGGTTTATCTTCTCTCTTCTCATAAGGGCAGTCATTGGAGAAGTGGTTGGTTTCTTCATAGTTGTAGCATTTTCTCACTTTCTTCTTGTGGAATCTTCCCTTGAATTTTCCCGCGCTAAACTTCTTGACAAAGAGAGCAATGTCTTCATATGAAGGACTCTCATCGGAGTCAATCTCATCACCATATTCATCCTCCTCATCTTCCTCTTCTTCACTTTGCTCTTCTTCATACACATGCTTGGCCTTCAATGCAAGATTGATTTTTGATGTTGAGGTACCATGCATGGCAAGATGTTTTGTAGCATTTGCCTTTGACTCTTCAAATAGTTGGAAGGTTGATATGATGTCATCCGGAGCCATTTACTTGAATCCATGGTGTTGTCTTATGTCACACACCATTTGATGATGCTATGGGGCAAGAGCACGAAGCAACTTATCCACGAGAAATCGCTTAGTCAAGTTGAATCCATCTTGTGTCTTCTCACACTCACAGGACTCAGTATCAGTGGTGAGAGGCATGAGACGCTCAAGGAGTTGCTTGGGAGATTCACCTTTCTCCATACAAAAGTTTTGCAATTAACCCTTGGCGATTTCATATTGAGCAAGCCAGAGAGTGGAGGTACTGGTCTTGGTTCTCACAATGCTATCCTATAATTCCTTGGCACTTGTGATATGTATGTATGGTCTCCTTTGCTTGTCAGTCTGATCCAGAGCATCCTACGACCATCCCCATGCACACTCAAGCATACGCCCTTGGACCTAAGGTGAACTCGCTCCTTTCCGAATCTTCCCTTTCCGCATGTAAGACATGGATGCTACTTCATGTGCGGACCTTGTGCAAACTCAGGTACACCCGAGGAGACCATGGAGAGCCCAAGGACCAAGGCCAAGCGTGCACGTAAGTGAAGGAAGGAGATGGAAGAAGGGCCAGCTGCTATGGCGACCGGACATTCGACCCGAACCCGATCCCCGGAAATCCGGACCCCCCTATCCAGAGAGCTCTGGAAGTGACCCCGATAGCCCGGACATCTGACACCATGCCCCAGACATCCGGCTCCTCCTAAAGCCCCGTACATCCGGCCCCCTCGCCCGGAAATCCGGCCCCTCCATTACCGAATGCATCTGGAAGACCTAGGCCAGCCCGGACATCCGGCCTCCCAGCCCAGATATCCGGCCCGTCACGAAGCCCCGGACATCCGGCCCGACGCCCGAACATCCGGCTCCGCCTATCTGCGCACAGTGAAGGGCCGAGGCCCATGTACCGCTTCGCCCACCTAGACTATATATACTGCTCCTCCTCCCTCTTTCTAGGGTTAGCATTGGTTTAGCTCATTTGAGATAGAGCTTTGCTCATCCATACAGATCTACTCCTTGAGAGAGACCGCGGCCCCTCTTTGGAGAAGATCCACATTGGATTCAAGACCTCCTCACGGAGAAGACCATCAAGACCTCCTCACAGAAAAGAATCGGTTACCCTTTGTATCGTCCCGTGTTGACTTTGGATCGTGTGATCTCTATGTATACTTGGATCTAGCATATGTGTGATCGTTCTTGTTGGTTTGAGTGATTCTCTCGTGTTTCCCCTCGTGTTCTTCTTGTTCTTCGCGTGATCCGCTCCTTTCGTCAAAGATCAGCCATCTAGGGTTCCACCCTACATCATCTTTGTATCATGAGCCATGTTGATCACGATTTCGGAGCCTCCCCTCTTTGTTTTCTATCCTGAATTTGTTGTGTTCTTCCCCAATTTCAAAAATACCCACCAAAAATAGCCCCAATTTTTTTGTGATTTGTTGGTTTGATGATGTTTTGTTGATTTTGATCCATGGGTTCGTTGTGTCTTGAGTAGATCTATCTTTTCCCCACTTTCCATTCACGAAATCCATCAAATTTTGCCCCCAAAATCATCAATTTGCGCCCCCAATTCAAAAATTTCTGCCCCAAACGAGATCTGGAATCATCGGGATGAACATCCGGGCCTCATGCCGGACATCCGGGCCCCAAGACGGACATCCGGCCCCTGGAGCACAAAATCCGCACCGTTCTAGACATACCCCCCCCGGATATGCGGGCCCCACCCCCGGATTTCCGGCCCCTAACATTTCAGCCTTTGGTGTTTCACCGTTTTAACCATAACTAATTCATCCGGAGTCCGTTTTTGACGTTCTTTAGCTCGTTTCGAAGCTATTGACATCCCCCATCCCACAAAAATACTACCATAATCATTTGACTCCATCAAATTTTTGGAACTTTGGCATCTTTTCCTAGGGCTTCCACCATATCTTTCGCCAAACCACCATAGCCTTCCGCAACCTAACCAATTTTGTCCACCTTAGCATTAGTGGTTGTTTGAGTTGTGATTTGAGTTTCCTAAGGTGTTTAGGCTACTTAGGGATGGTTGCTTCTTCATCAACCACCACCATAACTTCCGCATAGGTTTGCCCACCATACACCTCTGCCACCGCAACTTAAACCAATTTTGTTTGTGTTGAGAGTTGTGTCTCCTAATGTGTTTCGGCTACTTAGGTACCATTGCTTTTGACTCCGACACCGTGTATAGCCCATCATACCCTTCCACCATAACCCATTTTGACCGGGTTCCCACCAATACTTCCGCAACCACCACCGCTTTTCCGCTACCACCATTTGACATTTGACATTTGAGATTTTGAGTTCGCGGTTTTTCTGTTTCCTAAGGTGTTTCGGCTAATTAGGGACGGTTCTACATCAAGAACACCACCACTCATCATCGCCAAGGATGGTAATCTCGACGACACCATTGTGTATTCGTCTTGCCATTGTATTGATAAGCCCTAGCCCATTTTGCGTCACTTGCATATCAAGACTAGCCATTTGAGTATTGCGAGCAATGTTACTTGTGCACATTAGTGATCTACACCATCCACTGCATACATACCATGTCATATTTGTCGGTGTACAAAAGTAGGGGCTCTCCTTTTGACCCCTTTACTTGTGCACGGGCAGTCAGAGCCACGCGCCGCGGCCACACTTAGCAGCGCAGAGGAGGAAAGCCGGAGAGAAGTAGAAGCACAAGACAACCAAGGCGAAGTCAAGACCAGAAGCGCAAGAGGGCATGAGGGCGAGGTGGACTCCCTCGGCAAGATCCTTGCTGAGGCGGCCCCCTCAGCCTTGGCAAGAGCCTTGCCGGGGCAACTTGCCCAACACCAGCAGAGCGAGCCACCCTTGAGCCCACAGGCTCCAACCCAACCAACTACATTGGAGCCAAGGCTCGAGAGGCGCCTCTTTGGTGGCATGCAAATCTTCGTCAAGATCATAAAAATATTAGTAACGATGAGGACCAGAAGACGGCGACCCTTGGCAGGATCCTAGCCGAGGAAATCCACAAGTCCCCGTCAAGACCCTTGCCAGGGATGACAACAACGCCACGGCAAGACCCTTGCTGGGCCCCCGGCAAGACCCTTGCCAGGGGCATCAGCATGGCCACTGCCAGGCCTGCGCCAGCCAAGACTCCACCGCCGTCCCCATGCAGCTGCCAGCTCAACCAGTTGACAGGCGCTTGCGTGGCGACATGTGGCCTCGACACCAACCCAGCAAGCTCCTGCGTGGTGGCGTGCAAGTCTTCCTGAAGGCTCCACCAACGTGCTAGCCCAGTAGCCAGCCAACATGGCGCCATGACGCCCTGTCAGCTCGGAAGCGTGTCAAAGCTAGGCGAGGTGGTGACAGCTGTGATGTGCTTCCCTGGCGTCCCCGATAAAGCAAGGGGGCATGTCGGCAGTGCATTAAATGTGTTTGTCCGACGGTCCCAGAGGATAGGCCCATCGACTGTAGACCTTTCCACCTCCGGTGTGCCACCATGGCAACCCCTTTTGCCTATAAAAGGAGGCCCGAGGTGACCAGGAGGGGGATTCAGCTCTTTTGGGCAAGTTGCACCCCGTAGCTAGCTCAAGAACACAAGAACACACTCAAATACTGTCGGTGTTCTGGGAACGGGGGTCCCCAGACTTGCCTGCCTGCGGCCTGCGGCGTGGCTCAAGTGGGGGCCCAGCGCGGCCTATCTTCATCAGCTCAAGCTCAAGACCCTCGCGAGGGGCCAAGCCTCGCGGGGCGGATGACCAGAAGCTTCCTCAGGGGCAGCCTCATCAGGCAGGCTCGCGAGGAGGCAGAGAGATCAAGGCAGGGGTACCTCACGAGGAGCCCGTGACGCAAGCCATGACGATCGAGACCAGGCGGGCACTAGGCGGGCGCTGGCCTGCGAAGTGTCCTTGTTTCCCCTTTGGTGCAAAGGGGGCAAGCACAGGCCAAGGCATCAGGCAAAGTTTACCATTCTGGTGCAACTAGACCAAGACCAGCATAGCGGCAGGATGGAGGTCACCGTGGAGCCCAAGACGGCGTCACCACCAGTGCTTTTGGCAGCCGAAGACCACCTTTGGTCAGGATAACTTGTAGTAGATGTTCCCCTTCAAAATGGCCAATTGTTGGCGCCCTTCCCTCTCATTATTTGGGGAGAGGCCCAGGGCCTTTATAAATAGAGCTAGCCACCATAGAGCAGAAGAGGACACCTAGAGATCTGGTAGAGCCCTAGCAGAGAGAGAGAGAGGCGACTGAACTCACCCAAACAGTTCATCGCACCGGCTCAAGAACACCTCTCACGAGGCTGTTCTTCCCTTGTACTGTTCATCATCAGCCTCTGAGGCAATCCACCACACCACACACTAGAGTAGGGTATTACACCACAATGGTGGCCCGAACCAGTATAAACCTCGTGTCCCTTGTGTTGTTCATTGTTTCAAGCTTAGATCACGCGAGGAGATTGGACGTAGATCGGTAGGGGAGAGATCTCCGCACGCACCCCAGTGTTCGAACCTCAAGGGTCTGCCGGAACCCGAAATCCGACATTTGGCGCGCCAGGTAGGGGTGTGCCAGAATCCTTCTTCCTCCGCATCACGTTCCGTCGCCTCGCCGTTCAGATGTCAAGCGACACGGCTGCCAACGCCAACCGCTGGGCAGCGTGGCCTGCCCACGCCGTGTCACCAACCCAGGGCGACCTCAACCTTGTGCCTCAAGCAGCCCGCGCTGCGCAGGGCGCTGTGGGGCGTGGGCGGCACGGCCAGACGCCGCCTGCCCTCACACCATGGCATGTGCGGGCCACAACAAGGGCCTCAAACCACGCCGCGGCCACAGCGCCGTACACCCGACGGGAGCAAGCGAATTCCAGGGCCACGCTCACGGTGGCCCGAGAGCTGCTACGGTGCCGACTGCTTGAGGGCGGCCGCGACGTGTTGTTGGAGCGAGTAGCCGAGCTCCTGGATGCTGCCGCCTCAGGAACACCTCCTTTCTGCGTCCAGCTGCCACCCCAGACCCAAGGCGGGCCGTGTGGCGGCATCATGTGCACGCACACAACCTCCAGCGAACTCCAGGGCCTGTCCAGCGCCAACACCTCTGCCGGCACCGGGCGACAAGTCACGCCGGCCCCCTCTCAGGCCAGCAAGGGGGGGGGGGCACGCTGTGGCCTTCGGCTTCGGCAGACCGCCGTGCCATCACCCCCAAGACGGCGCTCCAAGCCAGACTGCGCGGCATGCGGGGCGCTACGGCGAGGCCCACAAGACGATGGCCCTAGAAGCTTATGTGCCCCGCATGGTAGGTCAGGGGTGCGCATTGGAAGAAGATCATGGCTCATTCCTCGAGCCAGGCTGGGGCGAGGAGACGCCAGAAGTCGAGCTCTTTCGGGAACCCCAAGAGAACCTCGACAACCGCACCGACAGCAGCAACTATCGGGTACCATTCATCCCTCAGGAGCAAGCTTATGCTAACCACGGGTCGCAGGAGATACGGGTCGCCACAGCAGATGGCTGCCCCAATGCTGCAGCCTCATACCCTTCAGGGGGAGGGCGCAGGGGGCTGCAGGAGAGGGGCCGAGATTTGGGTTCGTCCCTTCGGCGGTCGGAGCAAGGCGTTCTCAGGAGGTAGGCCCTCTGCCGGGGAGGTGCCCCAGGGCCTGCCCCCGGCAGGGGACCCGTGGTCGTCGGGGGAACCACTAGCGACCACTCTACCCCATTAGCGTCGTCCTTGGTTTTCGGTCGCCGTCAATGGCGGCAGACTGAGGCGCAAGGCGGGGCCCTCGTCTGGCGATATGAAGCAAGGCCGGTACCTGTGAAGAAGGCCCAGTGCCTGTGAAGCTCGCCGCCCGTGACACTCTCACGTAATAATGAGTGGGGCTGTACACGCCCCGGAGTCTCCGGAGAGCCACCCTCAGGCCTCGAGGGATCCAGCCCACGCCCAGTGGCAACACTTGGCTCCGCGCTGGTGAGAAGACGTCGAAGACTAGACTAGGTGCCAGACGCGGCCTTTTTCTTTTGCCTTTCCTTGTTAACAAAGTTCTTCGATTTGGATTTAAGTTGGATTTGAGCTTGATGCTTGCGTGTGTTTGGGGGAAGGGGTTTTTAGTCTCGTTCGAGCAATCTCGCATGTTCTGGTTTCGGCTTTGCGTCCAAAGTTAGCGTCGGCTGCCCCCCTCGCGAGCCGGGTCGGGCTCGGCACGTTTTATAGCCAGGACAACTGTTGCCGCACCCTTTCCGGAGGTCCTCATCGCAGAATGTACAAGTTAATCAGACAACACCCGAGGTACGGCGGCCCCCGCAGGCCCGCTTAGGACTTGTCGGGGTTGGAAGGTACGCAAGTCAGCTGACTCATCACCGGGCCAGCAGCTAAGTTCACACGCAACGTTATACTTACTAGCATACTAATTGCAAACCTTTACATGAGGGGCTTCCCCTCCCAAAATGCTCTTACATTCTTCAGGGCCAAGCCCGAACCTTCTTCGTGCAGGATAAACAACAGTGAAATGCGGTCAGTCGGACATATCACTCACCGCGTCTTCTTGGGCATCCTTGGAGGCATCACTGGCGTCGTTGACATTGCCGCCGCCGCCAGCATCTCCGTCAGCACCAGGCTCGTCCACAACACCGCCTTCATTAGCGGCCACGACCACTCCGTCATCATCAGACGCGAAGGCCCTGACGAGGGCGTCCATGTTGTCCTCCACCCATCGCGCCAGGTCGCCCCAGACGGCTATGGGCACGGGTGCGATGGCAGCGTCGAAGTCGAAATGGGGATCCCTGCCCAGGAGATAGCTAAAGACGCGGGAGAAGGCGCGCCCGAGCAAGGCTCGGCTCCTCTCTTCGACAAGCTAACGGGACCTTTTGGATCGGTTCTCCAGAAGCTTCACCACATCGGTGAAAAACTAGAGGTTGCCGGCGTAGTTGACCTCGTGCGGCTCCTTAGTGGCAGCCTCGCAGATGTTGCCCAAAGCTGTGTTGGCCCTTTCTCTGAGCCTTTGAAGCATGGGCGCATGCTCATGCTCCAGAACCCGTCGCCGGCGGATCTCGTCCTCATTCCGCTGCACGCTGGCCTCCGCGTCATCAACCCTCTGTTGGAGAAGAAGCTGCTCGGCCCGGGAAGAGGACAGCTCCGCCTGTGCTGCACAGAGGGCGGCTGCGGAGGAGTTCGCACACCGCGACACTTCGGCCAGTTTGGCCCTGAGGGCTGTGGTCCTGCCCTCAGCCTCGGCCTTGATCAGCCCCAACCTCGTCTCGTATTTGCGCTCGAAGGCCGAGCGAGCTTCCGCCACACGGCGATCGACTTCTTCCTGGGCCCGGGCTTCGTGCGCGGCAACTTCATCCTCCGCCCGAGCCACCAGGCGCTCCCTCGTCTCCAACCGCTCAAGATCAAGGTTGCGCTCGGCGGCCTCCAGCGTCAGCGCCTGCTTGTGCTTTAGAAGCTCCGCTCGATCAACAGGGGCCCCCTCCATCAACTCAAGGGCCGCCTGGCGCAGTTCCACTTGTTGCTCCAGGGAGTTGCTCCAGGCCTGGAGCTCCCATGCGCGCTCCTCCGCATCCTTGCGCCGTCGGTCTGCTTCCCGAGCCTCCTCGACGGCCTGGGAGCAGGCCTCCCGCGAAGCTGCCAGCGAAGTTTCAGCCTTCGCGTTTTTGAGATCACATTGGTGATGCACGAGGGAGACGGCTACCTTTAGTTTGCGCCTCTCCTCAGCAAGGCGCAAGCCTTCAGCCTCGAGGCGTGCATCCTCGTCAGCAAGCTCTGCCCCGATCCGGCTCACCGCATCCGTCGCCCTCTGGAGGAACTCTTCGTGAAGGGAGCGTCGCTCCCAAGCGCGCCTGAGCACACCTCCTGCATCACCCTCTTCCACCAGGGCATGCGGAGGGCCCCGAGGCGGCAAGCCCCCTCCCGGCGTGGGGCTGGGGCTGGCTCCCCAGCCATCGCCGAACGGACCTCTCTGGGAATCCGGCCTGGCGTCGGTCCACCCACGGAGGAGGAGCCAAAGACAGACTTCAACCATTCACCATCTATGATCAGAGGAGGAACGTGGGGCAAGCCGGATGTGCCCCAGGAGGCCTCATGATGAAAAGACAGCGGGCGCGCAGGTTCGAGGTGCCCTACGGAATGGACCATTCCACCAACCGGTCTGGCAGCAGGGGTGCCGCTCAAGCTCGGCGCGCCCAGGGCCAGCGGAGGAGGCGGAGCTTGGGGGGATGGCTCCCGGGCTGACTCGGCGAGTTTCGCAGGGCAGGGCCCGAAAGGCCACAATCAGTCGCAGGGATAGCAAAGTAAATGAGCAGAGAAAGAAGAAGACTTACTCAGGCGCTTCAGCAAGCGGCAAGGGCGGTCGTTGCCACCCAAGGCCTCCTTCCTCTTGCGGAGGGCCTCAAAGTCTACGCGGAACCGACCCAAGCGCTCGGCGCAGGGGTCGGTCTCTGGTGCGGAAGAAGCATCAAGACGATCAGCGCCGGAGGAGTCAGCCTGGGGGGGCGCCGTCAGGCGTCGCCTCGCGAGGAACGGATGGGGCCTCGGGAGCCCCGGCCTCAGGAACCATAGGCCGCAACTCCACACCCGCCGCCGCTCCAGGGCGGGCCTCGGGAGACGCTGCCTTCGAGGCTTCTCGCGGCGTCGGCACCTCAACATCGGTTGCCTCAACTCCCGCCGGTTCTCGTCTTCCTGCCCTGTCGCCCGAGGAAGGACCGCTGTGGGTAGCAGGGGGAGCCACCATTCGCGGGGCCCCGTGCAGCCAGCAGGGCGCAGCCCCCACTCGTCGAAGCTGGGCATCTGCCTCACAAAATCGGCCCTGCCGGAGCAAAGATACAACATGACACCATTACTCCGAAGGCAGCCTGGGGAAGGATCGCCAGTCAAGACCCTGAGCATCATCCGCAGCGCTTCAGGCGCCAGGTCCTCCTCCTGAAGCCGCGTGCCATCTCTGTGGCCCGCAAAGTCCCACATCCAGCGAGAGTGGCGCTGAAGAGGGGCAATGCGACATTGGAGGAACTCCTTCACCACCTTGGGTGCTGTCACATTGAGCGCCCTCAAACTCTGGAAGCGGCGCCAGACGAAGGCGAGCCGGGGGCTCACGAGCACCTCATGATCCCAACCCGCGTGAGGAACAGTAGGTGAAGTCGGGTGCGAGAGCATAGGATTGGGCACTCCAACGTCCACGTATAGCCACCGCTCTCTGAACCTGGCCTCAGGAGTAGGAAGGCCGAAGTCGATCCCTGAAGCGGCCGCCTCTGGCACGGCTAGGAAGCTCACACACCCTGAGCACTGAGTGGGGTCGCTCAGGCGCAAGGAAAAGAAGTGGCGCAGCAGGGCAACGGAAGGAGGAATGCCTATCATCGCCTCGCAAACAAAAGCAAAGACAGCCAGAAGAGTAATGGACTCCGGCCCAAGGTGCATCATGCGGATCTGATAATGGGAGAGCACCGCATTGAAGAAGGCGGAAAAGGGGGGAACCAGACCCGCCCATAGGGCATCGGTGAAGAATCGGACCTCCGTGACGATCCTATCAAGGGAGGCATGGGACGCAGGCCAGACTGTGGTCCTGCCGCACTCGTTGAAGATAGTGGCAGGGGCGGAGCAGACCTTGTTCAAAGCTTCTGGATTGAGTATGATTGACCGAGCAACGGCGGGGGTCACCGCCGGAGGTGTGCGGGGCGAATGCGCGGGCTTCATTCCCCTTGCTTTCTTCGTTGGCGCCATGGCGGTGAAGAGGAGGAAGAACTCGAGTCGGATTTGCGGCGGAGGCTGGAGCCCGAAGAAGAAGGAAAGGTAGGAGGCAAGCGAGCAGCGGAAAGGAGGAACAACTGTGTGCAACTACGGGTCCGCTTAGCCGGACGCGTAACAAGGCGTCGTGGGGAAGCGCAGACGTCCACGACCAATCAATCGCCACGCGGCGCCCGAGGGCGCAGGCTTTTTGGGCCCGCAGCGCTTCGCGCTTACCTCGTCGCTCCCTGCTAGGCCATGCCAGGGCGCGCCTTGGGCCCGGGGGCTACTGTCGGCATTCTGGGAACGGGGGTCCCCAGACTTGCCTGCCTGCGGCCTGCGGCATGGCTCAAGTGGGGGCCCAGCACGGCCCATCTTCATCAGCTCAAGCTCAAGACCCTCGCGAGGGGCCAAGCCTCGCGGGGCGGACGACCGGAAGCTTCCTTAGGGGTAGCCTCATCAGGCAGGCTCGTGAGGAGGCGGAGAGATCAAGGCAGGGGTACCTCGCGAGGAGCCCATGACGCAAGCCATGACGATCGAGACCAGGCGGGTGCTGGGTGGGCGCTGGCCTGCGCAGTGTCCTTGTTTCCCCTTTGGTGCAAAGGAGGCAAGCACAGGCCAAGGCATCGGGCAAAGGTTACCATTTCGGTGCAATGAGACCAAGACCAGTAGAGCGGCAGGACAGAGGTCACCATGGAGCCCAAGACGGCGTCACCACCAGTGCTTTTGGCAGCCGAAGACCACCTTTGGTCAGGATAACTTGTACTAGATGTTCCCCTTTAAAATGGCCAATTGTTGGCGCCCTTCCCGCTCATTATTTGGGGAGAGGCCCAGGGCCTTTATAAATAGAGCTAGCCACCACATAGTAGAAGAGGACACCTAGAGATCTGGTAGAGCCCTAGCAGAGAGAGAGAGGCGACTGAACTCACCCAAACAGTTCATCGCACCGGCTCAAGAACACCTCTTGCGAGGCTGTTCTTCCCTTGTACTGTTCATCATCAGCCCCTGAGGAAATCCACCACACCACACACTGGAGTAGGGTATTACACCACAACGGTGGCCCGAACCAGTATAAACCCCGTGTCCCTTGTGTTGCTCGTTGTTTCCAGCTTAGATCACGCGAGGAGATTGGACGTAGATCGGTAGGGGAGAGATCTCCGCGCGCACCCCAGTGTTTGAACCTCAAGGGTCTGCCGGAACCCGAAATCCGACAAATACATCCACCAAATTAGGACTAGGGTATTACGCATCTTCGTGGCCCGAACCTAGGTAAACGATCTGTGTGCTTCCTGTCAGACCCGCTCTTCTCACAACCCCGCGCCCGTGTAACGCCCCAAGACCGGAGCTTCAGTTGCCTTCCAGGGTTTTCGGGTTTCGTCGTGTGTTTTGTTTGGTCCGCTGCATTTCATCTTTGCATCATGTGCATTACATCATGTCATTTCTTTTCTTAACTCAACTAAATAAACTGTATGGATCGTCGATCCATTTAAACCGAGGGAATTCACATGGTGATTCTCTTTACAACTTATCCTCTCGATATTTAGAGAGCTATAGTAATTATTCCAATTATGTGGAATTACCTTAACACACTTGCAAAAATCCCAATGCCTTTTATTATTTCAACTCTTGGTCTCTAACTTTGCCACATGTCCTTTCATCATTTTCCGGAGCTCCACCAAATTTCTCAACATTTTTGGGCACTTCGAAAAACCTATCCTAGTTCAAACCTTTTGAATTAAATTCAAAGGAATTTGAATTTAATCTTTCAAACTTGACCTTTTTCTATTTTCCCGGACCGTTCTCATTTTTCTGAGTCCGTGAAAATTATCCCCGTGCCCAAATTCGTCCTCTAACCTTCTCTTCTCTCTTTTCCTTTCTCCTATTTTATTGTCTCTGTTTTTGTTAAGAGTAGAATCAAGAGAGGGAGAGAAGGGAGCCCAGCAGGCCATTTGGGCCCAGCTGCATCTAACCTAGCCCAGGCCGGCCCATCCTTCCCCGCAGCTCACCTAAACCTACTTCCTAACCCTAGGCCCAACGAACCAACCTCCCTCTCCTCACGATCTCCTCTTCCCTCGCGCCGCAAGAGAGACCCGCAACCCGATCCCCATCTCCCTCGCGCGTGCTCCTCTTCTCGCTCGCTGGCCGCAGCCACTCCTCCCTCGATCCCTCTCCTCCCCTCGCTAGTCTTCTGCCACCGCCACACCCTCTCGCTCGCGCCCGAACCCCCCCGACAGCCACGTCCAGCGCCGGCCCTGCCGCCGAGCGACGCCCGCTCTTCGGTCCGGCGTCCCGCGCTGTCCCCGTCGCCATCGTCCATCCTGTCACCGGAGCCCGGCGCCTCTACCTCGCCTCTGCTCCCGCATGCTTCGCCTCCCCGTGCTCTAGTTGCACCGACGTCCGGGGCTCCAAGTCCTCCACCTTCGTTGTTCGCCCCAAGGTCCAGCGAGGTCACGGCCGGACCCAACTCCGGTGCCCCGTCCCCATTGGTGCTGACCTCCACCGCAGGGGCAGCGTGGTCGCTGCCCTGCTTCTGTGTTGTTTGCCAGGTCCCGCAGGAGGCCGCGCGAGCCCGTGTTGACCACGTCGGTGTGGGTCCTTTTCGCCTGCAGTTGCCGCCATGGAACCGAGCTTAGAGCTCCGCTGCTGCCTTGGTGCTGCTATGCCCAACTCCTCCTTGACAGTTGCCTCGTCTCCGGCCCTGCCCGTTGGAGCCATGCCTCCCGGTGCCTGCAGCCGCGTCGCCGGTCTTCTGTCTCGACCCGGCATCTTTCCCTTGTGGCATCTATTTAGGTGCAGCGCCACAAGTTTTGCCTCTGTGCACTCGGGTGATGTTGGCAGTGGAGTACCTCGACGCCCGATGCCTAAAACGATCACCGAACCGGAAATAACGCCAAGTACTAGGTCAACGAGGACCGCCAAGTTCGTCTTCCGCCGTCTCCGAAATCGCCAAGTACCACGACGATACGTGAATGACCACCGCCGACCCCAAGTTACTCGGATTCGTCAAGTACCTCTACGAAAACATTGTACGACTAATTCCGTGGCTGAAAACCCGTGTACAACTACCGTCGCCGTGTACGACTACCTCCACGACGAACGTCCCGAGAACGTCTACTTCCTTTACTTTGCACCGAACGAGAACCGTCCCTTTTGCACGCTTCGAAGGTATAACCCCGAGTCGACGCCCAACGCATGAATGCATGTTGGATGAGATGCACCCTTTGTCTGCACCCTGTCCGTATTGTCACTCGTTTTCCATGCCACTAACCCGTGGGACACCCGGAATCCGGGATCATCCCACCATCTCTTGCACGCTCCCGTCACTTTTCCTTTTGCACCGGTATCCTCGTGGACTACCTGATAACCGATATGTTGCCGTGGCATCATTTTCGTATTCGTTGCCATGGCACCCCTTTTCCTTGGCACCACGGTGACAAATGCTTCATAATGCTCTTGTCAACTTTTATTAAAAATTGCTTAAACTTGCACATGTCATCCGCATCATGATAACAACTTCAAGATTGGTTAAAATTGTTGTTGCACCAAATTGATAATTGCATTTGGGGTTTACCAGTTTTGTTGTTTATTATATCCGGCCCCATTTAAATTGTATAGATGATATAGTTTTGTTATGCTTCACCTCTTTCCATGTTTAAACAAAATTTAATATTGTTGGGTACCTAACCGAGAGTGAACTAAATAATTGATGTGGTGTTCGGTCAATATGCAACGGAGTTGCATATTGAGCTCCACTTAATTTGTAGGATTGCTTGTGCACTTTGCCATGCCATGCCGCTTTAATCCGGACATGCATCATACTTGTTTGTGCATCATGCCATGATTCTGTGTTGGTTGTTTACTATGTTGTTTGCTTCTTTCCGGTGTGCTTCTCCGGGTTGTTTCTGGTAACGTCGTGTTTGTGAGGAACCGTTCGACTACGTCCGTTTGTCTGCTTCATGGACTCGTTCTTCTTCCTTGCGGGATCTCAGGCAAGATGACCATACCCTCGAAATCACTTCTATCTTTGCTTGCTTAGTTGCTCGCTCTTTTGCTATGCCTATGCTGCGATACCTACCACTTGCTTATCATGCCTCCCATATTGTTGCACCAAGCCTCTAACCCACCTTGTCCTAGCAAACCGTTGATTGGCTATGTTACCGCTTTGCTCAGCCCCTCTTATAGCGTTGTTAGTTGCAGGTGAAGATTGAAGTTTTGTTCCTTGTTGGAACATGGAGATGTTGTTCCTGGTTGTAACATGTTTACTTGTTGGGATATCACAATATATCTTATTTAATTAATGCATCTATATACTTGGTAAAGGGTGGAAGGCTCGGCCTTATGCCTGGTGTTTTGTTCCACTCTTGCCGCCCTAGTTTCCGTCATACCGGTGTTATGTTCCTTGATTTTATGTTCCTTACCCGGTTGGGTTATATTGGGAACCCCTTGACAGTTCGCCTTGAATAAAACTCCTCCAGCAAGGCCCAACATTGGTTTTACCATTTGCCACCTAGCCTTTTTCTTTCCCTTGAGTCGACCGGCTCAAGGGTCATCTTTATGTCAACCCCCCCGGGCCAGTGCTTCTCTAAGTGTTGGTCCAACTGAGCGATGTCCGAGGCTACCAGGGGAAACTCTGGGCTGGCTTACCCAACGTCTGGCTCATCCGGTGTGCCCTGAGAACGAGATATGTGTAGCTCCTATCGGGATTTGTCGGCACATCTGGGTGGCTTTGCTGGTCTTGTTTTACCATTTTCGAAATGTCTTGTAATCGGGATTCCGAGTCTGATCGGGTCTTCCCGCTAGAAGGTCTATTCCTTCGTTGACCGTGAGAGCTTGTCATGGGCTAAGTTGGGACACCCCTGCAGGGATTTGAACTTTCGAAAGCCGTACCTGCGGTTATGGGCAGATGGGAATTTGTTAATGTCCGGTTGTAGAAAACCTGAAGTTGACCTTAATTAAAATACATCAACCGCATGTGTTACCGTGATGGTCTCTTTCCGGCGGTGTCCGGGAAGTGAACACGGTGTTGGAGTTATGCTTGACGTAGGTTGTTCTAGGATCACTTCTTGATCATAGTTTCTCGACCGTGCTTTGCCTTCTCTTCTCGCTCTCATTTGCGTATGTTAGCCACCATATATGGTAGTCGCTTGCTGCAGCTCCACCGTGGCTCACAGATACTTCCAAAACCATCTTGCAGGTGCCGATGAGACCGTGCAGTTGACGCAACCAAGCTCAGGAGGAGCTCGATGAAGATCTTGTCCTTTGTGGTGTTTCGTTCTAGTTGATCAGTAGTGGAGCCCAGTTGGGGTCGATCGGGGACCTTGTCGCATTTGGGGTTCTTCTTTTATTTTGGTTCCGTAGTCGGACCTTGATTGTATTTGGATGATGTAATGCTTTATTCATGTAATTGTGTGAAGTGGGATTGTAAGCCAACTATGTATCTTCTTCCCCTATTTTATTACATGGGTTGTGTGAAGATTACCTCACTTGCGACATTGCTTTCAATGCGGTTATGCCTCTAACTCGTGCTTCGACACGTGGGAGATATAGCTGCATCGAGGGCGTTACAAGTTGGTAATCAGAGCCTTCCCCGACTTTAGGAGCCCCTTTGCTTGATTGTTTTTAGCGGCTGAGTTGTGTCTAGAAAAATGTTTTGAGTCATTTAGGAATTATATATCGGAGATTTTAGGAATTCTTTTTACTCCCCAGTCTCCTCATCGCTCTGGTAAGGCATCCTGATGTAGATTTTTGACTCTTCTCTTCTCAAATTTCACTAAAAAAATTTTTAGGATCACGCGGGTATCTTGGAATCGTTCCGATGGTTTTGTGATGAGAACATTGTCTTGGTGCCTCCTGTCAGGGGTTTTGTGGAAGTGTCCCGGGGAGTTGAGCTCTGAGGTGTTGTTGTCATAATTTTATCATTGCAGTTCTGGAATACCTGAGTTTAGTACGCCAACATCGAAAATCTCTTTTATGCAGTTCGTTGGTGAGATAACCTCGACGCCACCCAGTACTGGGGCGGGAGTTCGGGAGTATCGCCATAACTCGTATAACGGATGCTTTTCGAAGGTTGAGGTAGATGATTTCCGAAGGTTTCTTGGTTATGTGTTGAAGGATGGATACAGCTGGATGTAGGATTTGCTAGTTTTGGATGAGATATTATGCTTCCCCTGTATCCCCAACACCTGATTGCATAACCGGGAAAATTTCGGGAGTTTCATAAGTGGGAATTCTAGTAGCTCTTAGGATATCTTTCCAACAGATGTATGATATGAAATTGGGGTTCGGCGTCTAGTGGTCCGCCTATTCATGGTCGGTTTTACAGTGGTCTCGTTGAGTCTTAAAGAGTCCTTGGCTATGCCGACTCGGGGACGCTTCGTATGTCATGTGCACTGCCTTGTACATGATGGTGCTGTACGATCGAGCCCGTGTAGGCCCCACCATGAAAACTTCAGACAAAATCTCTATCATATGTTTGTTCTGGCTTATTCCGCAAGCCAATCCTTGTTTTGTTTTGAGTTGTGGTATTCGAGTTGCTTCGAAGTCAAATGTTGATTCCATACCTTTTCCAAGTGGTGTTCTCATATTCCTATGTGAATACTAATCCTTCTCGATCATCGAGTTTGTCATTTCAATTTCTTTTAACCGGTGTGTTTTCTCTTCAAGTGGATCCGATCATTTCAACATCAGTAAGATCAATGATCAGTTCTTCTCAACGGTGTTTGTTTCATCCATCCCAAGTTGCCTTTGTTTTTTTCCCGCCCTCCCTCCCTTGTTTTTCTTCAACGACTCAGATTTCTTAATCAAGTATCCATTTTATTGATGAGAAATCTCTCCATTCTTTTCCATCAGTATTATTATCCAGTGATTTTCATGAAGATGCTAACGGAGCTTCTAGTTCATCATTCTTCGTTCTCTTTTATCCGATGAATTCAATTCAAAATTTGCCAATTATATCCTTTCCTCGTTGCAAATACCTTCTCATGCCGGTGCACCTCATATTCAGTCATTTCTCGCTATTCAATTGTTCCGGAGTGCTCAAGATATCTCGAAGATTCGTGTTTCCACTCTGCATTCATTCAAGATCTTTCGAGAATGTTATCTTATTCAAGTCTTTTAATTCAACCGGTGCTATTTCTTTTTTTTCAAGTAATCATTCCAACGGTGTTTATTTTGAGTGGGACCTAACCACAGGTCTTTTCCCAGGATCTTACCTGACTCTTCTAAATTTTTCCGGAGTTATTCTCAAATTCTTTTCTAAATTTTGACGTAAGAATGGATTATCATCAATCAAATGTCTTTTTCCAAGATCTTTCAAATTCTTTTCATCGTTGGATCAACCTTTCTATTCGTCATCCCGGAGTTTTTCAATGATTTTGGTGGTGTTGTTCTCGTCATTCTCGGATTTGAAGACCAAAGAGGATTTCCTCTTAAATCCTTACCCGTTCTTCCAAAGACCCATGGTTCTAATTTGTTGCCATCCTCTCATAATTGTTTTTGATTGTGAGAATTCTTTTCACCTATCCGGAGTAATTCAAGAGTCTTCTCAGTTTGCTATCCGGAGTCCATCAATTCAGGTTTATTCATTCTCAGCTGTCAGTTATCATTCTACTATCTTGCTGGCGCATCAATCAAATATCCTCTAATCAGTTCTTGATCTCTTTGTTCTGATGTATCTAAATCCCCTCAAGCTTCTTCGTTCATTTGCTAATTCTTTCCGGTGTTTCTTCATATTTTAATCGTTCTTTTTCAATTCTTACGGTGGTTCATTCAAGATCTCTCTTCCTTGGTTAGCATATCAATCCATTCGTGTTTTCAATCCTACCGATGGCTTGTTGAAGACCGTCTCAAGTTTGCGCTATATCTCGATTAATCCTTTCTACGGGAATAAGTAGTGTGATAAATCCGTTGATTGTCATCAATTTAATTGGTGAAGGATAAGCATAATGTAATTCTTATTCTTGTTTCATCCTAATGATTAATTCTTAT
The DNA here is from genome assembly GCF_003073215.2 of Triticum urartu. Taxonomy (NCBI): domain Eukaryota; kingdom Viridiplantae; phylum Streptophyta; class Magnoliopsida; order Poales; family Poaceae; genus Triticum; species Triticum urartu. The sequence continues at coordinate 232,059,841 of NC_053022.1, forward strand.
TCCGGAGGCCCTTCAAACTCTCGGTTTCATTTGTTTCATCTTCTCTTTTTCCCAGAGTGCCAACCCCTTTCAATTATATTGTCACGGAGATCTCTATCTAAATCATTGCGAGGCTTAAATCTTATTTTTTTCATCATTCAATTAGTTTGGATCATCCTTTTGTTACCGGAGTTTTTTTTTCATGGAGGCTATACATGATGGTTCGTCAAAGAAATAATTCCTTCTCCAAGTGTTCGTTGAGATTCTTTTCAAAGGAGCTCAAGCTTTCTTCATCTTTCTATCCGGAGTGCAATTCTTTCTTCCATATTATTGGAGGTGGTATTATGTCATTCTTGATAATTGAGTTCATGTTTTCATGATTCACATGTTGTCAAGAATGAGATATTTTAAATCCATCAATCTCGTCATTGGAGTTATCTTGGGTTATATTTCACCTAAAGCCTTCCCTAAGGATTGTTGCTATAATGGTGCTCATATATGATCCAAGTTCTTCATCTACCCTCCCGGTGAAATAAGCTTCTCGTCCCCTTTGTTCATGCCAATCCAATTCTTCTTCTCGTGAGTGGCAGGTTGTCACCTCATAATTTTTGAGATGTATTCCACAAGACCATATCAAGATTATTCTTTTCGTTGTTGGTTTTCCAACAACTCCGTTCTAGCATTTGTTGTAAGCGTGCTCCCTCGAGATCTTGTTCCCCTTCGTTCATCCCATTCCATTCTTACTTTTGTTTCGGAGGCTTTGTGATGTTGCTCTCTTCAACCCATCTTTCCGTTTTGTCAGGATCGTTTTCTTTTCTTGGTTTATCCATTTAACCGGAGTGTTGTGTCCTTTTTCCTCAAGTTCTTTTCGCCTTATCAAGTCTTGCATCTTTTCTCAACCGGAGTGCTGTTCGAATTTGGTCTTCCTTGATCCCCTTCCTTAACCGGCGTGTTTTCAATATATATCTTCCCTTCAACCTCAAGGTTTTCGCAATGTTCTTTGTCCCTCTTTTCTAACGGAGTGTTTTCGACCTTGTTCACCTTCGTTGTATTCTTTTCTTGAATTTGTGTAACCTTTTCAAGGTTCTATGGTTTCACTCGTTTGTCAAAGAAGCAACTTAGTCTTACCTCTTCTCTTTCTCTTCTGTTGTTCCTCCGGTGCCATTCTAGATCTCGGGATGAGATCCTCTCATAGTGGTGGAGTGTTGTAACGCCCCAAGACCGGAGCTTCAGTTGCCTTCCAGGGTTTCTAGGTTTTGTCGTGTGTTTTGTTTGGTCCGCTACATTTCATCTTTGCATCATGTGCATTGCATCATGTCATTTATTTTCTTAACTCAACTAAATAGACCGTATGGATCGTCGATCCATTTAAACCGAGGGAATTCACATGGTGATTCTCTTTACAACTTATCCTCTCGATATTTAGAGAGCTATAGTAATTATTCCAATTATGTGGAATTACCTTAACACACTTGCAAAAATCCCAATGCCTTTTATTATTTCAACACTTGGCCTCTAACTTTGCCACATGTCCTTTCATCATTTTCCGGAGCTCCACCTAATTTCTCAACATTTTTGGGCACTTCGAAAAACCTATCCTAGTTCAAACCTTTTGAATTAAATTCAAAGGAATTTGAATTTAATCTTTCAAACTTGACCTTTTTCTATTTTCCCGGACCGTGCTCATTTTTCTGAGTCCGTGAAAATTATCGCCGTGCCCAAATTCTTCCTCTAACCTTCTCTTCTCTCTTTTCCTTTCTCCTATTTTATTGAATCTGTTTTTGTTAAGAGTAGAATCAAGAGAGGGAGAGAAGGGAGCCCAGCAGGCCATTTGGGCCCAGCTGCATCTAACCTAGCCCAGGCCGGCCCATCCTTCCCCGCAGCCCACCTAAACCTACTTCCTAACCCTAGGCCCAACGAACCAACCTCCCTCTCCTCACGATCTCCTCTTCCCTCGTGCTGCCAGAGAGACCCGCAGCCCGATCCCCATCTCCCTCACGCGTGCTCCTCTTCTCGCTCGCTGGCTGCAGCCACTCCTCCCTCGATCCCTCTCCTCCTCTCACTAGTCTTCTACCACCGCCACACCCTCTCGCTCGCGCCCGATCCCCCCCGGCAGTGACGTCCAGCGCCGGCCCTGCCGCCGAGCGATGCCCGCTCTTCGGTCCGGCGTCCCGCGCTGTCCCCGTCGCCATCGTCCATCCTGTCACCGGAGCCCGGCGCCTCTACCTCGCCTCTGCTCCCGCATGCTTCGCCTCCCCGTGCTCCAGTTGCACCGACGTCCGGGGCTCCAAGTCCTCCACCTCCGTTGTTCGCCCCAAGGTCCGGCAAGGTCATGGCCGGACCCAACTCCGGTGCCCCGTCCCCATTGGTGCTGACCTCCACCGCAGGGGCAGCGTGGTCGCTGCCCTGCTTCTGTGTTGTTTGCCAGGTCCCGCAGGAGGCCGCGCGAGCCCGCGTTGACCACGTCGGTGTGGGTCCTTTTCGCCTGCAGCTGCCGCCATGGAACCGAGCTTAGAGCTCCGCTGCTGCCTTGGTGCCGCTATGCCCAACTCCTCCTTGACAGTTGCCTCGTCTCCGGCCCTGCCCGTTGGAGCCATGCCTCCCGGTGCCCGCAGCCGCGTCGCCGGTCTTCTATCTCGACCCGACATCTTTCCCTTGTGGCATCTATTTAGGTGCAGCGCCACAAGTTTTGCCTCTTTGCACCCGGGTGATGTTGGCAGTGGAGTACCTCGACGCCCGACGCCTAAAACGATCACCGAACCGGAAATAACGCCAAGTACTAGGTCAACGAGGACCGCCAAGTTCGTCTTCTGCCGTCTCCGAAATCGCCAAGTACCACGACGATACGTGAACGACCACCACCGACCCCAAGTTACTCGGATTTGTCAAGTACCTCTACGAAAACATTGTACGACTAATTCCGTGGCTGAAAACCCATGTACAACTACCATCGCCGTGTACGACTACCTCCACGACGAACGTCCCGAGAACGTCTACTTCCTTTACTTTGCACCGAACGAGAACCGTCCCTTTTGCACGCTTCGAAGGTATAACCCCGAGTCGACGCCCAACGCATGAATGCATGTTGGATGAGATGCACCCTTTGTCTGCACCCTGTCCGTATTGTCACTCGTTTTCCATGCCACTAACCCGTGGGACACCCGGAATCCGGGATCATCCCACCATCTCTTGCACGCTCCCGTCACTTTTCCTTTTGCACCGGTATCCCCGTGGACTACCTGATAACCGATATGTTGCCGTGGCATCATTTTTGTATTCGTCGCCGTGGCACCCCTTGTCCTTGGCACCACGGTGACAAATGCTTCATAACGCTCTTGTCAACTTTTATTAAAAATTGCTTAAACTTGCACATGTCATCCGCATCATGATAACAACTTCAAGATTGGTTAAAATTGTTGGTGCACCAAATTGATAATTGCATTCGAGGTTTACCGGTTTTGTTGTTTATTATATCCGTCCCCATTTATATTGTTTAGATGATATAGTTTTGTTATGCTTCACCTCTTGCCATGTTTAAACAACATTTAATATTGTTGGGTACCTAACCGAGAGTGAACTAAATAATTGATGTGGTGTTCGGTCAATATGCAACGGAGTTGCATATTGAGCTCCACTTAATTTGTAGGATTGCTTGTGCACTTTGCCATGCCATGCCGCTTTAATCCGGACATGCATCATACTTGTTTGTGCATCATGCCATGATTCTGTGTTGGTTGTTTACTATGTTGTTTGCTTCTTTCCGGTGTGCTTCTTCGAGTTGTTTCCGGTAACGTCGTGTTTGTGAGGAACCGTTCGACTACGTCCGTTTGTCTGCTTCATGGACTCGTTCTTCTTCCTTGCGGGATCTCAGGCAAGATGACCATACCCTCGAAATCACTTCTATCTTTGCTTGCTTAGTTGCTCGCTCTTTTGCTATGCCTATGCTGCGATACCTACCACTTGCTTATCATGCCTCCCATATTGTTGCACCAAGACTCTAACCCACCTTGTCCTAGCAAACCGTTGATTGGCTATGTTACCGCTTTGCTCAGCCCCTCTTAGAGCGTTGTTAGTTGCAGGTGAAGATTGAAATTTTGTTCCTTGTTGGAACATGGAGATGTTGTTCCTGGTTGGAACATGTTTACTTGTTGGGATATCACAATATATCTTATTTAATTAATGCATCTATATACTTGGTAAAGGGTGGAAGGCTTGGCCTTATGCCTGGTGTTTTTTTCCACTCTTGCCACCCTAGTTTCCGTCATATCGGTGTTATGTTCCCGGATTTTGTGTTCCTTACGCGGTTGGGTTATAATGGGAACCCCTTAACAATTCGCCTTGAATAAAACTCCTCCAGCAAGGCCCAACATTGGTTTTACCATTTGCCACCTAGCCTTTTTCTTTCCCCTGAGTCGGCCGGCTCAAGGGTCATCTTTATTTTAACACCCCCGGGCCAGTGCTTCTCTAAGTGTTGGTCCAACTGAGCGATGTCCGAGGCTACCAGGGGCAACTCTGGGCTGTCTTACCCGATGTCTGGCTCATCTGGTGTGCCCTGAGAACGAGATATGTGCAGCTCCTATCGGGATTTGTCGGCACATCTGGGTGGCTTTGCTGGTCTTGTTTTACCATTGTCGAAATGTCTTGTAACCGAGATACCGAGTCTGATCGGGTCTTCCCACTAGAAGGTCTATTCCTTCATTGACCGTGAGAGATTGTCATGGGCTAAGTTGGGACACCCCTGCAGGGATTTAAACTTTTGAAAGCCGTGCCCGCGGTTATGGGCAGATGGGAATTTGTTAATGTCCGGTTGTAGAAAACCTGAAGTTGACCTTAATTAAAATACATCAACCGCGTGTGTTACCATGATGGTCTCTTTCCGGCGGTGTCCGGGAAGTGAACACGGTGTTGGAGTTATGCTTGACGTAGGTTGTTCTAGGATCACTTCTTGATCATAGTTTCTCGACCGTGCTTTGCCTTCTCTTCTCATTTGCGTATGTTAGCCACCATATATGCTAGTCGCTTGCTGCAGCTCCACCTCATACCTTTTACCTTACCCATAAGCTTAAATAGTCTTGATCGCGAGGGCGCGAGATTGCTGAGTCCCCGTGGCTCACAGATACTTCCAAAACCAGCTTGCAGGTGGCGATGAGACCGTGCAGTTGTCGCAACCAAGCTCAGGAGGAGCTCGATGAAGATCTTGTCCTTTGTGGTGTTTTGTTCTAGTTGATCAGTAGTGGAGCCCAGTTGGGGTCGATCGGGGACCTTGTCGCATTTGGGGTTCTTCTTTTATTTTGGTTCCATAGTCGGACCTTGATTGTATTTGGATGATGTAATGCTTTATTCATGTAATTGTGTGAAGTGGCGATTGTAAGTCAACTATGTATCTTCTTCCCCTATTTTATTACATGGGTTGTGTGAAGATTACCTCACTTGCGACATTGCTTTCAATGCGGTTATGCCTCTAAGTCGTGCTTCGACACGTGGGAGATATAGCCGCATTGAGGGCGTTACAGCCCGCCTACCGTAGAAGGGATCCCTATGACCCCATAGGTGCCGTTCCCACCAACATCTCTGGCGCGCCAGGTAGGGGGCGCGGCTTGAAAATCTAGTCTGATTGGGGCACCGGCTTTGTCATAGCCGTCGTTCCAAGGAAGAAGACGACCGAGCTTGGCGGCACCATTTGCGGATGCAGTGGATGTCCGTGCAATGACAGAAAAGCTAAGTCATGCGAAACTTTAAGCAATTTCTTTATATATATATGGTTATTATCCTCGAAGGTCCTGCCCTATGTAAGGAAAACATGCATGCAAAGGGGCCCTTCCGCGATTGGCAACACCTTTTTTCTGTTTCGAGTCTGCTCAACAGCTCAAGCGGCCACGTCGAGAGTGGCGTGGGAGCCTTCCGCAATTGGTAACACTCTCGATTCTGACTCGAGTCAAGCTCGACAGTTCGAGCGGCCGCGTTGAGAGCGGTAAGGTGGTTCGCCAGGCAGCAAGCTCACCCGGTAGGCTATTGGAGATCCGTCCCCAAGGTGTTGCCCTGGGTTTATGCGCCAACGAGCCTACCCGGTAAACATAGGGCGGACATACAAGGGAAGATCATATAGGAGAATAACATGCATTGTATCAAAAGTACTGCAGAGTTATATTACATCAATTGTTGCTATGGTTCTAACTAAAGATATAAACTATCTTGGCCATGAACCTGCAGCGGCACCGAGAAACGGGGTGCCTAATCCCGGCGCTGGCCCTCCACCCTCTCGATTCCGCCGATGAGGCTGATAATGGGCTTGATACGCTCCTTGAGCATCCGAGGTCTACATCCTCAGGCAATCTCCCCAGCGTGGCGTCGAAGTCGAGGTTGAGATTCCAGTGTGCCACCTTCGTGAGAACCTTGGTCATGGCACCCCGGCAAAGCCTCCAGGACTCATCGGCCAGGGAGGCCGCCCGGTTGGAGTGGAGCTTCTCCAGGGCCCCGAGGATGCCCTTAAAGAAGATGGTCAGCTTGGCGTTGGGGCTCGTGTTGCGCTTCGGGGTATACCTCACATTTGGCATCCCTATGGTTGCCAGCTGCGTGGTGATCCTGCCAGCGACGCCTTCGAGACGCCCGATCCAGCAATTCTCGCCTTCCACAAAATCCTTGTGGTTGGCGGCTTCATTCTTCCGCAACTACTTCTCGGTCTCCAGGTCTTTGGCCAGGGCCTCCTCCTGAGCCTTGCCCTCCGACAGCATCCCCTCGAGACCCTCCAGCTTCAGCTTGAGGTCTTTGATGGAGTTGTTGGCTTCGGAGAGCTGCCCGGCCTTGTCGAGAACTGCGCCCTGCGCCTCAACTAGGGCACCGTTGAGCGTGGCCTTCTCCTTGGACTGCTTCAGGACCTGATCCTTCAGCTCGTCTCGCTCCACCTCCAGCTCCTTCACCTTGTCGGCGTGAACCAGAGCATGGGCATCGAGCGCATCCTTGTGCCTCTACTCCAGCTCCTGGGTCCACTGCACGACAAGCTTCTCCACCTCCTCGTCCTTGCCGCGGAGTGTTGCGGTAAGCTTCTCCTCGCATGCGGCAACATCCTCCTCATGGGAGTTCAGCGTGGCCTGATGCTGGGCTCGAGCAGCCTCGGCTTCGGCAGCCAGGTTCTTCACCGTCTCCTAGGCCTTCTCGACGTTGGCCCGCTCCATGGTGAGCTCCACCTCGCGCCTGGCCAGCTCACCCTGGGCGGCTTCAGCTCCTCGCAAGCTTGGTGGAACCAAGTTTGCGCCTCGGCGACGCGTCCCTTGAGGTACACTTCCGCCTTGTCCACCGTTGCCATCCTGGACTTGGCCTTGTCTAGACGGGCGTGGTATAGCGCCTGGAGCTTCCGAACGCTGGCGCCCATGTCCTGGAGAAGCCGCTCCTCCTGAGAACTGTCACCTCCAGCATTTGGCTCGTCGACGACCTCGAGCCCGGCGGCGGCAAGCACCTCCTCGTCGAACTCCTCTCCCTCGATGGGCGCACTGGAGCTTGACGCCCCTGGGAGGAGGACGAAAAGGTTGTCAGTCACCCTCAGGTACCTGCTGGAGCCAGAGGCAGCGGAGGAGGAAGGCTGGTCATAAACTACCTCCTCCTCAGCAATGGGCTCGCCGGCCTCCCCGGCAGGTCCCTTGCTGGCCTCCTCGGCAGTAGCCTTGTCGGGCTACCCGACGGGCCCCTTGGCGACGTCCTCGGCAGCGCCCTTGGCGGCCTCCTCGGCGGCAATCTTCTCGGCCTCCGCTGCGGCGTCCTTGGCGTCATCCTCTATGACGGTGTCCAGGTC